>NW_017728937.1:6627507-6663443 GCF_001723895.1 Crocodylus porosus | reverse complement strand
TGAATAAGGAGCATGGGGTAGTGGTCTGTGGGCCGGAGGAGTTGCGGGATCCTCTCCGCAATGTCTCGGATGCGGGCCCCTGGGAAGCAGCAGACATTGATGTCTTACATTCAGTTTATGGTCCAGGTACTTCTCTGCAGTGCTGCAGCCTAGCTAGTCATTCCCCAGTCTGTATTTGTAGATGTAATTATTCTGTTCTAGGTGCAAGACTGCACTTGTCCTTGTTGAATTTCATTTTATTGATTTTGGACTATTTCTCCAGTTTATCCAGATCATTCTGGATCCCAGCCCTACACTCTGGTGTATCTACAACTCCATCCAACTGTCTCATCCATAAATTTGCTACATCTGTGCTCCATCCCATTGTCCAAATAATTAATGAAGAAGTTAAGCAATACCAGACCCAAGACCCCACCTGTTATTTCCTGCCAACTAGATATTGTGACATTGATGACTACTCAAAAAGCAAGATGATCCAACCAGTAATGCATCCACTTTATAATACTTTCATTTAGTCTGTATTTCCTTAGCTTATTAATGAGAATGTGGGAGACAGTGTCAAAAGCCTTGCTACTGTCAGGGTATATCACATCCACATCTCCCTCATCCAAGAGACTGTCACCTTATCATAGAAGGAAATCAAATTGGTCAGGCATGACTGGCTTTTGGCTGAATCCAGTTTGTTAAAAGAAGGAAGTTAATTAGAAGTTAAAAAGTGCAGTCAGAATGTAAGAGACACAGAAGTAGCCTGGAAGCTTTTTAACACTATATTTGAAGCTCAAGAAAACTGTATACCAAAACCCACAAAAGGTACTAAGCAGTTCAATTAAACCCACGCTTGGCTTAAATAACAGAGCAAAGGAGGCTATACAGAGCAAGAAGACATTGTTAAAAAAATAGAAGGTGTGCCCAAATAAGGAAAACTAGAAAGTGCACAGACTCTGGAGGGTCAAACATAAACACAAAATAAGGTAGGCCAAAAAAAAAATTCCAGGTATATCTTACAAAAGATGCTATAGATAATAATAAAGCATTTTTAAATACACCAGGAGCAGGAAACTAGCCAAAGAATCAGTGGGATCATTAGATAACCAGCCTGTAAAAAGTGCACTCAAGGATAATAGGGAGATAGCAGAGATGCTACCAATTTACCTAAATCCAAGATGACCCTAAATTTAAGATAACCCCCCAATAAATACATTCTATGCATGGAAAATGTATAAATTTGTTATAATTTTCCATGGCTAGAACCTAAGTATTAGGTCATGTTAAATTCAACCCCCTAACAGCTGCAGGGGGCAGACAGTGGGGGAAGAGCAGGTGGTACGGGGAGATCAAGAAGCTTTCCCCCTGCAGCCTGCCTTCCCCACCATCACTTGCCCCACCTGCTACCTGGACCCTCCCTTCCCCCTCTCCCTCACAGCAGAGGAGCAGAGGCTGGAGGCGGAATAGGTGAGGGGAAGAGGCTAAACTGGAGAGAAGATGGTGGGTACAGAAACAGTTGGGGTTGGGGCAAGCAGCAACTGTGGCTGTGGCTCTGACCCTGATCCCAGCTCAAAGCCTGTGCCAGAGCTGCAGCAGCTGCCTGTCCCCTCCCCCACCGCCTCATACTTAATTCCAAGATGAGGGGCTCTTCCCCCATGCATAGGCGGCAGAAAAGGGGGGAGGGGGGCTACCAGAGCTCAGCCCCCCCAAATGCCAGGGTAGCATGGCGACAGGCTGCTGCAGCAGTGGGAAACGGGCACGCACACTCAGATATTCTGCGCAGCCAGGATTGTAACCAGCCCAGCGGGCAGGTAAATTTCTTTCAATCTACTTTCATTATGACTGCCTCGGCTTGGGGGGTGGGGACAGATGAAGACCACCACAGCGCAGGAGGGAGTGGGAGAGGGGCAAATCATTCACCCCTGCCCCTGCCCCCCTCCCTCCTCCACTGTCCCACGATCTGGCCCCATTCACCGTGAATGGGGCCCCAGCCAGGCTGAGTCATGGGACAATTGGAGCCTGACAGCTCATCCAGAGGCACAGCGTGGGGGAGTCAAGGTGGGGACATGTGGCCCCATGATCTGTGCACAGGGCAAGGGCGGGCTGCAGTTGCAGTCTGGGATCTGCTCCCTACCTCCACACCTTGCTGCTGCTGTTTTGAAAGCCATGTGTGTCCCACTGGTGGGCAGGCTGGACAGTGAGGTGGGCCAGTCCCAGTGCCACCACCACCTGCCTGAAGCACAGCGTGGCCACCTCTGCCAGGACCAGCCCGGTGCTGCCTTGGCTCCAGCCTGCAGCAGCAGCCCACCTTCTCCCATGCAGATCCAGGGGCACGCTGCCCTCATGCCTCCCAGGATGCATGCAGTGGCGGGAGCTGCCACCTTTTCCCATGCCCCCTGGATGAACCACAGCTTCATCCCACACCCTACCCTGGCTGTGCAGGGCCTGGCAGGGCAGGCATGGGGGTCTCAGGGGCTCCATCCCCTGTGACCTGGCAGTGCAGCCAAGGCCAGCCCCACTCTGTCCCCTGGTTCCAGGCCCCCTCCTCAGGCGATGCAGGGCCAGGGCTGGTGTGGAGATGCAGCTGGGGCCGGTGCAGGGTTGCAAATTCACTAGTGCAGGGAATGCTGGCGGTGGGCAATGTCCCCAGGCATGGGGGGAAGGGATGGGCCCAGCAGGCCCTGGCTCCGATCCTGGGCCCAGCTCCACTCCGCTCCCCCGATCCATGCTCGCACATGCACACTCAGCCCCACCTCCCCCCAGATTTTTTTCTCCCACCATCTATGCCCTCTTAAATGATGGGGAACCTGATCTTCGTAGTAACTATGGTTATTTACTTTGCCTCAGTCTTTACTGCAGAGGATATTGGGAAGGTTCTCAAGCTGGATCAATTCTTCCTACCAGATAGGTCCAAAGGGTCGGATCACATTGCAGTGACACAGGAGAACAAATTGAGAAATTAAATACTAGTAAGTCCCTGGGACTGGGTGGTATTCACCAGAGAGTTCTGAAGGAACTCAAATGTGAAATAGCAGAACTGTTGACAATAGCATTCAACCTATCATTACAAATGGTCTCTGCCAAAGGACTCACAGATTGCCAATTTAACACCCATCTTCAAAAAGCTCCAGGTGATCCTGAGAGCTACAGACCAGTGAGTCTCACTTCTATTCCTGACTAGTTGGTAGTCTATAAAAAAAATAAAATCAGCAGTCACGTGGATAAATATAATATACTACGGAAGATTCAGCATGGTTTCATGTCTCATCAATCTGCTGGAGTTCTTTAAGGGTGTTAACCAGCACGTGGACAAAGAGGATCCAACTGATATCATATATCTGGATTTAAAAAAAAGCTTTTGACAAGGTCACTCACCAAAGACTCTTAAAAAAAACTGAATTGCCACAGGTTTGGAGGGAAAGTCCCTTACTGCAGAGGTAGCTAACCCATACCACAAGTGGCATGGGCAGTCTCTACCTGTGGCACATGGCAAATAGTGAGGGGACAGGCAGCACAGCAGCAGATAGCGTGGAAAACACAAAACAGAGTAACAGATCAGGCAGGGAGTACAGAGCAAGAAATACAAAACAGAGCAACAGATTAGGCATGGGAAGGGAATTGGAGTGGCAATAGAACAGAGCTCTAGGTATACAGGAGGGAAACAACTGCTGCTTAGCCAGATGAACAGCAGTAAGCTGTTCATTAAGCTTAGAGAGTACATCTGCAGCTGGTCAAGGGAACATCTGACCAGAAGGGGATGAGTTCATTCAGGTAATATAAACCAGGGTGCCTGAGGCAGAGAGACCCGTATTGCTTGAAACTGCAGTAAAACGAGCTCCTGCCAGTCTAAGCTGTCAAAAGCTGCAGGCCTGAACAGGTCAGGTACCTAAAGGGGCTGAGAGCAAGCCAGTGGGAGGGGATGTGGCTTCTGTAGCCATATGGTGACCACTAGAGGGCTCTGAGGCTGCCTATACATGTGCTGGTTTACATTCTAATTAGAACAAGTCAGAGAGACTCAATTAATCAAGTCTGCTCAGAGTTCTAATTAGAACGCTCCAGCCTGGCCTCACCACCATGTGTATAAGCCCCCATGCATTTGAAAATGGTCATGGGGTGCTTTATCTAAACCTTGTCAAATGAGGTTTAGATAAAGCATCCTGCTGCTTTTTTTTTTAAACTTGTTGGGGCTTAATACACATGATGATGAGACATTTCAATTACAGCATCTTTCTGGGAACTACTTTAATTAAAACACCCTGCCCCTGACCTCCAAGTATGTGTATAGGAAGCCTGAGTGTTTTATTTGAAGTGGGTTGCTTACATTTCTGTTTCAGTTTAACTAAAAGACTGGATTGTGGCTACTGGGGAAGCTTAGAGGCCATACAACAGGATGTCTGGAGCACTCTGGGTTTCAAGCCCTGCAAACGGCCGGAGGGAGTGAGGTAGACTAGGGCCAAGGACAGGTCCAGGGGTCTGGCAGGCTGGTGAATGAACTGAGAGTAAGACCTGTAAGGCCTTAGTTAGCAGTAGGTGCCAGTGGGGCACAGATTCGTAGTTGATTTTGAGTCCTTCCCTCAAGTATGACTTGGCAAGCAAGCAAAGCTAAACCAAGTGGAGAGCTGTTGGGCACAAAAGGATACTGGGAGACTACCTCCAAAGATGAAATACAATTTCCATCGAGGCATGGCTGGCGGGATTGTTAGGAGGCTGCCCTGATGAGCTGAGTGGGACAAGTAGTTCAGCCATTGGTGGGGGTGGAACCACCCTTAGTGGCCAGCCCCGTTGTGCACACCTTTAAAAAAGTTTGGTGCCCTACTCCTTTAAGGGATAGGAAGGTGGTTAAAAGACAGAAAATAAAGAATAGGGCTAAACACTCACTTTCAAGGATTGAAGAAGGTCAAGTAGACTTTTCTCCTTCCTTGAGCATCTCTCAGCAAAACTTAATGATGTATATATAGTCTTTAAGCCTAAAAAACCTATATTGTCCTGAACCCTGGGAGGGGTCTGCTGTGGCTTCAGCCTTCCTATCCCAGGCTTGTCCTCCTCATATCCTAGACACTTCCTGTCTCTGGTGCTTCTCCTCCACTCCTCCCCCTGGTTCTGTATGCTGGGGTTTTTTATTCCCAGTGAGCAATGCCCTCATTATCCTTCCCACTGCTGCAGCCCTTCAGCCAGGCTAGCTGCCTTTGCTTAACGGGACAGACCTCCCTGTTACAGTTCCTTAAATACTAGCTCAACTTCCGGCAGCAACCAAAAAAGTTAATAAAATTTTAGGAATCCTAAGTGAACTGAAAACATGATGTAAAACATTATCTTAGCACTATGTAAATCCATGGTCTACCCACATTTTGAATATTTTGTGTAGTTCTGGCTTCCATATATCAAAAAGGATGTAGTGGAATTAGAATAGGAACAGAGAAGGGGAAAGATTGGGGTATGGAGCAACTGCCACAGCAGAAAAACTAGGACTCTTCAAGAAGAGGCTACCAGAAGAGGCTAGGATTCTTCAATCTGGAAAGGAGAATGCTGGTAGGGAATATAATAGAACTCTATAAAATCATGCAGAGTGTGGATTAAGTGAACAGGGAATGGTTATTCTAGAAATAGGTGGCACTGACTGAAATTAACAGGAGACAGGGTTAAGACAACCAAGAGGAAATGCTTTTTCATGCAGGGTGTTGTTAACTTATCCAACTCGCTGCCACAAGAGGTTGTAAAATCAGATAGTATAACAAGGTTCAATAAGGGATTAGACAAATGTATGGAGAAAAGTTCTATTAATAGCTATTAAACAAAATGGTCAAGGGTGTATCCTCTGGCAGCCCTAAATCAATGACGGTGGATGCTATGATGGGTATGACAGGGGATGGATCATTCTAGATATGCTCTATTCATATACTCTTCCTCTACAGCATCTACTACTGCCACTGTCAGAGACAGGTTACTGAGCTAGATGGACCACTGGTCTGATCCAATATGGCACTTCTTATGTACAGTGACTTAAACCCTCAGCCTCAGAGAAAAGCAATTATCATCTCCCCTCATTTTACTTAAAAAATAACAAAAAATTTGAACAAAATCACTTCTGATAAAGATGGAGAAAGAACCTAAGTTTGCCTCAATCAAAGATTATGCCAGCTGTATTGTCTCTAAGATAGAGCTAACATACAGCTTTGGGTCATGTGTTCCTGTCTCAAGACAGGCATATACTGATATCAGGCAGATACTGATATTATCTCTAATATAGCTCCTCCTTTATCTGAGGTACTGCTCTTTTATCTGAGGTGTCTGCTCCAGTGTTGCAAGTCCAAGGGTAGATCCACAAAATTTTCAACCAAAGAAGAGCTGCCAGAGTTCAAACTCATTTGATGATGTAGGCAATGAACCATTACAGGTCTGCATGTAATAATTTTGTTTACTTACATTTTTAAACTATGAAATTAAATATATACCTAGTTAAAAAGACATCATTAAGTCAAGTAGGCAAAAGCTAGGAAGTGTCTTAATTTTGCCCCTTGTGTGTCTGAACTATAAATTAATTTCCTGACCTCCTGCTAACTCTTTCTTCTGACTTGCTCAGCGCCCAGGCTGGATGGTGCAACTAACTTGGCAAAGGAGGAAGCTGTCATCTATAGTGCCTCCACCTCACTTACTGAACATTTCTGAAATTGTACCATGAATAAGGCAAAGTGCAGGAAGAAAAATGAATATGACAATGTTGAATCAGTTGTTTTAATCAAGTTTTGCAGATGTCATTAATTGGTCATTCCCCATTTTCTGAGCACCCAGCCAAGATACCAGGGGCCTAATTTTTCAGTGCTCAGCACTCACAGCCATAGTTAGTCAAATAGAACTGAGGGTGCTCAGCACTTCTAAAATGTTCCAAATCTCTTTCTGTTGACCGCCAAAGTTAATGCATACCTTGGCACATTGACCTACAATCCCTCTGTGCTTCAGCATCCCTCTCTGTGAATTAGGGGTCATAATGCTGTCTCAGGTCACCAGAGAGCTGGGAAAGTAGATTCACTAGTTTGCATGGCTCAGGGATGAGCACCAAAGCAAGAGCACAAGTACTGGCCATCTTGTCTCTGCCCCACTGAGCGCACACAGCCTTCATTTGTCATTTTCTCCTTCTGGACTGACTCCAAAACATTCATTCTGTTCTCTTAACTCAGTGCTTTTGAATGTATTTTTTCCCTCTTGAACAAAAATACTAGTTCTTAAGTGATATGTTTTTCCATAGATCCCAACATGCACTCCATAGGAGAACTGGGTTATTATTCCTGTTTTACTGAAGCATGGGGAGGAGCCAAGGAATTGTCTAAAGCCACCAAGCAAAACAGTAGCAAATCCAGGAATAAAACCTAGATGTTCTGAGGGCCAGCCCAAAGCTGTACCCACTAGTGCATACTGCCTTTATCATCCAGCTGAACAACCCTAACTAACTGAATGGTGGGGGTTACTGTTGTCCCACTATATTCTGGGCTTATTTAGCCAGAGCCAATACTCTGCTCTATTCCTGTGCACCACAGTCCGAGCAGCTATTCATGCTCTCCCATCCCTCTCACCTCTTGATCATGGCACGGGTATGCCAAATGCAGGGAAAGGACTCCTTCAGTATTGTCATGTAGTTTCTGTTCAGGTCCCGCCCGGCCAGAGAGCAGCGATAGTTCCCCACAATCACACCATCTGGGTTCAGCATGGGCACCACCTTAAATATAAAGAGCTCCCGTAGGAGCTGAGCATCAGGGGCATTGCTTAAGATAAAATCAAGGAAGCCTCGCATCACCCATGAGCCACTGGTTTCTCCAGGATGCACCCTGGCACTCAGCACCACAGCCTTCTTGGCAGCAGCCTCATCACGGTTCTTGGAGGGGCTGGTAATGGTAAGGAGGTAGACAGTGTTGCCTGCCAAGCTCTGGCACAGAGCCCGGAGCTTGCAGTACTGTGAGTAGACTGTGTCGTTGGTCATTGCCAGCAGGTAGCGCTGCAGGTCCGAGTAAGTATAGGGGTAAGAGTGGGCAAAGTAGCATGTGTCACGGTCATGTGGGAAGTGCACAGTCCAGGTTAAACAATATGTGGCCTGCTTCTCCTTGGAACTGCATCGGTAGTAGCAGATGTCGGCCCCCTCTCTCCTCCAGCCAATGCCGTCGGTTTGGGCATCCCTTTCAGAGTACAGGAGAGGCTTCATGCCCATGCTGTACAGGCTCTTGGGCTTCATGAGATTGACAATTGTGAAGCGATACAGGATATCCTTCCTCATGTTCCTAACTCGGAAGTAGAACCACTGGGTGTGTTTACTGGTGTAGAGGTCTGTTTGCAGTGTCAGTTCATAGTCATAGGGACCACTAGAACAGGGGAAGGGGGATGGGGAGGGAGGAAAAGAGAGAGAGAGAAAGAAAGAAGTACTTAAAAATGCAACAGCAACTTCTACCAGAGAAACAGCCATGCCAAGGAAAGGTAAGGTTGCACAGAGAAACATATGATTGGATATACTAGTACTGCATGTCAGCAGCCAGGCCTAGCTTTGGCAGCTTTTCTTGAGGAAGGGCAATATTCTTTCAGAGGCAGAACCCCCTGATGGAAACGGAACATATGCAAACAGAATGGGGTTTTTGACTGGCTTTTGTACTCCACCTTCAGGGCAACACAAGCTGAGCCAAGAAAAGCATGCCCCACCCCACAGCTGTGTTCAGATGGGAGGGATCTGTCAGCACAATTATGTCACTGTGGAACGTGGCAAGCTGTAGCAACTAGCTAGCAAATGTCAGTAGTCAGGGAATCAGTTAAGCTAAGTAGCCCCAGCTTGCCTTGGTTACCTGAATGGCCCTGTCTGCCAGTGGCCCAAGTATCCTACCTGACCCCAATTACCTGCATGGGCATGGATGTCTGCTTATATGCAGCAGTTTTCAGTGCCTAGTAGGTTAGCCAACGGGAAGGAGAATTCTCCATCTAGCCTTGGGCTTCCAACTCCTTTTGCTAGTTTCCTGGCTCTTGCCAGTTGAGTTCTAGCCTGCTCTGGATCCTTAGTCAATGACTGCAGTCTAAATCCCAACTTCCTGTCCCTGACCAACTGTGGCTCATGACTCTATCTCAGTACCTGGATCTTAGGGCACCTCTGCCTCAGTACCTGGATCTTAGGGCACCTATACATAAGCAATGAGGCTGTAATTACCATGCTCCAGTAGATTCCAGCATCTTGTGTATCACCATCCCCATGTTTAAAAATGGTGGTGGGGGTTTTAACTAAAGCCTGTTCAGTGAGCTTTAACTAAAGTGCCTCTGCCGCCATTTTTAAGTGCAAGGATGCTGATGCACGAGATGATCTGGGCACTTTAATTTAAGTGCTCCCCCTGCCCTGCAGCACATGTATAAGTGTCCTTAAAAGCCTTCTTTCAACCTCCTGACCCACTTGTTTCTGAATCTAGATAATGTTTGCTCCTGGTCCCCTGAGTTGTGATCCTCTAGAGTCAAGCCCTGATTGCCCATGTCCTGGTTGGCTCCTGACAGCAAACCTTCGTGGCACATACCAGACTTAATATTTCCCCCCTCCTCTCTGGAGCCCAGTGATTTGTAGTGGGGAAAACAGATCTTTCAGCACTTCTGTTACTGGCAAATCCAATTATATGCAAAACACAAAACCTCCTCTATCCAAAAGACACTATTTAAGTGACAGAGTCAAACCTTGGAAAGTTAGGAATTGCCAAGTTCAGAAGGTGCTTTTGTGCCTTTCACTCTGCCATTCTGTGCGTCTGCTTTATGGTGCAGTCTATAAAGTCATGAGCACATACTATTATTCTTAAAGGATCCTTCCCTCACTCTGTGTACAGGAGCATCCTGGAGCTTCACTTCCTATAGTCCATGGAACATAGAGGCACTATTTGTGTGACCATTACTAGCTGGCAATAATCAGAACAACCCCCAGGCAACTGTGACTTGGGCTGGGAGAAGAGAATCAGGCATCTAAAACCAGGGGTTGTGGGGAAGGGCAGATGTCTTTTCCTTGGACTGCACCATCAGTCATGGGCTCTGGTCCTAGGGCTCCCACAGCCCATCAGGGAGGCTGGCCACGGGACAGCAGGTGCTCTTGCCCTCAGTGCAACAGGCAGACGGTGATGGTGCTGTTGCAGCAGGAATGAAGCAGCATCAGTTCAAAGCACCTGGCTCTCCATTCTCTCTTGATTTTTTTTTTTTTGGTGGGGGGGTGGTAGTGGTGGGGAATGAAACTGCTACCGCCTATTCTCTGTGGCAACAGGAATGAATTCAGTGCTTATGTGTGACTGCTGTGAAATACAGTACCTAGAGACCCCCAATCCTCTTCACCTGCATATTTCCTTTTTAGCAGTCATCCTCCAGGGGTAGCACTGGGCAACCTGGCCTTAGGCAAAAGACCGCAGTCTACCAAGGACACTCTTAACTTCCTCCCATCCTGGAGATGGAACACCCCTGGCTTAGCCAGAATGCCCCCCTGCCCAGCAAGCAAAACCAGAGTGCCTCCCAACTACTCCCACTCACACTCTGACAGCTTTCTGGAGATTCCCACTCTCAAACCGTGATTCAAAGAGCAGAGTAGTGTCCTCTGGGCCTTCCAAGGTAACTGCAGGTGACCTGACACGCCCTCGAGTACCTCCAACCCGGGCACAGGTAAAGCAGGTGCCTTTGGCTGCTGCCAGGAGAAGAGATATGTTAGTCACAGGGCACCCAGTAGCAAGGCCTCAGTTTCTACTGCCAGCTCCGAACAACCATACTGAAGCCAATCCCTAGATCTTCCCAACATGGCCCCTGTTCAGCCTCTCCCACTCTGTGGTCCAGAGTAGTGGGGGTAATCTACTGCTGTGAAGACTTGGGCTTTGCCCTATTCCAGAGAAGGGAACCCTTTTATTCTAAGGGTGAAAGTACCTACCACCAATTGAGCAAACATTCCCCAAGCCCATAATTCCACAGCAGTTCTCAGTGGTCTACAACAGCTCAGTGCCATTTCAGAACTGGGAGGCATAGAGTGATGAAGCAGTGTGACCAAGCCTACCCTGCACATCAGCAGCAGAGCTGGAAGGAGGCTTCAAGTGTTTCAAGTGCCTACCCAGTCACTCAAAGATACTAACTATTCCACTTCTCTAACATGGCAGGATGTCAGTGGATAGTGATCTAATAGTATCATGTTGGCCTCTCCTCTCAGGATCAGAAAGGGAATAGAGCTCAAGTCTGGAAAAGATTCTGCATACTCCAGCTACTGGCCCTGTATGTAATGGGGCTTTAATACTGCACACAAATTAACTGCACTAAGAGAATCAGAGCCTCAGTGTCAGGACTACTTTACAAAGGGCTGCAAAACAGTTTCATAGTTAGTAGGGTCGGAAGGGATCTGAGCAGATCAAGTCTGACCCCCTGCCGTGGCAGGAAAAAGTACTGGGGTCAAATGACCCCAGCAAGGTGTTCATCTAGCCTCCCTTGAAAGACCCCCAGGGTAGGAGCCAGCACCACTTCACTTGGAAGTTGGTTCCAGATCCTAGCCGCCCTGACAGTGAAGTAGCACCTCCTGATGTCTAGTCTGAATCTACCCTCTGCCAGCTTGTGACCATTATTTCTAGTCACTCCTGGCAGTGCTCGGGGGAACAGGGACTCCCCCAATGCCTGCTGGTTCCCTCTGACTAGTTTGTAACAGGCCACTAAATTCCCCCTCAGCCTTCTCTTCTGGAGGCTGAACAGGTTCACATCCCTCCAGGTCGAAAATGACCCATCCACCACCACTCTTTGGGTGCGGCCCTCCTGTCAGTTGGCGACCCATTTGACTGTGTAGGTGTCGACACCACAGTCCTCCAGTTTTTTTTTAAAGAGAATGGGGTGATAGACAGTGTCAAATGCCTTCCTAAAGCCCAGAAAGACTAGGTCCACTACTACCCCTGCATCTAAGGATTTTGTGACCTGGTCATAGAAGGCCACCAGCTTGGTCTGACAGGACCTGCTTCTAATGAACCCGTGTTGGTTGCCCCTAAGCATAACCTCCCCCGCTGACCCCTACCCATGGCGATCCTGCTGCCAAACCCCGAGAGGCACAACATGAAGTAGACCTGGTATTGCCATGCAAGAGCTGGCATTTAACAAAGAAAAGCACTAGCCCAGTACCAAAGGATCAGAAGAGTTTGTTATGACGGCAGGGCTATATTTTGAGGAGTAGTTTGCCAAAGTTGGTGCCTCCAATAGTAGTCAACTGGTAGAGAAGATGAAGACAGGAACCTTTTCAAGGCAAACTGAGCTACTATGGGACTCTGAGCTCCTGCTAGATCCCAGCCACCTCTGTTGGGAATAGTGGTAACTCATGTTTTCAGGAAACCAGGAGAGAATTGAGCTCTGATAACCAGACATTATTGGGCACTGACTGACAGCCCAGGTGCCCAGCACACTGCAAGATGCTTAAGATACAAAATTAGCATCCTGTTGCAGGAGGACAGACTTTCACTCCTTGACAGTGGGATGCACCAGGCTAGGCAGTCACCCCTCAAGGAAGGCATGAGACCTGTCATAGGAACATTTGTACCCAAACGCTGTAGCTTAGGAAACAGTGCTACCTTGAAGCTTGTAGGCCTGCTTCTTTATGAACTAGGACTGAGGAGGGTGACACACCAAACAACTTTCACTTATTTACAGAGAGTTCAACCAAAGGCTTGTTGAATGTATTGTATAAAAGTTTGTTCAATGACTTCCCCTTTGTAAGCAAAGCCAAAGCCCATATATGTTGACAGGAGCTTTTCCAACTAATTCCTCTGGGCTTTGGATTTGACCTGGGGTTACCTTCATGTCAGTCTCCCCAGCTGAAGTTGGGAATTCCACACGAGTACATACCTGGATTTATGTGGTAGACAACTGTTCCTTTTTCCTCTCCTACAATCTCTGGTGCCTTTTCATTCCCTGTGAACTGGTAAAATGGCTCCAAGTTGGGCGGTACCCACTCTGAAAAGAGAGACAATCAAGACAAATACAGGCAGATTGTTCTATGTCTTTAGAGGGGTGTCATGGGGGAACATACCCATTGGGATAAAGGAGACAGAGTTCCTAAAATTAAGTTTGTGTAATAATAGAAATCAATTCTCTCCCT
Organism: Crocodylus porosus; assembly: GCF_001723895.1. Taxonomy (NCBI): domain Eukaryota; kingdom Metazoa; phylum Chordata; order Crocodylia; family Crocodylidae; genus Crocodylus; species Crocodylus porosus. The sequence continues at coordinate 6,650,365 of NW_017728937.1, read as the reverse complement.
CTCCAATGTTCATTCTCAGCTGACATGCTTGCTTCCACAAAGACAAGCAACAGATGCCTAGGATATTAGAAGCACCCTTGCCTGCTGGCTTGTAATTTTCAGTCACCAGGATGGGTCTGTGTTGGAAAGGAGACCATTTGGGGTCAGCACCAAACAGAGTCTGTTCTGGAGGGCTGTATCTCCAATGTGGCTATACAGCCTGGTCTAAAACTCAGCCAATCTACTCAGCAGGATGTCAGTGACTATTCCCCAATGGGCCTTCCAGTCATTTACCCAAAAACTACAGCAAGTCTATCAACATTTTAGCATAGTAACAGATGGGAAGTCTAGTATGTTTAGACAGCATTGAAAATAATCTGTACATCCCTGCTCTATTATCCTGAACAGGAGATGCATCCTCCACTGCAAATCCTGGAAGGTAGAAAAGGTGTGTGCCAAGCTTGATAAGATTGAGAAGCCAGAAGGGCACAAAAACAGTGGCTGAACGGTTCTGCACAGAGTTCAGCCTGTGGGCAATGACCAGGGTGCTCTGGAAGCACAACATTTTGGGTAATTCTCTACCAGAATGATTCCTAGCTGAATCTGCTGTTAAAGCATCCACCTCTGGTAGGCAGATATGGTACTCTCTGGGAGCCTCCCAAGCCTATTTCTCATTCCAACTCTCCATGCCTGTCACATCACAATGTCAATTAATATACATTTGGGAGGCAGCCCTCAGATTTCCAGAGTGGGATTGTGGGTGTCTCACTTTACCCTGCTCATAAGTTAGGCCACTTCAGTCTGACACAGTCTTAACTCCAGCTCTAAGCAGGGCTATAACTAAATTAGCCTCAGTAAGCCCTCTCAGCTTACAGCCAGGGCTTTCTTGGGCCCCAAATTAGCAGTCCATAACTAGGAAACTCTCTCTGGCTCCCAGAGCCTCAGTCTCCACTAAATCAAATAACCAAACTCACAGCACCTTACCCTAGTGCTCACAGTGTCCTTCCTACTTCCCTAAAGTCACCCCATGCCTCATAGATAAAAATAAACTAAACAATCCACTTTGCAAAGGAAATAACTAACCACCCCCAGGATGTTCATACAACCCAAGCAAAACCCCACCATTACTGGCTAGCTATCCCACCCACTCCCCTGGGGTTACCTTATTGCCTACCGTTTCCAGTTTGCATTAGTCAGCAGCCTAGGCTTCCCTCAAAACACTCCTCTACCTTTCATAGTCTGGGTCAGACTGAAATTTCAGTCCAGGAACTAGAATTATATACCTACTTAATTCCACCCCACTCCCCTCTGCCCTTTCTGATCACCTGTCTTCTTACCCTAACACAGGAGTGGGCAAAATGTTGTCCATGGGCCAGATGCGGCCCACTGGGCTATTCTGGCTCACAGGGCTCCTAAAAATTAGAAAATTAATATTTATCTGCCCTGGGCTGCCTGTCATGTGGCCTTTGACGGCTTGCCAAAACTCAGTAAGTGGCCCTCCACCCAAAATAATTGCCCACCCCTGCCTAATAGGACACAGGGCCTCTTCGTTAGCCATGTGCTGGCTTACTGCTATGTAGCATGCATTCATAGGGTGCCTCCAGACATGCGCAGATGTGTGGTATGTGCAAGGATGCAAGGGCCAGATTACCAATATGCTGGATTTGTTCCTTGATGACTTCACACTCAATTGGCCACTGTGGTGCCTGAAGGAGACTTCCTGAGGTGGGAAGAGTAAAAAGCCCCCGAGGTTCCCTCAGGCATGGAAATCCCAGACTTTCTGGATGATGAAGTAGAACCTGTTTGTTCTTGAGAAGTGCTGCCTCCAGCATCAGAGAACCTGCAAAGGGAATCAGGAGTGGGTGTTGTGATCTCCTTACAGTATAGCACCATGACCTGATTCCAGCAGTACAAACATGCTGCAATGCTGACTCCAGTGCTGCTAGGAAAGGCAGGTGCAGCAGGAAATGCACACACTGGATCCAGTCACAGGCACCAGAAATCATCCCAAACCTGAGCTATGTCATGGCCGGCAGGCAATAAAAAAGCCAAACACCATAGCTCTTGGGGACCTGCTGCCTACGGTAATGTAGCCAGGAAACAAGGATAGGAAATGCCTCATTTCAGAAAACAATATCAGGAAATGTTCCTTGCCTCAATCCAGGGATTGAGGGGATTGGCTGATGTGTGAAGCCAGATTCCCCTATACTGTAGGAATTCACCCACACTTTAGCCCATCTGCTCCTAGTAAAGAGTGTCCTCAGCAGAAGGAAGAATGCAGCTCTCTCTGCACACAAAGAAAAAGCGCCATAATCACAGGAAGGAGTTTGGGACTACACTTGCCTCCAGAACTCTGTTCCAGAAACCAATTCCTTGTTAACACAAGCTGAAGAAAGGATCATTATGACATCCCCTCAATGTACAACCTTCCAAGGCAAGCCACAGATGAACGCTGGGACACCTTTGTCCCACTGCACTTTTCCGTTGCTTGGCTGTTTCCTTATCACTGTCAGTAGAAATGCACTGTTTGTAGAGGTGCACCGATACATTTGTCCAATATTGGATCAGCACTAATAGAAAGAAAATTGACTATATCGGAAATCAGCCTGAAGTGACCAATAATTTGGCCAATACATGCCCATGTGAGCAGCCGCAGAGCAGCACACAGGCAACGAGCAGCACAGTCCAGTAGCTTGGAGAGCTGCGTCCAGCTGGTAAATCTGGTGTGGTGAAAGGAGAGGGGGAATGGGGGAGCAGATCAACACCCCACCCCCCGTGGTGAAGGAGGGTGTGGGGGCTGAGGCTGGGGTAGGCACTGCCCAGCTGGGGTGGGGTGGGTGCGGGACAGAGCAATGGCTCATACTGAGGGGCATGGGGTGCGGGGGTAACTCCAGCTGCTGCTCCCACCGCTTGTCCGGGAGGGCATGGGGGTCCTGTGCTCCCAGAACTGCGCAGGGCGAGGCAGGGCAAGGTCGGCTGGAGCTGGGACCAGTGGCCATGCTATGCTGTGCTCGAGGTGAGTGGCAGTGGCAGTAGAAGGGGCTGCAGCCACCCCAAATTTTGCCATAGCCTACCCCCATAGCCCCCTCCCAGCGCCGCCACTGCCTGTCCTGAGCATACTGTAACATAGCGTGGCCCCCAGCTCCAGCCCACAGCTGCAGCCCACCCTGCCCCACCCCGCACAGATCCTGGGGCACACGCCCTCTCCCCCCCTCCCGTGTGTCCTCCTGGACAAGTGGCATACAGCGGCAGGAGCCCCCCCACCCCACGAACCGCCCCCCCATCCTCCGCCCGCCCCCCCCCCCCCCCGCCCCCCCACCCCCCCGCCCACCCCCCCACCCACCCTCCCCAGATAAGCTGTGGCTCTGTCTCACACCCGCCCTGGCTGGGCAGACCCCAGCCCCACTCCCTCACCATGGGGGACATTGATCTGCCCCCCCACCCCTTCTCTCCCCCTCCCCTTTCACCACAACAGACTTACCAGCTGGACTCAGCTGTATCAGAAATTGGATCAGTATTGGCTTATATGCCTCGTTAAAAATCGGCTTTCGGTATTGGCCCCCAAAATATCTACCAGTGCACCCCTAACTGTTTGGGAAGCACGCTTTCCCAAGCAGGCTGAGTTGGAGCAGAGCTAAAAGAACCTGTCTGGCACTAATGCAGTACACAGACACCAACATAGATTAGGCTGGGTGATGGCAGACCACAGACCATCACTGTTTAGAATTTGAGGAATCGGAAAGGTCTGTAATATGGCTGGCCGTAGGACCACTTAGAAGAGGAAGACAGGAAATTCAGGAGCCCAGCACCTAGACCACAATTCCCTGTGCCCAGCATCTCCATCCCCTCTAGCCCCTCAGGCTTAGGAAAAGCTGGCATAGGTTCAGCTTTGTCCCTGTCACACTATTCCTAAGGTATGCATATAAGGGGAGAGGACAGTACTGTAGATGGATCAGTGGATCCCAGGGAAAAGATCTGTCAAGGCCACATAAAGCAGAGCTGGAAGTAGAAGCTAGGTATCTACAACAGTAGTTCTCAATCTTTTTTAGTGTCTAAACGGGGGGGGGCAATTTATTTCGGCTGGAGGACCACTTAACGATTTTTGGTAAGCTGTTGAGAGCTTCATGGGTAGCCCCAACCCTTGACAGGTGCCCCACCCCCTGATTGCCATCTTGGGACCTGAAGTCCCACCCCTAATTGCTGGCCTTTGCCACTGGAAGTCCCGCTCCTTACTCCCGGAAGTACTCCTTTGAGCGGGGGTTACCATCTTGGAACCGGAAAAAGAACAAATGATATACTAAAAATCAAACATCTACTATAACGTTTTACAGGAAACTCTCACAATTCGCTGGTTCAGCATTTGTGGTTTCAAATATTCTCGAATGCTGAACCTGATTCTTAAATACACTTAAAGAAGCTCCTTGGGAGCTCTGCACTTGCTGCCACTGGGCTCCTGCTGCCACCGCCGGGCTCCCACTGCTGCTGCCGTGCTCTCACCATCACCAGAGCAGCCCCTGCAGAGCCACTGGGGGCACTGAGTTCATAAACACAGTGCCTTATTCACAGATTTTGCCATTCACAGGGGATACGAGAACATATCCCCAGCGAACAGCGCGGGTTGTCTGTATTTCAAAAAATATTTTTGTCCTGATTTATGTGTGTTTGCATAGTATACATAGAGGTGACTGCATAATAGCTTAAAATAAAGTCTTACTCTTGCATATTGTGGGCGAGGTATGTGGGGTGTAATGGGGACTGGGTGTGGAATTTGTGGGCAGGGGTGTGGGGTTTGTGTGGGGGTGTGCATGGGTGGGTGTGGGGTGGTTTGTGAAGGGGTGTATGTGGGGGTGGGGTTTGTTGAGGGGCCTATTGGGGGGGTGTGGGGTTTGTGGGTTGGTGTGGGGCTGTATGTAGGTGAGTGTGGGCCCCTGCCACATGCCCTCCCCTGTCCCATAGCACACAGCCCCTGCTGTCAGCAGTGGCAGTAGCAGCAGGCAACAGGCCCTCAGGGTGCTTATGGCCCACAGCAGGCAGAGCCCTCCAGCAGCACATGGCTCCAGCTGAGTCCTGGGAGCTACATGTGGTGGCACGAAGCCAGCCCAGCCTGATGGTACGCAATTCCCACTTGCAGTACCAGGAGCCCCACGTGCTGTCATGGATCCAGCCCAATCTGGCCTAAAGGTGCATGCCAGCAGGCCAGGCTGAGTCAGCTATGTGCTGCCACATACAGCTCCCAGGAGCCACATACAGCTCCCAGCCAGAGCTGTGTGCTGCCAAGGAGCTCTGCTTGCTGTGGGCCATGAGCGTCCCAAAGGCCTGGCACCTGCTGCTTCCAACGGTGGCAGCAGGGGCTGTGTGCCGGGGGGGAGGGAGTGGTGAGGGGGCCCACACCCATCCACAAACCCCACACTCCTCCCCATCCTGCAGGCAGGAGCTCTCCTCCCCATTGACCAGCTGGCCAGTCATGTGCCATTGCACTCAGTGCCTCCACATGGGGCTCCCAGCTCGACTACCCCATGGAGGTGGAGGCACAGAGCCCACCTGGTCCAATGGTGTGTGATCTCTGAAAGCCCACTTCCTCCTGGCAACCATGGGCCTATAATAGTTGTTTTTTTGGAGGGGGGCCGTGGGCTGGACAGAATGGCTTGGCGGCCTGGATCTGGCCTGCGGGCCATATTTTGTCTGCCCCTACTCTAGACCACCCTCTATAACATTTCTGAATTTAGCAGCACCCCATCTCAAAAACTAAACAATTAAAAACAGAAAAATAATAGAGCAATTTTTCTGTTGCAAAGAACTCAAAAAGACCACAACAGGTCAGAATGCTTTTGACACTGTGGATTCTGTGGTCACTGGCCGCATCTCTGCACAGTAGCCTGAGACTACTGCGCAGTAGCATCACCTGGTAAAAACCATGACACGATGCTACTGCGCAGTAGTCTTGAGCTACTGCACAGTCAGTCACAAAAAAGTCAATTGTCAGTGCTACTGTGCAGTAACTTGGGTTCCTGAGCAGTCATTTAGTACTTGTTTATAGAAGTACTAAATGAATGCGCAGTAATTACTGTGCAGTCAGCATCTCGTGTAGATACAACCACTGTCACCAAGTTACCTTGCAACTTCACATTATCAATCAATTCAACAATTCAGGGCACACCAACTGCCTCCCCCCAAATGTCACCAGTTTCTTTATGTAACTAATGTGTAGTCTCAGGCCTAAGTGATGTGATATTTATGCATTCCTACACATCCTGAGTGAAAGTTGCTCCTTGGTTACAATGGTATAGGTTGAGTTGGTTTAATATTTGAATTGGTCTAATAAAAGATAGCAGATTTACACAAAGATCCTTGGTTACAATGGCACTCTCTACAGTGGGTGGTCATAACCCATTCATTTACTGTGAACTCAAATTTTCCCTTCTACCATCTTTTACCAATCACAATAGCTGCAGAATACAGCTACTGATCTGAAGCATCTTTGCTCCTTGTGCGCAACCTATTGCCCACTTACATATAAGCTTCTTCTTGTCCTGCAGAGAATTTTGGTCAGATTTATTACTCTCCTGGAAGCCATCCTGCTTCAGCAGGCAAGTAGACCTCTTCTGCTGGTGCCCTGAAGGCAGTATGGAGTTGTTCTGCAGCACTTTCTCCTGGCCTAAGAAGGAAGATTGCTGTTAATGCCACGGAAGCTCCATTTCTTTGGATATTAGACTGCACAAAGCAGCGTAAGAAATTATCTGGCGCAGATCTCCATGGGATGGATTAGACTGGATCCAGCAGGGCTCTCCACTTCCAGTTACTATGATTCTGGGGAAAAGTGAGACACAGACTGATGCTTTGTCAGTTTCTCTCAGGGAATCTCAGTCTGTGGTCACTGAGAGTTTATTTCTTTATTCAATTTAAATGCTGCCCTTCCCAACAAAGGCTTAGGGTGGCTTAGAATAAGACGACAGAATAACTTAAAAACAGGAGAGTGACAAGAGGACCAAAACAGCTTAAAAGAGAACTAGAACATCAAGACAAAACAGAACCCCACCAAAGGAACATCTCATCCTAGCTTTGTTTGGTGAATGCCTGCCCATATAGAAAGGTCTTACAGCCCTTCTGAAAAATGTCCAGGCTCAAGGTCTGGTGAGCCAAGAGAGAGAGGAAGTTCTAGAGTGGAGGAGCAACTGCCAAGAACAACCTCCCAGACATTTTCACCAAGTGGATTTGGAGGACTGATGGTACTTATAGCAGGTTGCTCTTGGCTGACCTTAAGGGATTTTGATGGGACCTAAGGGACAAGGCAGTCCCTTAGGTATGCAGGGCTCAGACTGCTTAGGGCCTTACAGGTCAACCTTGAATTGATCCCAAAAAACTACTGTGAGTTGGTGTAGATTCTGGAAAACTAGAGTTATGTGCTCCTGCTGATCCACTTGCATCAGACGGCAGGACACCACATTCTGCACATTCTACAGCCTCTGGACAGCCTTTAAGAACAGACCTATATTGAGCACACTGCAATAGTCTAGCCTTGAGATTACGAAGGCATGGATAATGGTGGCCAGATCAGAGTCTGAAAGAAAGGGTTGCAAGCCTTCTCATCAGATAGAGATGCTGAAAGGTGCTCCTAGCCACAGGTGCCACCTGAAGATCCAGCTGTATTAAAGGACCCAGCAGCACCCCAGGTCTGCAAACCTAAGTGACAAGAGGAGGCTGCACCCCATCAATGATAGATGTCCCAATCCCATGTCCCCAAGTCATGTGGTCTGCCCACTACTATTATCTGTGTTTTGTCTAGATTCAGTTTCAACTGGTTTACCCATATCCAGTCCCCAACTGTAGTCAGGCACTGACACAGGCGACATGTAGCAGGGGCACAGGGCAGCATGAGGGGGCACATGCCCCCCTGTGAGATTGGCCCTCACCAGCCGGGGAGTCGGGGGCAATGGCTGGTGCCTCTCCCTGAGATTGTGGGGGTGCCAAGAGATGCGCCGGCAGCATTCCTGGGTTTGCCATTGGCACTTCCATCAGTGGCAGCAATCAGCTGCTAGGGGACTCTCCCCCTGGTGATCAGCCTCTGGTGCCACCCCCCCCCCCCCATATCAGGAGGCACTAGTCGCCCATAGGCACTGAGTAAGGCCAGAGACGGGGTGTTATCAGTATATGGATGGCACCTCACTCCAAATGTCTTCACAGTCTCACTCAGTGACTTCATGTACACACTGAACAGGAAAAATGACAGGATGGGGTGCTGGGGGAACCCACAGGAAAGGTCTCAAGGGAAAGATGAGCACTCACCCATTAGAGAGAGACAGGATTATAGAGAGACACAGGGCTATAGGGGGTTGTTCCACTGAAAATGAACCCCCTTGTTATGGCAGACACAGAAAGAGACTCAGTCTTCAAGACCCCTGAACTCTCCCATCCAAGGGATGTTCCTGTAGCTACAGGAAGCCACATAATCAGAAATTCCCTTTTGCCTTGGGACCAGAGTCCTGGGCTCAGATCCCATCAGGCTTTAGGCATTTTCTCCAGAGCTGTCAGCATCCAAGCAAAGCATGCCAGAGACACTGTTCAATTCAAGCCCACCTTGTGCTTTGAGATGGAAAGGCCTGTCTGCTAGCGTCCCACCACCAGCCTCGCAAAGGCAAAAATGACTGCTCTTTTCTGAATCCTCATATTCTTTACGTGCCTCTGCGGAGCCAGGTCCCTGCAGTGCTCACCCTGTCTGCATGACTTTTCCATGCAGAAATGAGGAACAAAAAAAAATTATTTAAAAAGTAAAAAGTACAGGAAAAATAACACTGTAAAAAGGGAGCAGGCTCCTTAGCAGTCTAAGGAGTCATGTGAAACCCAGAGGCACGGTTTTCCTGGCTGAGGAAAATGTCTTTCCTCCCAGCTGTGACTTCAGCCCGGGTACCGGGGCACAGGCTTTTACCTTTGAAGTAGCCGTAGTAGCGGAGATGGTGGTACATGAAGCTGTCATAGGGATCTGCGAGCATCTGGAGAAGGAAAGGATGGGGCACGTGAAGCAGGTGGCGGCACCCCCTTGACCGAGGACTGCACCGGACGGCCACCTTCACAAAGCGGCCAAGTGCATGGGCAGGCCCCGCGCACCAAGCAGCCCTCAGCCCTGCTACCACACTCCCCCGTTGTGCGCCCCACACCCTGCCATGGGGCCCGCTAGGGCGGGCGGCGGGGCGGGGGGTGACAGCCCACGAGGCCGAGGGCCCAGCAAGAGGCGCCGCCCTGGCAGCTCCCGGCCCCGCGGCCGCTTCTGTCACGGGGGCCTAGGCCGCCCCCGGCCGGCTCTGACCTCGGCGCCTGGCTCCGGGGCCGGGAGCATGGCGGCGGCGCGCGGGAACGCGGTCGCTGCGGCCGAGGACGAGCGGACACCCGAGTACCAGCAGCCCCCGCCCCGCCCGCGGGGACGCGGTATCCTAGCAACCGGGGGGCGGGCATTGGGGACAGGTTCGCCCCTCATTGGCCTGGGCGCGCGTGCGCGGGGGGGCGGGGCGAGCCTGGCAGCGCCGCTGACTGGTTGCAGCCTGGGCCGAGGTGGGGAGGGTGCTTGCTTCTTCCTGGTTCCGTTGCCCAAGCCGGTCCTTGCCCAAATAAGGGCCGCTAGTGATGGAGAGTGAGGCTGGCATCATTCACAAATGTGTGCGTACCACCCACCGTGCAAAAGAAGATCAGGCAGCCCAGTGCATCGTCCGCAATAAAGACCTGAGATTAGGCTGGGATGATGGGGCAACATCCTTCTCTAGCCGCCCCCCAAAACACCGGTCCCTCTCACCCAGGGGACACCTCTGAACAAGTCTGAGCGGGTGCTGCCTGACCAGAAGCTCAGCTGACGCGTGCCAGTTTGCCCGCCAGTGCCCCCCGGGCCTGTGCACTAGGTATATAGCACCGAATAAGGAACAATGAGTTTGGGCTGGGATTACAGCTGAAAATCACCCCAGATCTCGTGTCTCCACCATCAGGGGACTCGCCCAAAGAAGCGTGGGCAGAGTCCCACCCAACCCAATGCTCAGTTTCAGAGTGCCAGCCTGACAACTGCCAGCCCCTCAGGCCTGTGTAATAAATACATTGCCCCAAATAAGGAGCTTGGTTTTGGATGGGATTGAGGCAAAATCCTTTTGGGGTCACTCCAAAACACACATCACCACCTCCAGCAGACTTGTGATAAAACCTGGGAACAGCATTTCCCAACCTGAAGCTTGGTTTTTATGTACCCACCTGCCAACTGCCAGCCCTTAACCTGTCTCCTATTGACATTGTTATGCACAGGCATCAGCTCCATGGGTGCTCCGGGGCTCAAGCACCCGCCACCAAAAATGAGTGGGTGCTCAGCATCCACAGAGCCACTTGCAGATGTTAAAAATTAAAAAAAACCACCCAAAACAAAACATGTTTTGCAGGAGAAAGCAGCATGTGACTGCAATTGGGCTCTGCAGCATCTATAAAGATCGGGTGCTTCAGCGGGGCTTTGTGGTGCTTTTAGCTAAAGCTGATTCAATCAGCTATTAGACAAAAGTGCCAAAAAAGCCCCATTAAAGCACCCAATCTTTCCAGATGCTGCAGAGCATGGTAGAAGTAATGCACTGCCTCTGCTGGGCATATGTGGGGCTTGGCACAGGATCATGCTTCAGATATGGGTGGAATGTGTGCTAATAAGCCATTTTCTCAGACTTTTTGCAGAAAAACAAGTTACATAAGACTGATATAGCTTGTTTGCAGGTGTGTTAACTCCCTGAACGCACTCCCTGAATGCACTCATGCCAGAACTAGGTCTGGCAGGCCTAATGGACCATTTCAGTCCTGTCAAGCATCAAGAGGCTGAACTGTCTCCACAGGATGACTTGGGCCATCTTTCAGGATCTCCTGGAGCAGCTCTACCCACACATGGAGCAACAGGACACCACCATGTAGCCACCTCTCCCTGAGGACACCCGGCTGGCCATTGCCCTGCTCAAGCTGGCCACGCCCACCAGCCACTGCTACCTTGGCCACCTCTTCAGCGTGAGCAAGGAGACCCGGGAGGACATGCAGTGCCTTCCAGGTTGTGCTGTGACACACCATGCTCCAGGTGCACGACTCCCTGGCAGTGGTGATGGGGTTCTGCACCCTGGGCTTCCCCCAGTGCATCAGGGCCATGGAAGGGACCCATCTCCCTGTCACCTGCCTGCCCCACAGCAACTGCCCCTACTACAGCCAGCTGGGCTTCCAACATTGCCCAAGTCATTGTCACAGCTTGCATGCTACATAACATCTGCTGAGGCAAGGCTGGCAGGCAGGGGGCTCACCCCAGAGCAATGGCAGGTGCTGCTCTGCTGGTGCTCCCATCTCCCCCTCCTGCAGCTGGTGGGCCAGGTCAGCAAGGCCTGCATGCTGTCCTGGCCCTGCTGCAGGCAGCTTCTGTTCTGCAACTGTATAGTGCTAGGGCAAGTGGCAGGGCTGATCACAGGAGAGGGGGATGAGGGGCCTCATCCGAAGCCGCTGATGACCCTGACACAGCATCCCATCTGTCAACTGGTACCTCTCCCCCACATGTAGCTGCAAGGCCTACAGTGCCAGGAGAAAGATGTTGTTTATGAGTTTGCAACATTTCTGAAATAAGATGCTCTGTACCAAGGGCCTGTGCGCTTCCAGGCGTCAGATCAGAAGTTGTGTGTTCATGGGTGCCCATGGACCATGGTAAGTTGGCTAGGCAGGCCCTGACCCAGGTGGTCACTGGCCAAGCCCCCCATACTCACTTGCTCCCCAGAGGCAGGTGGGCCACTGGCTGCTGGCTGCAGGGAGCCTGCCTCCCCCACCTTGTTCTTAAGATGGGCCAGGCCTGGCTCCTGGCAATACCTGCTGCCATGGCTCCAAAGCCACTGGCTCACCTTCTCCTCCTGCAGGCTAGACTGTCTCCTGTGCTGCCACCAAACCCTGGGTGCAGAGGGCGGGGGGCTACCAGTCAACTGGGACACAGAGCTGCTGGTGCCCCTACCCTTCCATCAGAGAGCCTCTTTGGGGAGATGCCCTGGGGCCAACACCCCCCCTCCACACACACACTGGCGTTGCACCCTGAGTGTGCCCCTACTGAGTGTCCCAGGTGCACCACAAGGAGCTGTTTGTGTGGACTGGGGCTGCCTTACCCAGTACGCCCTGCTGCTGCTGCTGGCCATGATGCCCTGAGTACACCTGTGAACCTGTCACAGGACCCTGAATGCAAGCTTGCCCTGCCCTTCAACCTCTGGTGCCACCTGGGGGGCTACCTGTGGCTGCACTACATGTCCCTGTCCCCTGCAGCCGAGGAGGACATCACAGCTGGCATCAGCACATTCCTCGCTGTGTGAGAGGCCCATACTAACTACAGGGGCACAGGTTGCTCAGTAAAGTTTTGCACTGTCTCCAGCCTCCCTGTGTGCTGTGGACTGTTCCTACTAGGATTCTTTTTGCCAGAACCCACCAAGGATTGACACAACCCCTCATTTGATTTGGTAGCAGGTGAACTTTTAATAGTGAACTTTTAATAGCAATCCTTAATATTTATTATAGGTTTCCTTCCCATAATACGACCTGGCAAGCAGTTCCTTAGGCGTTACAACAGTGACCTTCAGTAGTACCGGCTTCAGATCCTCTGCTGGGTATATGGGATGTTAATTTCTGCATTCCTCATTGTTCGAACAAGAATTCCAAGGATGCTCCTGTCTCCCCAGGGTGGCAACACAGAATACACGTTCCTTTGTTTGTCCATCACTTCTGTAATTTTTATCATCCCAAATTGTCCAATCCCCTGGCTCTGTGCCAAGCATTCTTTATATGGTGGACCAATTCCCTGGCATTGTGTCAGCCACATTCCTTAAAGGGAAACTGTTGTGCCTTGATTGCCTAGTGCCCAATCACAGCACTCACATCTCCCAGTGCCACAGAAGGTGCTCTGTTCAATTTTGTTGCTTAGATCTGGGAAGGCCTGGACTATGACTAAAAGCTTACCAAGTGGCTGTGGCAGGTGTGCCTGGCACCATGAGTCAGTGCCCACTGGCAGTGAAGATGATCAGCTCCTGGCAGTGTACTGGGGAGCAGCAGAGGCTCTGGGTGACTGTGTGGGGGCCCCCTCCAGGGAGGAGTTGGAGTTGCTGGCAGCCGGTGGTGCCATGGCCAGCTTAGCCTTGTGGGTGGGGCTGAACATGAGGAGCTGGTGGGGCAGATGATGGCCTAAGCTCCCAGAGCTGCCTGAGGAGGCCATGGGTGAGGAACTTGGTGGGATAGGCTCCTGGTGGGATAGGCTCCTGGCGGCCTGAAAGGCCTTCCCCTGATGATGTGTCACCATGGGTGCTGGGCCACCGTGGAGGCTTGGGCAGGCTGCCCATGCTGGAGTAGACAGCATGGCTCAGGCCAGGGTCCCAGGGTGCGAAGATATCATCCAGCTTCTGCATAAAGGGCTTAGACTCGCAAGCAGTCCCCAACCAGTGGTTGTGGTTGATGACTGTGACCTACTGAGCCTGTAAGGCCTTGACCTTTGTGTGGCACTGGTGCCCATTGTGCCCATGCTCTCGATGTGGCCAGACAGCCTCTCATAAATGTGTGCATTGGAGTGCCTGCTCTGCACAAACTGGGTGAGGATCTCTGCCTTGCCCCACAGCACACTGAGGTCTGCAGTCTCCTCCTGGGACCAGCTGAGGCATCAGGAGGTAGAGCATGGTGTTGGGGAGAATGCCAGCATGGTTCCTTTAATGGCCTCCACATGGCAGTCCCAGTGCTGATGGGCCTGGGCAGATGCCTGCAGCACCCAATGCAGGGGCATGGTGCAGGACAGGCAGGCATGAGGCAAGGGTGTGCTGGGCACCAGCAGCAGGGTCTGGGCATATTGCTGTGGTGGGCTGGGGCCAGGTGGAACAGGACCCAGTGGCTGGCTGCAGAAGTCCCAGGGCACTGCTGGGCCTAGCAGGTGCCTGCAGCACCCAGAGCAGTGGAATGGCATGGGCCTGGCAGCTGTGTGGCTCTGTGGTGCCAGGAACCGGCAGCAGCACGCACTGGGATCACACAGTAGGTGTTGGGGATTGGGCAGCAGCAGAGGTGGACAGCAGTACATGATGGGGATCAGGCAGCCGTGCAGGTTGGGAATCAGGTCAGGGGGCAGGCAAATGGGGAGCCACTGGTGAGCTGTGGATCAGGGGACAGGTGGCAGGGCACAGGCATGGGGGGCAGGTGACAGGGGAACAAGGGGCAGGGGTCAGACTGCCTGCCTCCCCCTCCTCCCTACAGTTGAGGACAGATTTAGGACAATCTTCCGATAATTAGATTCTATACATGGAAAATTACGGCAAATTATAATATGTTATAATTTTCCATGTATGGAATCTGCCTATTTAGGGTGGTCATCCTATATTCAAAGACATCTTGGATTCAGGTAAATAAGGTATTAAGTGCAACAATAAATTATTATTATCAATACATACTTTTCCATCCAATAACAGAAGATAGAGGATAGATGAGAACAGATGAGAACTGAAAATCACAGTATTAGCACCAGTAGGCATCTATCTCATAATGAGACAATAGAATTATGCCATGTGAGACATCAACTCACTGAAAGTAATACTTGCTTGAAACATAAAGTGAAGCTGGAGTGACCTCTCCAGGGTGCAAAAGCCTGGGCAGTGTATATGGTGACACAGAGCTGCCAATGCCTGTTATCTCCCTCAGCCTTGACAGTTTAATCTAAAGGAAGGGTAGGTGTCAGTAGGGTTGGAACCAGATTGGCTGTCGAAGCAAAGCAGCTCATCCAGTTGTCTGTCTATTGGAGCTCCACTCCTAGACCGGCTGCCAATTAGGGTTAAAGAGCTCAGTCTATCCAGTCTATAGACTTCAGTTTCATAATTTTTTGTCAGCATTTCCTCTGCTAAGGGTAAGATTAGTACCCCCACTCTAAGGTATTCAACTGCACAAAGCCATTGGCACCCTAGAGGTTGCCAGCCAGGTTATTTAAGTGCCATTCAGTGCTCAGTGATAACAGTCACGGGTAGTTCCATCTATTTGTAAGTTACAGTATCAGGCAAACCTGACCTGACCTGTATTAGCACCAGTACAGTGTACTAAGTACGTGAGACTTTGGTATGTATTTAATTTTGTGTGTGTGTGTGCCCTTCCTGACATCCTTATTGCTCCTTGGTGCATTTTCCTTTCCAAGAGCTTTGGAGAACTCTTCTTCAGTTGCTGGTATATCTCCACATCCTATTTTTTTTAATTTTAAAATTCCAGCGTAATGCCAGCTCTCAGTCTCACCAGGTTTGTGTCGCCAGTATGTCATGTTACCCCAACTACCTTGTACTTGCAGTGAGAAAACCTTTGTTTTAGTAAACTGATAAATTTGCGAATGTCTGACGTTCTCTGATGAATTAATCAGGGATGGTGACATGTTTTAACTAGCAACATACCCCTGACTTAAATACAAGAGACCTAAATACAGGACACAAGAAACGGATTTTGGGGGCAAGGGAATAGGGCACTACCATCTCTGAAAAGCCAGCAACTGGCATTTGAGAAGGCATGGTTCAGTAATTTGATACAGAGCTAGATACGCATATAGGTTTATTTTAATTGATTTAATGTCATTACAGCTTCAACAGAACTCTCACACTACCAACTTACTTAATGTCATGTACAGAAATCTCTGGTGGAAAAAGCCAAGGATCAAATGCAGCCTGGAAAGTCTACTTCAGGAAAGGTGTGGTTTGGGGTAACATGAAAAGGATTTTTTTTCTGGAAATCCCAGCCCAACCTTAACCCCTTATTTAGTGTTGATTATACAGCACACAACCCTGTAGGGCAAGGGTGGGCAAAGTACAGCCCATGGGCCGGATCTGGCCCGCGAGGCCCCTACAAATTTTAGAAAATTAATATTTCTCTGACAGGAACCAAGGGCAGTAGGACCCAGGGGAAGCCTGACAGGCTCCCACAACAGCAGGGCCTGCTCAGCCCTGCCTCCCCAGCTGGAGGGCCCAGCAGGGGCTTCTGGGGTGGGACCACATAGCTGCCCCGCTGGAACTGCAGGTAAGGGGGAAGCCCGGGGGAGGGGAAGGAGCCTAGGGAAAAGAGGCCTGGGGAAAAGCTGAGCACAACAGTGCGGGGAAAGTGGCCCCTCACCCATCCTGTGGCCCACAACCTGCACTGCAGCTGCTTGCAGCCCACATGGGGCTGTCTGTGCCTGCTCTGGACAGCTCTATGTGGGCTAAGAGCAGCTGCAGCAGGGAGCACCACCCACACCGCAGCGGAGGGGCTGTTTTTCCTGCCCAACATTCAACTTTTCCCCGGGTTCCTTCCCAGCATGGAGGAAAGCGGCCCTTCCCCGCCCCATAGCCGGTGCTCCCTGCTGTAGCTGCTCACAGCCTGAGCAGGGCTTTACTAAGCAGGCACAGGCAGCCCCAGGTGGGCTGCAAGCGGCTGCAGTGTGGGGTGCCAGCTACAGAGCAGGAGAGGGGCTGCTTTCGCCACCCCCTGCGCTCAGCACGACCTTGTAACCCGGCCCCATTGCCAGCCTGGGCCCCATGTGGCTCCAGGCTCACCTGTCGGGGCTGTGCGTGGCAACAGCAGCTGCATCCCCCCTGCTTGCTGCTCCGGGCAGTGTTTGCCACCGCTGTTTGCGGGCTGCCCAGTGCAGCACGCAGGGGGATCGCAGCTGCTGCCACTGTGTGCAGCCGCAATGAGCGAGCCTGGAGCTGGGTTACAAGCTAGTGCTGAGCGTGGGGAAAAGCAGCCCCTCACTTGCAGCCTACATGGCACTCCCTGTGCTTGCTCAGGACAGCCCCGTGTGGGCTGTCCTGACCATGGGGCTGGCAAGGGGCTGCTTTTCCCCACGCTCAGCACCAGCTTCTTCCCTGCCAGCAAGAAGGGGTCAGGGCTGTGCACTGCCCCCTGCCTGTACCGCAGGGCTGGGGGGCACTGGGAGTGAGCAGGTGCAGGAGCCAGCAGGAGCACAGGGCCCGCACCGGTGTCCTGGGTCCAGTGCTGGTGGGGCCCAGAGCAGGGTGGCAGGAGTGCAGGGTCCTGGCCAGCAGGGGCTCTATGGAGCTGGACCAGCTCCCCCCTTTCCCTGCTGGTGCAGGCCAGCCTGGCTCCACAGACCCCTGCCAGCCTATGCCTCACTTTGAGCCCCACCAGTGCTGGCCTGGGGACATGGGACCAATGTCCCAATGTCTTGGGACCAAAGACATTGGGACATTAGTCCCAAGATGGTGACCAGGGGGCAGGACACCTGTCAAGGAGTGAGGCTACCCATGCAGCCCTCAGCCTGCCAAAACTGAATAAGTGGCCCTCCGCCTGAAATAATCGCCCACTCCTACTGTAGGGGCTTTCACTTAGGTGACTGGCATACAAAAACCAAAGCTTCCAATCAGGCACCTTCTTGCCAAGACTTATGCAGATCCCCTGGTCAGGACAATGTTTGGCTTGGGAGTTTTGCTCCATAATCCCAGCCCCAAATAAGACTCTTATTTAGAGCAATGTACCTACATGCAGGTATTGTGGGGCAATTGTCAGGTGTCAAGCTGGCACTCAAAAACTGAGCATCAGGCCAAGCAGGGACCTGCCCAGACTTCTTTCAGAGAATTTCTAGGTGGTGGAGCGGAGTGTTTTGAGGCAATCCAAAAAGGATTTTGCCCCATAATCCCAGCCCCAAATCAGCTCCTTATTTTCAGGAGCATACATAGCACACAAATCTGGTGAGGGGTGGGACTGTCAGTTAACAGGTTGGCATACAAAAACCAAAGTTTGGGTTGGACCAGACTGTACCCAGATTGCTCTGGGAGAGTCCCCCAGTGGTGGGGAACGCATGTTCTGGGATGAGTTAATAAGCATTTCCAGTTGTAATACTGGCCCAAACCCAGCTCTTTATTTAGGTCAGAGGCCTGTCAGTAGCTAGCCTGGCACACACAAGTGGAGCTTTGGGGTGGGCAGGGGCCTGCACAAGCTTTTTTAGGAGACCCCGATGGCAGGGATGTGTGTTGTGGGCTGACCCAAAGAGGATTTCCACCAGGACTCCCAGCCCAAATCCAGCTCCTTATCCAGGGTTCTGTACAGAGCACACAGGCCCAAGGAGCCAGAGTTGGCAACCTGGCACTCACAAACCAAGGTTTGGATTGAGGACTCTTGATAAAGTCTTCTTTAGGAGTCTGCGGATGGTAAGAATGTGCATTTTGGGTGACCTGAAAAGGATTTCCAGCCATAATCCTGGCCCAAACCCAGACTGTTATTTAAGCCTGGTAGACTGTCAGTTTTCAAGCTGGCATTCACAAACTGAGTTTTAAGTCAGGGAGGGGGCCTACCCAGGCTTCTTCAGGAGAGTCCCCCAGTGGCAGAGACTTATATTTTGCGGTTACCTGAAAGGAGTTTCCACCCATAATCCCAGCCCAAACCCAGCTCCTAATACAGGTCTGGGGGCCCATGAAATGGCAGCCTGGCACTCACAATCTGAGCTTTGGGTCAAGCCAGACTCTGTTCAGGCTTCTTCAAGAGAGTCCCCTGATGGCAGGGAAGTTTGTTTTGGCATGACCCAAAAAGGATTTCCACCTGGACTCCCAGCCCAAACCCAGCTCCTTATTTAGGGTTCTGTACAGAGCACACAGGCCCAGGGACCTGGAAGTTGGCAGCCTAGCTCTCATAAACTGAGCTTCAGGTCAGACAGGACTCTTCATGGTCCTCTTTGGGAGAGTAGCTGTAATCCCAACTCAAACCCAGATCCCTATTTTAAACCCAGGAGCCTGTCAATTTTCAGGTTGCCATATAGAAACTTAGCTTTGGGTTGGGTAGGGGCCTGCCCAGGCTTCTCTCCAGGAGAATCTCCCCCCTGCCCCCCCCATGGTGAAGACTTGCATTTTGGGGTAGAAAAGGATTTTGCCCCATAATCCCAGTCTAAATTCAAGGTTATGCATTTGATGCATGATATTTTTAGGGCTGTCAATTGTGATTAATGCGTTAACACATTAATTGTGCATGTGGCTTTAGAGTCTGTACCCAGGCTCCACTCCACTACCATCAATGCAACCTCTGGGGCACCCCGTGGGGTAGTGGGGGGAACACAGAGGACCGCATGGCAGCCCAGGTATGGGCTCCAGGTGGCTGCAGTGGGGGGAAGAGGGTTGTACAGACAGACAAGCAACCACAGCCTGCAGGCGGCCAGGAATGCAGCCAGATGGTGTGTGGAGCAGTGCCCAGCAAGTAAATCTGTGGAAGGGAAAGGGCATGGGGGAGGGAAGGGGCAGGGGCGAAGATAGATTGAGGCTCCCACAGTGAGGGAGGGAGTGGAGCAGAGGCAGGGGCAGGGGTGAATGAGGCCCCAAGGCAGGTCAAGTTGGAGCCATGGCTCATCCAGGGGAATGGGGAGGGCTCCCACCGTGCACCCCCAGGGGAGGCATGGGGAACACATGCCCCCCAGATTTGTGTGCGGGGCGGAGATAGCCTGCCACTGTGGGCCAGGGCACTGTGCCTCACTGCCTTTGCCCCAGGAACCGAACGCTGGCTGCGCTGTGCATCCCCCGCCTGCCCAGCGGCAGGAGGCACAGGCAAGGCGTTGCATGGCTCCTGGGGCAAAGGCAGCAGGACACAGAGCCCCAGCTTGCAGCAGCAGCCCACCTCTGCCCTGTACACAAATCTGGGGGGCATGCGCCCTCCATGCTCCCCCGGGGACACATCCAGCAGCAGGAGTTCCCCCCCGCCCCAATGAGCTGCAGCTCCATCTCATAACCCACCCTAGCCCCAGGGCCCCATTCACCCCGTCCCATCCCACTTCCTCCCACACTGTGGATCTGCCCCCTGCCCCAATGCCCAAGTCACAGCGCAGCTGCTGCCTTTCACTCCTGACTCACAGTACCCCACCATCCTGCCAGGGCATGTGGGAACCTCCCTCCCTAGGCTCCAACCTGCCTCCCCTCCACACACCTCACACCCATACAAAGTACCTGCATAATTTTGCATAACTGAGTGTTCACATAATTTTGAATGTTTAGCTGTGCAATTAAAATCATGATTAATTTCAATTAATTTTTTTTAATCACACAACTAATCACAATCAAGTTTTTTAATAGTTTGACAGCCCTAATCATTTTACATTTTTATTAGTACATTTTGATGACATCCTGACTCTTTAGCTTATGTAATTTATTACTAACAATCTTTGTGGAAGGATTAGATTGGAAAAAGGAATTGGGACCTGGGAATAAGGAACCAACTTTAAGCTTATCTATCACCATGGGTCAGGTCTCCCTCAGACAGAAGTTTGCTTTGGGCCTGCCAGTGTAGTCTTAGCAACCTGCAGACATTAGATGGAGAACACACGTTCTGATGTTCATCAGTGACTCCTCCACCCATGCCTCGAGAAGCTAATGGGGGTTATGTTAAACACTAGCTTTTTGCAACACCCGTAAGTGATTTTCTGCCTTGACAGTTCAGTAGAACAGTGAACCCTTTTTCTCCCTTCAAGAGAGAAAGAACAAAGTGGGCAGAAACAGACTTGGGGAATTCTTTACACTCTTGTCCCCCTGGCTGACATTGTATGCTAGAATTATACAGTTTCCATTTTCCTGTTTCCTTCTGCTCAGGTTTTAGAAACAGGAAGTGAAAGACTGATGAGCTTGCAGTAGCAGGTGGAACTAATCAGTTAACACAAGGCTGAAAAAACACTTATGATGTGGATGACTATTTCTTATGATCTGGCTTGGGGCATATTCAGCTCCAATATTTTATAGGCCAAGGGTACAGGCACAGGCTGAGTTTTGGGAACCGCTGTTCTCCGAAAGCAGATTCATACAAGGCAAAAGGCTAGTTTTCCAAAGCTCCACATGTGACTAACTAAAAAATACACAAAAAAAAAAGTCCAGATGGAGCAAGTAAATGCAGCAATCTACTCTCAAATGAAAGCCAACAACCATCACTCCACTGCTAACAAGGATACCCAGGCATGGCCAGAAGCCCATTCACAACTACTTTAACATATCTAGGAATCCAGCAAGGTCTCTCCAAAAAAAAGTAGTCTGCCTGCCCAGACCAAATCCTCCTCAGCTAGGAAGTTTGCATGGATGAAGGCTGGAGAAGCCAGAATGCCACTCTGCCCTGCTCAGCCCAAAGGTTTCCAGCAGCTTTCTTACACCACGTCTGACCAGACTAAGCCTGTCATGCCACCCCTGTAGCAAAGGACAAGCATACACAGGTTGAGAAGTATAAAAAGGGATTTTATTAATGTCTATGTACAAATATACAAAACCAAAATGTAGAGAAATACACATAGCTGGAAATCCCAATCTTTCAGCTTGAAAGAATGACTTGTTACCTAATTCTGACCAAATGTAGGAGGAGTTGGGAAGAGCTGAAGGACTGGGGGCAAGGGGATTCTTTAACGCAGACAAAATGCTACTTTAGCTGAAACAATCAAACTGGCAAAGACAGAAGGAACTGGGACCTGAACTGGAAGAAGACTAAAGAGAAAACAACCGCAAATGATTTTCCAGGAGCAGCTCCCAGTACCAAAGACTCACAGGGTGACACCTGTGGGCAGATGAATGCACCAAACACATCCAGGGACTGATTGGCTTGTATCCCCTGGGCAGAGTGGACAGGTCTATTCACTCATATCAATGGACAGCAAGAACTGTGCTAGCACAGCACTTGCAGACAAGCATGAGAAGAAACTCAGGGCTTACTGAACATTCTGAGGGTCCAAGGACAGCCATGGCCCCTGCCCATTTCTAACGGGGCCAGCATGCACATCTTGTTGGACCCAGTCTATGCAGGCACAGCAAGGCTGCAGCCCTGGCACACACTAGACATGACAACTATAGAGGGACATCCTAGAGAGCCAAGTGTAAAACACAAGGAAGATCAGCCTTCTCCTTGGAAGGTTCTGACTTGACTGCCCCATAAATTAAGTGCAGCCACAAATTAGACCCATGCCCAGCTCTGCCCAATTTTGTCATTACCAATTAAACTGCTAGAACCCATCCACTTTGCCCAGTAAAACACCTCAACAGGCCTTTCTCAGCCATCTCCACTCTGCTTCACAGGAGACTCTCTAGGTCATGCAATGCCTGCATCAGCCCATTCAACCGAAACAGAATATCCCAAATGATTACAATTTATTGGACAACGGTCACTTTGGTAAAAAAAAAAAAAAAAAAAAAAAAAAAAAAGTTCTAAACTGTACAGTGGTAAATGCGATACTGTTGGAGAGATCATGTATTTGATGTAGTTTTTCTCCGCTTGAGCCGTGCCCGCCAGTCCTCCGGCAGAGCCTCAAAGTTGGCATTTCTCTCTGCCATGCCACTGTAGGGAAACGAGAGAACATAAGTCTCTTGCAGGTCAGAAACACAAGCTTGGGGTAGTCCCTATAGAACCAGCTCTAAGCTCAGCAGAGTACAGAGCCAGTCTGTGACAGGACAGGCATATAGAACCAGGCTCTTGCTTGCATTCAGAATGCAGGAAAGAGATACAAAGGCACCTCAAAATGTGACAAAGCTCCCTTCTTGTCCCTGGATATCCTACCCCCCTCCCCACTGCACCATTCAGAGTCTGCCTCTTGGGGCAAGCCTGTGCATTAGGCACACATACAGAAAGAACTGCATAAGGGATGGCTATATAGTGCCCAAGCCCTCACCCACTGTAGGGGTCAGGCACATGGGCCCACACACACACAGGCCAAAGTCAACTGCTAGAGACTTTCAGGACTGTGTAGCATCAGACTCCTCCACACCTGGCTCTGTTGGGCCACTTGAGGGTTGCTCTGTAACAAATCCTGCCACCCTTCTTTGATGCTCTTCACTTGATTCATCAGTGATAAATAGACCATGACGTCATTCTCCCCTTGTACTCGGCCTTGGTGAGGCCACAGCTGGAGTACTGCATCCAGTTTTGGGCT
>NW_017728937.1:6612287-6627242 GCF_001723895.1 Crocodylus porosus | reverse complement strand
TGACTTCCTGCCCTTTGGGCAGGGGGCTGGACTCGATGATCTCCCGAGGTCCCTTCCAGCCCTAATGTCTATGAAATCTGTGAAATCTATGAAACAAACCCTGCCCTGGTCAATCCCCCTGTTGCTGGGAATCTTCTGCTCCCTCTCTCTCTCTTCCAAAGGCTGGCTTCTAAGTTATTGCATGATTAGGGTGACCATACATCCCAGTTTTCACAGGCTGTCCTGGCCAGTTGGTATTCAAACAAAAGGCCCATATTTATACCACCCTGCCCACATGTGTCCCACTCAGCTCCTTCTGAGCATGAGCGCATGTGCGTGCTGCCCCCCTGACCACAGCACCCCACGCAGTTGCTCATGTACCCACCCCTAAGGCCAGCCCTGACTGACCTGAGAAGTTCAGACACTCACAGCTCAAAGGAAATGGGACCAGGGAGTAGCCATTGCCCTGAGGGAAATGGGAGTTCCTATACCCCAACACGGTTGCAATTAGTTGCATTTTATTTTTTTTATTACTGCTGCCCACCTGTCTGGCACACCATGCTGCACCACCTCTGCCTGCAGCAGTGCCACTGATTTGGGGATTGGGGGAAGGCAGCAGTTTCCTGGACTTCCCATGGTCCCATATGGTCACCCTACCCATGATAGATCAGGGCCAGAGTCTTGTACTATTATTTGCTTTCTCCCCAACAGGGGAACCTTGTCTCCTCCCATGTCCATACCTCATGAGTTGCTGTTGCTTCCACTCCTCAATCCGCTTCTGTGTGGTCAGCTCCCTATCATCCTCACTGGAGCTAGAGTTCTCCTCCTCATCCAGCTCCCGCTGGATGGTCTGCCACTTCTTCACCAGAGATGGCATCTTTGTTTTACCCTTCTTGCTCTGCACCCAAAAATTCAACAGGCCACCATAAGGGTCAATACTTAGGTAAAGCAAAGGAGGGTGCAAACAGGTATTTGCATGGGCATGGACAAGTAGGACTTCCCTATGGGCCACAGCAGGCAGCCACAAAGGCCACCCAAACCCAACTATGAGGATGTAGGCTGGGGAACACCTGTCGCAAACATGAGACCAAACTGACAAAGGGATCCAATTTGCCTCTGTTGCCAGAGAAGTGCTACAGTGCAACATAAATGCTGAGCTGGGTGCCTTTGTGAATGACTGACTGGCCAGAATCAGACTAGTCAGGGCTCCAGCTTAGCATCCAGGACTCCAACAGTTCATTTATTCTAAGAACTGCATGCAAAGGAACACAATTTCCCCCAGAAAACTGGACCAGTAGGCACTTCAAGACTGGCACCCTTGACACCCTTCTTTAATGCCCCCACTTCTGACTGCTGGAACCCCTGAAACAGACCTGCCATATCCCAAAGGAAACAAATACCCCAGAGAAGCAGGTGTAGCTACATGGAAGACATCTGCAGCTTTACACAAGGCCTTGAAGGCCTTCATTTTTTAACTACCACCCACCTCTTAGAATCAAGAAATTTCTTGCCTCCCAAGGCCAAAGCCCAGCCACATTTAAGGCAGGGATATAACCCAGGCATCCTGACCCCAATCCCCCTTCTCCAGCTGTTATTGGACTGCTGGTCCAAGCCTTAGATTTGCATGGGCCTCATTCCCTCCTCCAATGCCAGGATCCTGGCAGCGGCAGGAGAAGGTTCCATGCTTTCCTGCCCCCACACGAGCAGCACTGCGAACACCTCCTACCTTGTCTTTTCTGCCTTTCCTCGGCTTCTCGGGAGGCAACGGTTTGGTGGTAGGAGGCGGTGGTGGAGGTGGCGGCTGAGGTGGAGGTGGTGGAGGTGGCTGTTCAGATGTACTGGTGGCAGGCAGAGCTCCTCGGGCAGGGGTTGGCTGCACTGTGGGGGCAGCAAGCCTCACAGGCATAGAACACTCTGAGTAGCTCATGAGAGGAGGTGCAGCCACTCCCATGTAGTTAGATTGGAGGCTCAGCCCTGCGGACTGAGGCCCTGCATACATAGGAGAAAGACGGAGATTGGCACGTCCCTGGATCTCCCCTTGCAGCCGTTGTCTTGGTCTGAGAGAGCCAAGGGGTCCACCTGATGGCCCGTACTTACTGGAAACCATAACAGGCTGAGTGTAGAGAACAGGACAGCTGCCAATGGTGGCTGTTCGCTGCACCAGCCCCATGTTCATTTCAGTAGCTTTCCTCTTCTGAGACTTGGCAGAAAGCACTACAGAGGGGCTGGGCTCAGTGGTATTCTGGAAACAGAGAGGTCAGGCAGTTAGGGACTAGACTGGCACCAGACTGGCCAAACACAGGCTGCCTGGGCTCTACCTTCAGGGTGTTAGCAAGGATGAAGACTGCTTAGGTAGTCCAGAAAGCTGTGTCAAACTGCCTGGCTTGAGCTGGGGACATAAGGGCTTGTGTCCTTGCTTGTCTGCCACTCCCAGATCTAGTCTCTCTCTCTGCCAATCTCTCCCATCTCCATCCCTTATTCTCAAGGCTCTTTCAATATGCCCACACAATTCCTGAGGCAACAATGACACATTTGCTTCCCAAACTGCTAACTATCAAGGGCTTCCATGAGGCTGGCTATGTAGAATCTCCCCCAAGTTGCTGCCCTTCACCCAACCATCCTCCTGCCTTGTATCTACAACAGGGGTGGGCAATTATTTTGGGCGGAGGGCCGCTTACACAGTTTTGGCAGGCTGTTGAGGACCACATGGGTAGCCCCGTCACCTGGCAGGTGCCCTACCACCTCGTCACCTTCTTGGGACCAATGTCCCAGGGCCAGTAGCGATGGGGCCCAAAGCGGGGCACAGGCTGGCAGGGGTCTGTGGAGCTGGGCTGGCCTGCACCAGCAGGGAGAGGGAGGAGCTGGGCTGGCTCCAGAGAGTCCCTGACGGCCAGGACCCTGTGCTCCTGCCACCCTGCTATGGGCCCCACTGGCACTGGCCCCAGCACACCGGTGCAGGCCCTGTGGTCCTGCTGGCTCCTGCACCTGCTCACTCCCAGTGCCCCCCCAGCCCCGCAGTACAGGCAGGGGGCAGCGCACACCCCTGACCCCTTCTTGCCAATAGGGAAGAAGCTGGTGCTGAGCGCAGGAAAAAGTGGCCCCTCGCCTACCCCACGGTTGGTGTTCCCTGCTGCAGCTGCTCGCAGCCCACACAGGGCTGTCCTGAGCAGGCACAGGCAGCACCAAGCAGGGGAGCAGCCATGGGGCGAGTGAGGGGCCGCTTTTCCCTGTACTCAGCACCAGCTTGTAACCCAGCTCCGGGCTCGCCCGTCAGGGCTGCACAGTGGCAGTAGCTGCCACACACCCTGCGTGCCGCACCAGGCAGTGTTGGCTGCTGCTGCCTGCCCAGAGTGCGTGCTGGGCAGCCCACAGGCGGCAGTGGCAAACACTGCCTGGTGCAGCAAGCGGGAGGCCCACAACTGCTGTCACCATGCACAGCCCTGATGGGCGAGCCCAGAGCGATGCAGGGCCCAGGCTGGCAGTGGGGCCAGGTTACAAGGTGGTGCTAAGCATAGGGTGGGGGAAAAGTGCCCCTCGCCCACCCCGTGGCCAGCACCTCACACTGCAGCTGCTCACAGCCTGCCTGGGCCTGCTCAGGACAGCCCTGCGTGGGCTGCGAGTGACTGCGGCAGGGAATGCTGGCCACGGGGTGGGGAAGGGCCACTTTCCACCATGCCAGGAAGGAGCAGGGAAGGAATCCAGGGAAAAGTTGAGTGTGGGGAGGGGGAAAAGCAGTCCCTCTCCTGCCCCGGAGCAGGCACAGACAGCCCCATGCAGGCTGCAAGTGGCTGCAGCACAGGGCATCAGTCATGGGGTAGGCGAGGGGCTGCTTCCCCGCCCCTGCGCCCACCTTTTCCCCAGGCTCCTTCCCTGCCTGGGGTTGCCCCCCGCCTACATGTGGTTCTAGTGCAGGGCAGCCATATGGTCCCAGGCCAGAAGCCCCTCGTGCAGCTTCTGGCTGGGGGGAGGGGAAGACCAGCGGGCCCTGCTGTTGTGGGAGCCTGCTGGGCTTCCCCTGGGTCCTACTGCTCTTGGCGTCTTCCTTTTTTTGCAGGAACCAAGGGCAGAGAAATATTAATTTTCTAAATTTTTTAGGGGCCAGATAGAAAGGCAGCCCGCAGGCTGTATTTTGCCCACCCCGATCTACAAGATCACTATGAAAAGCTAAAGTGTAGCACATCCCATCAACTCTCACAGATTAAAGTAAAGGCAGCACCAGTGCAGGACTACCATCCTGCCCTTTCACATATTCACACTTACATTCAATCAACTGCCTCCTCAGGAAATAAATTAAGAAAGATTTCATAGCAGGAGCCCAAGACAGTGTCCCTGGAGGTATCTTCTGGGCCTACATAGCACAACTCTACTATGGGTGAGGAACTCTCAGGGCAAACTTCAGAAAGCTGGGGGTGCACTGACATTTTTTGGGCCAATATGGATGGCTGATTTTTAATGAGCCATATCTACCAAAATCGATTCAATTGTCAATATGCGGCCGGCTGGGCAACTTGGAGAGCAGCGCCCAGGTGGTAAGTCTATTGTGAGGGAAGGGGCAGATTGGGGACCCCGCAGTGATGGAGGGGGTGGGGCTGGGGGGGCCAGATGCAACCACGAACAGCTCATCTGAGTCTCCTCACTCATGGTTACACACAGGGGAAGGGGACAGCTCCCACTGCTACACACACCCCAGGACGCATGGGGGGCATATGCCCCCTGGATCTGTGAGGGCAGGCCAATGCTGCAGGCTGGGGCCAGGATAGTACTGGGCTCTTCCCTGTGGGGAGGGCTGGGCTGGGGCTGCACTTGGAGCAGCAGCACTGGGAGGGGGGCCGGGGGGCCACAGCAAACTGAGATGGCTGCAGCCCTCTCCCTCCCTGTAGCTCTCCACCCAGCACTGTTACCCTGAGCACAGCCTGGCCCAGCCCCCCACCCCAGGAAGAACCTGGTGCAGCTCCAGCCCCAACCCACACCAGGAGCCTGCTTTCACCCTGTGCAGTCTGTGGGGCACATGGACCCCCATGCCCTCCCAGGGTGCACAGTGGTGGGAACTGCCCCCCCCGCCCCGCAGGTGAGCTGCTTGCAGCTCTGTCCCATGCTCCACCTTGCCCCAGCAGTGCAGCACCTGCCCATCCCACCCCCTCTCCCTCCCTCATTGTGGGGTCCTCAATCTGCCCCTGCCCCCAACCTTACAACACTTACCAGCCAGACACTGCTCTCCAAGCTGCCTGGCTGCATATTGGCAATCAGATTGGTATCAGCCAATATGCCTCGTTAAAAATCAGCTACTGGTATCAGCCCAAAAAATCTCTAACTCCTATCAGCTTTCCTTATATCAGTGCTGAATGCAATATGGAATCCATGTATTGGTACACCTCTACAGGAAGCCTTCCCAGAGAGAACAAAGCTCTCTGGGCTCTTGCAGCTCTGGAAACAGAACCTCACCAGCTTGAAAGACCAATACAGTGATGGAAGCTGTTTCCCTTCCTTTACTCTCGTAGGGTGCTACTCCTGTGCTAGATGACAAACCAATCCCTCACCCCAGCAGAGCTGCAAGCCCTGCCTGATCTTCAGGGATCAGCTCCCCATCCCTCTCTAATCTGCTCTGACTCTTCCCTCTAGGGGTCTGCTTATATAATGACACCTTGGAAGAAGCCTTTTCTCAAGCTTGTGAGAAGTGCATGCAGCAGCATTCAAGTCACAGGACTGTCCCCAGGTCCCCATACTGAGGAAGGCAAGAGTTCTGGCTGTGGTCTCTAGGGAGCAGACCTTTCCTCACTGGGCTCAGGCTCCAGTTTACAGGACACAAAGTGCCTCCACCGCAGCGGTCACAATGCCCACTGAGAAATGTGCAGGACTCAAAAGCAACACAGTCCCAAGCTGGGGATCTCTGGCTGCAGACAGTGGCTGTTCTCACCACCTTACCTGACTGCTTGGGATAGCTGGGCGAAGAAGAGGTTTCAGAGGACCATCTTCCTCAGTTCCTGGGGCTGGTGGCTCCTCCCCTTCTTCA
This sequence comes from Crocodylus porosus, assembly GCF_001723895.1. Taxonomy (NCBI): domain Eukaryota; kingdom Metazoa; phylum Chordata; order Crocodylia; family Crocodylidae; genus Crocodylus; species Crocodylus porosus. The sequence goes on along the minus strand of NW_017728937.1, from coordinate 6,621,253 downwards.
TCTTCCATCTCTACCTCCTGGATCTCTCCATCTTCACCAGGAGGTGGCGGAGGTGGGGGCGGTGGCGACTCTGGAGGAGGTGGTGGAGGTGGTGGAACTTCCAGAGGCAAAGGGGGTTGGAGCACAGGGACAGAAGACTGAAGCAGAGTCCAAAATGGAGTGAGTGGCATGAGAGATGTAGAAGGAACTTGGCCAGTGAAGGACTCCTTACAGAGAGAGCCTGAAGACGATACACAGAGATGTCCTTGACAATCTGGGCCTGCAACTCCTCTTCTCTCACCCCAGCTGTTTTCCTCTGCTCAGCTACACTATGGCCTCCTCCTCTGGGAGGCAGTTTAGTCCCTTGGAGCACTTCTAGAGGGGAGGTGTGTGGCAGAGATGCTTGCTGCTCTTGCTCCAAGCCTGGCTATAGGGCCCCACCAGCAGTTTTGACATGGGACTGGGGGATGCACCACCATTTCCACACCTGAGTACTGGGTGTCTTGGGCAACTAGACAGCAGTGGGATGGAGTTTGTCCTCACCCCCAGGGCCTGGGAATAGGGCCTCATTTCTGGCTTAGTCCCTTGTCCACAGCTCAGCTACCCTTCCATAGGCAGCTCATGTTGGGGCGATGCCGGCTTCTGCAGGCTGTCGCTGCTCACCGCTCACCACCCTTTCTGTCTGCGGGCAGTCCCTGCCACTGCCTACAAATGGTCCCCCTCATATCAGGAGGCACCAGTCATTCATGTACCCTTTTCTACCACATGTGGTGGGGTTTTGGAGTCATCACTGACTGCCTGCAGACAAATGCTCGTTCCCTTCCTCTCTCCCAGATGCATTTACTTAGCTCCTTATCACTACAAATCTCCAAGTATCTTGTGATCTGACAAACAAACAGTCTTGCTCACCCAGTTATACTTGTGCACTGACTTGCCCAAGGTAGGGAATCTATGTCAAGGCAAAAAGTGAGCCCAGGAACTTCTCACTTCTCAAGTCCCCATGCTCTCACTCCCTATCACAAATCCATGCTGCCTGCCCCTCTGTGAGGTCTCCCATAGTTCCTCCAGTACCTGTGGAGCTGTCCGCTGAGTCTGCCCCAGCCTCCAATTTCTCTTTTGAAGCTTGTTTAGGAGGAGCTTCAGCTTTACTCTCCAGAGATTGCTGCCCCTCCTCGTCGTCCTCTCCATCTGGGAACTCCCACTGGGACTCTCCCGTGTGCTCATTAACATAGAAATAGCGCCTATGGTCCCTAAATCACAAGAAAGAAAACGAGGCTTTACACTCTCTCCCCCAGCAGTGACACATCAATGTGGGCCTCTCCTGCGATAGCTGTGTGCTCTCACAGGGAAGCCCCGCTGTCAGCAGAGCTGCTATTCACAAAGGCAACAAACGACTTTGAGCATGAAGGAGAAGGGTCCCAGCTGACTCGCTCAAAGCTGTTTGTGCTGCTGGCTCTGTGAGTATCACCCTGAGCCTTCCACTCCAAAAGGAGGGCCAGGAAAGCAGACCCATGTTCAGTGGGGGTCCAGCTTTCACTAGCATTGGGACTTTTAGTAATTGCCTCAGTTTAAGTGGCCCTCCAGAACAAAAAATGGGGAGCAGCTGGGTTTAGACAAGGCAGCTGCCCCCCATCAAGTCTGCAGAGGCCACACGTATTATACTCTTTGTGTCAAACATACAGTGAATGCTAGAGAGAGCGAGTGGATCTGGGAGCTGAAAAACAAAAGAGCAAAGATTTCAAATAAAGAAAAAATAAATCAAGAAAAGCCAAATAGAAAAAGAAATGTTTGGGTCTGACCTGACAGCAGGAGACAGTAATCTTGTTCTTCATTCCATCCATGAGCAGGGGCTCTCCTTTATTGTCGGTGTTGTAAGCCGGGGGGGGTGGAGTTCCAGATATCCTGCAAAGTGCACAGAGCTCTCGCATGCGCGACCCCCCAAGCCCGCCTTCCTCAGCGCATTTACCCTCGGGAGAGTGAAAACCAGCTCTGTCCAATCACTGAACCAAATTCATTTCAAACACTTTTTTAGCATTTGCTTTTTAGGTCTCCAATTTGGTGGCTGGCCCAAACTCTGTAAGTGCAGGAGGTTCCCTGCCCGCCTGGCACCGCTAACTGCAGCTGCTCCCAGTCTCCAAGATAGATGACGCCACGTCGTCAGGTGTTGAAGGTCACAAATCATGTCTGAGATGTCAAAGTTGAAAGATGAAAAAGGTAGAAGAGTGCGTACCTGTCCCAGTGGCAGGACCAGCCTTTAGGGGTGGCGTTTATTTCATATTGTTTTAGCTGTTCAGCTGCATCTTGCAATTTGCGTTTGAGGTAGTTGCCATGGAGGGCGCCTTCTCGCCAGTCTGCGATGCGGGTCTAGGGAGCCAGCAAGCAGACAATCAATCACCATTTTGACAGCAAGAGAGGATACAAAAAGAAAGAGAGGTTTTTCCAAGTCTGGGGCTACCATGCCAAGGGGGATGCCAGCAGAGCACAGCACTTCTGGTGGCAAAAGGAAGGAGGTGCAGATCAGCAAGCCTTGGTAGCTCTAAAAGTAAAGATACTGGACGCTTCCTCCACCTGGGGAGTCTGGGGTGGAGAAATAACTCAGTTCAAGATGTGTGTTCATCACACAAGACTCTCCCCTGCCACTTAGTTCCCATGGAAGCACCAGCATTCAGGTAATGGAGGGGTGTCCAATTCCCTTGCACACAGAAATGACCTTGGAGGGGACAGAACATTCTATTACCTCAGTCTGCAACAGGAGCACATGGAAGTTGGAGATGGATTGTCTGTTGATACCCAGGAACTCCAGCTTACTAGTCAGGGTGTTTGCCAGCTCTCCGATCTGAAACTGCCAAGAGATAATAAAGCAAGTCAGCATCTCCCTTCCAAACAGCCACAGGCCCTGCTGTTCCCAGAACTTAAGGCAGGTCCCAAAAACAGCACCTGCACTTTGGGTTAAAAGAGCAGACTGTGCAGAGGCCAGCAGGAACTAATGAGCAGCTGACCAGAGCTCCTGATTCCAGCACTCCTTGAAGCAGGGCCCCCTTTAGCCAGCCTGCACTAGGTGCACTATAGACTGGGAGGTCAAAAAGGTCTTTTCCATCTTTAGTTATTACAAGTTGTACCATATAGGTACAGGCAAACCAGAACTGCCTTCCCTCTCCCCCCCTCATGCACACTAGAGCTGAACACTTGATTATCCACATGCAAGCTCAAGGGAAGTTTAAGTTAGCTGTTAGGAGGAACTCTCACTAGGAGGATAGTAAAGTCCTGGAACAGGTTACCCAGAAAGGTTGTGGAATCTCTATCCTTGGAGGTTTATAAAACCACACTAGACAAGGCCGTGGCTGGGATGATATAGCTGGGGCTTCCCCCACTTTGAACAGGGGGTTGAAGTAGATGACCTCCTGAGGTCCCTTCCAACTAAGTGTGCACCAATAAAGTTTCTCTTGGCTGATACCAATGGCCAATTATTAACCAGCTATGTTGGCCAATACCGATCCAATAGCAAATTTACAGGAATGCAGTCCAGCAGTTTGGAGAGCAGCCTCCTGCCAGTAAATCTGTGGAGGCGATGGGAGGAGAAATGAGGCCCCCATGGTGAGGGGGGGAGTGGGGCAGGGCCAGGGCCAGGGGCAGGCACTGTCCAGCCAGGGCAGTGAATATGACCCCAGTGAGTGGGACAGAGCCATGGGCAGCTTGTCGGGGGGGGCGGCAGCTCCCTGGAGGAGGCACAGGGGCATGTGCCCCCCTCGAACTTGTGCATGGGGCAGGGGCGGGCTGCCTGATGCAGTCTCAGGGCCAGGGGCTGTGCCAGCCTCTTTTCGGCAGGGGAGCTGGGCCAGGGCTGCGCTCAGGGTGGTTGGGAATGGGACAGGTGGTGGCAGTGGGAGGGATGGTCATTATCACACAATAAAAATATGAATCGCATTCATATCAGGTAAAACCAGCCCAGGCGATTCAGCTCTCCCACTCCAAAATCACCAAGGAACACGACTAAGAACCAGGAGCGAAAGCTTCCAAGCGCCACTTCAGAGGAAATGTATTGCTCCATTCTTGCCAGTGCCAGCTCTCCCCTTCTCTTCCTTTACCTTCAGGTCCTGCTCCTCTTCTACTTTTGGTGCTCCTTGAACTTTCACTTTGTCCTGAAGCTCCTCTGTCTCCATTTCTTTGTCTGAATTCTCCTCAACTGCTTCTGCATTCACTGCTGAAGTAAAACAAAACAAAACAAAAAAAACCCAAAACCTTTCTACCTGCTCCCACATCACTGTCCAGTCCCTACTCACTGCCCCACGCTTCCAGACAGCATGCTTGGGGCAGAACAGAACCCGTCATGGATCCAAAGACCTGGGCCTTTTTGCTTCTATTATGACTGAAGAATGTGCACATTTTCAGAAAGATGTGCATGTTTCAAAACAAGGTCTCCCCACCCCAATTTTTCATATTTTAAATGTTTGGAACCCATCTGGAAGATTTCTTTTTAGTCAGATTCTTTCTTTTCCACCTGATTTTTAAAACAAAAGTTTGCTTACAGGGGGTCTATTTTGCCAACACCCATTCAATGCTAGTAGTTCACAAGTGGGAAAGGGAGGTTATTATCAAAGATCCAACACTGATGAACTTACAAGAGCAAGAATGCTAGCAACACAAAACAGACTTACAAATCATAGAAAATTAGGGTTGGAAGAGACTTCAGGAGGTCATCTAGTTCAACCCCCTGCTCAAAGTAGGGGGTTGACTGACAGTCCTCTGGCAAGCCATCATTTGGAATGGGGAGCTGTCTGAGGTAGGGGTAATGCTACCCAAATCCATTGCTTTGAGGGGAGAGCTGCCCCAAATGAAACTGCTGGTTCAAGCAGGTGTTGCTGCAACAATGTCACCTGTGCTGTCCCATACCCGTAAAGGGAAGGGGAAGGAAGCTATAGCCTAGAATCGTGTCCACGGGAGGGTACCATTAGAGAGGTCGGTCCTCACTGCCATTACTTTGCCATCACAGCAGTAACCTCTGTGTTGACTGTACCCTGGTATGCTGGCATCAAGGTCTTTTGTATCCTACTTTTCTCTGTGGGTCCTGTATCTGCTGTCACCAATCCAAAGGATTCACCCAGAAGGATAGAGAAAGTACCCCAACCCCACCCAGGGCTACAGGACTGTGGCAAATGGGGGCTCATCACTACTGCTTTTCAGGCTGGCTATGGTTTTACTGTTCTTCAGCTTGACATGGATCAGGTTTCAGCCCAGGGGTAGGATCAATCCAGAAGATTCTGCATGAGGCCAGCCAAAGATTCCTGGGGCAGCCTAGTGAGCAGTGACTTTTCTGAAGCACACTGCAGGACTGCGGCATTGATGCCTAGTCAGATGGGTGGCAAACTGGCTAGATGGTCATACCCAAAGAGTAGTGGTGGATGGGTTGTTTTCAGCCTGGAGGGATGTGGGCTGTGGAGTCCCCCAGGGCTTGGTCCTGGGGCTTGTACTGTTCAACATCTTTATCAGTGATCTGGATGTGGGTGTGGAAAGCACAATGTCCAAATTTGCTGATGACACCAAGTTGTGGGGCGAGGTGGGCATGCTGGAGGGAAGGGACAGAATCCAGCTGGATCTAGACAAGTTGCAGAGGTGGGTGGATGAGTACAGGATAGAGTTCAATGCACACACGTGCAAGATACTGCATCTAGGAGAAGGAACCAGCAACACACCTACAGGCTGGGAAACACCCGTCTTGTCAACAGTGGCAGAAAAGGATCTTGGAGTCATTGTTGACTCCAGGATGAACATAAGCCTCCAAAGTGAGGAAGCAGTCAGTAAGGCCAACACCTTGTTGTGCATCTACAGATGTATCACAAGCAGGTCCAGGGAGGTGATCCTCCCCCTATATGCGGCATTGTTCAGGCCGCAGTTGGAGTATTGTGTCCAGTTCTGGGCGCCGCACTTCAAGAGGGATGTGGAGGGTCCAGAGGAGGGCCACTCATATGGACAAGGGGCAGCAGGGCAGGCCCTATGAGCAAAGGCTAAAGGGCCTGAACCTATTCAGTCTCCACAAAAGGCGGCTGAGAGGGGATCTGGTGGCCATTTACAAACTCACCAGGGGGACCAGCGAGAATTGTGGGGAGGTTCTGTTCCCCTGGGCACCACCCGGAGTTACTAGGAATAAAAGCCACAAATTGTTAGAGAGAAGGTTCAGGCTGGACATCAGAAGACATTACTCTACAGTCAGAGCTGCCAGGCTCTGGAATGGGCTCCAAAGCGAGGTGGCACTCTCTCCTACCCTGGGGGTCTTCAAGAGGAGGCTGGACAGATATTTGGCTGGGGTGATATGACCGCAGCACCCGTTCCTGCCCAGGGCAGGGGGTCAGACCTGATGATCTGTTTAGGTCCCTTCCGGCACTAAGCACTATGAAGTTATGAAACAATAGGACAGCACCAACTACTGGCTGTCTTTGTAGGGGAACAATCCTTCAAGGGGCTGAATCAGCTGTCTGAGGGGGCAGTTTGATGACTGACTTAGGAAGTACTGACCTAGGCCTGGATATTTCTTCCATCAATGTCCATCAACACTATTTCAAGGTAAGATTAAAGGGCTCATATCACACAACCCCAGTACCTTATAACCCTTTCTCCCCAGCAGATGGGTGTTGACTCCAGCACAGTTCTTGATGACTGCTCTTTCATTGCAACAACTGACACAAGAAAAGGACTTATCACACACCACCCATGGAGCAAGTATCCTGCAAACTGCACGCACCTTGACAAGCCTGGGGCCCTGAAACCTCCAAACTCTTCCACTGTTCTGCACAAGTGCTCCACTCTTGCCAACTACACTACTTTGTCAGTAAGTTGGAATGAAAGCTGTGGCCAAAAGTAATATGCTAAGTTACCTGTTTCCCCAGTTTCAGGACTCTCTCGGCCAGTCTTGCTTGAGCCCCGGCTGGTTGACTCTGGGCTGCCTGCTCCCACAAAAAGTTTCCATTTGCCTCGCTTGGAGGCCTGCCGGCGCATCACATCCTGAGATGCACACTGGCTCCCGTCAGAGAGTGGGCTGGAGCCTGAAACACTGCCATCTCCCTCCTCCAAGGCTCGTAACTCTGCCTGAAACAAGGAGTTTACAGCACGTCAGGGGAGCTTGCTAGCATAGGGGCAGTGGCCCAGAACATTTGTAGGGAGGGAGGGATGGAGTTCTTGGAGGGCAGCTGCAGCCACAAAAAATTGATGTTAGACAAAGAGCTGACTCTTTGTCTAACCAACTAGCATCGCTGGAGGAGGGGGCCACAGGAAGACGAGGAGACACCACCCGAACAAGACAGGTGACAAATGCATGGAGTGACCAGGTAAGAAACAGGGGTCCAAACAGTCTCCCAAATCGGGGGGTGGCACATGCAGCTAGACAGGGCCTTAAATGCCTATATACCAATGCTCATAATATGGGGAATAAGCAGGAGGAACTCGCCCTCAGAATAGCCAGTTCAGACCCAGCCATAATAGAGCTTACAGAAACGTGGTGGGATTCATCCCACGACTGGGCAGTTAGCATTAGGGGCTATAGGCTTTACAGGCAGGATAGAGAAAGAAGGAAAGGCGGGTGTGGCGCTCTATGTCAAGGAGCAATACACATCTTCCGCCAGCAAAATGGGGTCAGAGGGGCAAGCTGAAGTGCTCTGGGTTAAGATACAAGGGGGCCATGAGGAGAGGGATCTAATGGTGGGGGTCTACTACAGACCCCCCCAACCAAGAGGAGGAGCTGGACTGGGAATTTTCAGGCCAGCTTGCAGAGGCACTTAAGGCAAGGGATGCAGTTGTCATGGGAGATTTAAATTACTCGGACATCTGCTGGGAGGAACAGTCAGCCAGGTCGGACCATTCCAGGAGGTTCCTGGCCGAGATACAGGACCTCCACTTCATTCAGGAGGTGCACAGTCCCACCAGAAGAAATGCCCTGTCGGACCTTATCCTGGCCACAGGCGACGACCTCGTAAGGGGCCTCCAGGTCCTCGACCACCTGGGTGATAGCAATTATTGCTTGCTGGAATACACCATCCAGCGCAGGGTGCCATGGGCCTGCAGCAAGGCGGTAGCCCTAGACTTCAAAAGGGCCAACTTCAATGAGCTGAGGAGATCAGTGGGAGAGACACTGGGGTTCTTGACAGCAGGGGAGCTCAGTGCCCAAGATGAGTGGTTGTTCCTTAAGCAAACGATACTCCTGGCCCAAGGGGTGACCACCCCAACAAGAAGCAAGGGGGGCAGGAGTGCAGGTAAGCCCCCCTGACTTACCAACGGTATAAGGGAATGCCTGATCACCAAAAAAGCGGCATACAACAACTGGAAGGGGGGTGCTATCTTCAAAGAGTATACCTCCTCTGGTCGGGCCTGTTGGGGGTCTGTCAGGAAAGCTAAGGCAGACATAGAGCTAGGACTTGTGCCCAAAATCAAAGATAACAAAAACTCCTTTTTCAAATATACAGGGAAGATGAAGAAAGCAACAGGAAATGTGGGGCCCCTGCCCAGAGGATCCTGCAATCTAGTGGTTGCGCCAGAGGAGAAAGCAGACCTCTTTAACCAATTCTTCACTTCCGTTTTCTTGGGCAGGGACCGGGACTTCCCCACCGTGATGCAACACGACTCAAGGGGAACGCCTCCAGACCTCAGGTTGGGGAGGACTGGGTTAGAGAGCTTCTGGAGGGGCTGGACGTGTTCAAATCAGTGGGTTCAGACACTCTCCACCCCAGGGTGTTGAGGGAACTAGCTGGGGTTATTGCAGGGCCCTTGGCACGGCTTTACAAGCGCTCGTGGTGCTCAAGCCAGGTGCTGGATGATTGGAAGATAGCCAACGTCGTCCCCATCTTTAAAAAAGGGAGGAGGGAGGACCCAGGCAACTATAGGCCCGTCAGTCTTACCTCAGTTCTAGGGAAACTCTTTGAGAAGATCATCATGGAGCACATCTGTGATGGGTCAGCCTCAGAGATGATGCTCAAGGGCAACCAGCACGGTTTCATTAGGGG
>NW_017728937.1:6602738-6612038 GCF_001723895.1 Crocodylus porosus | reverse complement strand
CAGAGGCAGAAAGGGATCTTGGAGTCATTATTGACTCCAAGATGAACATGGGCCGACAATGTGAGGTCACGGTTGGCAAGGCTAACCGGACCTTGTCGTGCATCCACAGGTGCATCTCAAGTAGGGCCAAAGAGGCGATCCTCCCCCTCTATGCAACATTGGTCACGCCACACAGCTGGAGTACTGTGTCCAGTTCTGTGCGCCCCACTTCAGGATGGATGTGGACAACATTGAGAGGGTCCAGAGGAGGGCCACCCGCATGATCCAGGGACAACAGGGCAGACCCTATAATGAGAGACTGTGGGACCTGAACCTGTTCAGCCTTCACAAGCCAAGGCTGAGGGGGGACCTCGTGACCATCTATAAACTCACTAGGGGGGACCAGAAGGGTTTTGGAGAGACCTTGTTTCCCCTAGCGCCCCCTGGCATAACAAGGAATAACGGCCTGAAGTTGTTGGATAGTAGGTTTAGATTAGACATCTGTAAGAACTACTTCAGTTAGGGCGGCTAGGATCTGGAACCAACTTCCAAGGGAAGTGATGCTGGCTCCTACCCTGGGGATCTCTAAGAGGAGGCTTGATGCCTACATGGCTGGGATCATTTGAGCCCAGTTTTTTCTCCTGCCCAGGCAGGGGGTTGGACTTGAATATCTACAAGGTCCCTTCCAACCCTACTTCTATGACTCCCACCTCCTGAGTGCGTAGGGCAGTAAGACCTACTCCCTGCTTCAAAGGCACCAAGAATCAACTTGGGTCCAGGAACAGACAGAGAATGAGACAGGACTGTTTCGCAACCTTCTATCTTTTTTCCTACATTGTTTCTGCTTAATGGGTTACCCCAAGAGCTGTGGGCCTCCCTCCAACTGTGGTTTTGCTCCCACCAGGAAAGTGGCCCTCACTCACCTTCTTCCTCTCCAGCACCATCTCCAACTCAAGCGTGTCCTGCTCCTCCTCCTCACCACTCTCGCCTGATTGCACTACACTGCACAAATCCTCCTGTGATGGGTCTTCCAGAGGACCCCTGCAAGGTTCCTGCTCTTCAGCAGCAACTGTTGCTCCCTGGGCTGTCGTGTCCTCTTCTGGAGTTGGTTCTACTTCTTCCTTACAGATCACTTTCCTCCTCCACCGCTCCTCTTCCTCCTTTACAACATCAGGCAAGAGTGGAGCCAGCAGAGATGCTGCCACTCCCTTCTTCTCCTCTTCACTGTTGGAAAGGGCTTGGACACCTTCATTCACCTCCTACAGGATACACAGATGAGTCATGGGCTCTCTTCCATTCAAAGGACTGCTATGAACAGAGTGCCCAAAGTGCACTCTGACAGAACCAGAGCAGTCAGTCACAGCCCAAGCTGATGGTGGGAAGGTGTAGGGAAGGAATGAGACATTTATCTTGGGGAGATCCCTAAAACACCGGCTTATTTTTCAACAAGATATTAGCAGGTTTCATACAAACTGCCAATAGCAGGCGTTCACTCAGTCAAGTACCTCAACTCTGACACCAGTCAGCACAAGATCATTCAGAGTAAGGTACAAGAACACTGTAGTGGCACTTAGAGTGACCAGCCCAAGAGAAAATGTCCCTCTAGCTTTCCACCAGAGATGGGGTGGAGGAAAGTCTGTTCCCACACTTTTACCCTGTTCAATAGGAATTTTCCAGGTTAGGTTATCTAGATAAAAGGGATAATATATAGAGGTCTTTCTAACCCATTTTGCCACCAGTCTGAAGTCCCCCTTTTTTCTTTCCCAAATGCAGGTGACAGACCTGAGCATCGGATTCCAGGTGTAGACACCACATCTGATCTTCCAAAGATCAGTGTTTTCTGCCCTAGTACATACGACACTGAACATTCCACACTGCCCCTCCCTGAACTCACATTAAGGTGGCAATCCTGGCCCCTAACTAACCCCCCCACTCCCTCCACTGCATTGCACAGAAACATTCAAAACAATGGGCAAGGAGAGAGAGTAAAGGTGGGGGCACTTCACAGACACAAGCAAGTCAGTAAGCCTAGAGGTAGATTTCAAACAGATCTAACAAGGATGATCTGCTAGTCTCTGGAAATAACTTCAACTAAATATTATCAAAGCCAAGTGCTCCACAACGTTAAGACCAGGTATGTATGAAGGCAGTTTCTAGTTAGCTGGAGCTTAGAGGAAGCTTAGACTAAGAGCAGGCTGGCCCCCATCTCCTCCTTGCAGGGTTCCTTGTGTCTGCATTTGAGGCAGGTTCTCCTGGACATTATTGTGGATGGGACAAGAGAATCCCACTCCAAACAAACAGGACAAATCCTGTGGTTCCAGCTCCAAACTGAACTCTCAAGCTGGCCTAGTCTTCCCCACTCTGGGCACATCTACACAAGATGTCTACTGCAGAGCTGAATGATTAACTGCACAATATACGTCTCTGCATTTACACATGCACCCCCATTAGGGAGTGCAAACTAATGAACTTCACAGCAGTATTTACAAGTCCTACCCTGCTGTGGCGTTTTTGTGTGCAGTAGCGCACATATAGATACTGAGCTGGCTGGCTGGGGCATGAGAGTACTTCAGTGAAGGTGCTGTCTACTGACTAGTCCCATGCTGAAGCATTCTCAAGCCCCAGCTAGCCCCTCCACAGCACAATGAGCCCAGTCAAAGCAGCTCTCGGCTGGCAAGCTGACCTCACCACCAGCTGAGGCTGTTGCAACTCAGCTCCGTGTGCTTCACTCCAGGTGCACAGGTAAACTGTGCACCCAGGAGCAATAAACTGCAGAGCAATAAGCAATAAGCTCTGCAGTTTATTGCTGCCCCTCAATGGCTCATATAAACACACCCTCTCTGCACTGAGCCAGGCCACATATGGCTCCCAGGCACCTAAGAGACAATTCTTATAAAGGAGTCTCTCTTTCCTATGCTAAAAAGACTGCAGACCATGCTGCCACTTCCCAACTCTACCTACACTTCCCATACAGACAGAGCTGAGCAGCCCAAACAGAAGAGGTAACTGTTTGCCTTGAAAATACTGACAACGTGGCAGCATATAATGATCAAATCTCTACCCCAGAGAGTACAAAAAGCCCCCCCGGGGAACCTACATTTCATTTTTGTTCAAAGAACCCTTCCCTCCTCCCCCTGCAGACACTTCTGATAAAGCAAGAACCAGAGATGCCCAGGCAGAGTATTTAGGGTTGGCATTTATGCAAACATTCATCTGCAAGAAACAGGTGGACAAACCAGACTGGGAGTCTATAGCATGAGGGAACAACCCTTCTTGCAACTATCAAGCTTCCAGGATAGAGTCTTCCCCAAAAGGAAGATCTCAGAAACTGAGGTCCCAGGGATTTCCAACTGCACTAGTTAAGCAGCTATTTGTGACAGCTCTGGGCTCCCTGGTTCATGGCTGCCATGTTCACTGCATCACAAATTTTTTGAACACTTGGATGCCAGGATGCCATATACTGCACAAGGTGGTAAGCAGTCATAGCAGCTGAACAGGTTTTCAATGAGCTGTCCTCAATCAGCCCCAAAAGGAATGACTAACTTCAACCAGCTTCTACTGACCTTTTTCACCTCTCGCTTGGGAAGGATGGTCCCACGATTAGCACTGCCAACAGCAGCACCCTTTTCCTGAGGGTAAACATCTGCAGCTACCAAGAAACTCCCATTGGCACCTGCCACAGTGCTAGGGAAAGAAAGCACACACACAGTGAATGTTTAGCAACAGCATCACAATCCTCCAGTCTGTTCTGGGTTACAGAGACAGCTGGCTCCAGACCTGCTATAGTTCTCACCTGGGCTGATAATGCTGAAGACCCTGGACCTGCGTCGCAAGGTACTGGGGCAGTTCCCAGGTCACCTCATTAGTCTGAGTGTTCCAGTAATAATAGCAACCTGTGTTGTCATCCCAGACTTCCTGCCAGTCTCCCATCTCCACTCCCACTGAAAGAAAAAGCAAAAGGGTTTAAGTGAACCAGGTACCCAAGGCCTGTGTGCCTGCACTGGCTGCCAAGACCTTGTCTTCATGCCTTGTGAAGAGGACTCTGAGTTATACCCCACCTCTGAAGCCCCTCCCAAAGCTCCCACTGCTCAGCTGCCTTCAACACCCTTTTGAAGACACACGTGAGCAGGCCAGTGGTCAGCAACTCCCAGCATCCGTGCATGGCACGTGATGCTATTTTGCTTGGCATGCCATGCCAGCCTGGACTCTGGGTAGCTGCTGTGGGCCACAGAGCCCAGGTTTCTTGCAGCAGGTAGCTGAGAGGCTGCAAGCCCTGCTGCAAGCAGCCCAGGCTTCATGGCTGGCAGCAGCTGCCCAGAGGCTAAGCCAGCTGCAGCTGGGAAGCTGCAAACAGCTGCACCAGGCTCTGGAGCACAGGTTGGGCTCCATGGAAATGGCAGCTGCAGGCATGGTGCTGAACAGATGGTGGGGGAGGGGCCTGGGGTAACACAACCTTCACTTTTCTTCCATCATCCACCTGGAGGCATGTGGAAGCAGGCATGCAGTCACTGCCACCATCACAAACCCCAGTGGAGCTGTTTGCAGCTTGCTGGCTGCCTGCTACAGCTATCCAGAGCCCAGACCAGCTGTGATACACAGGTGGGAGACTGCAAACAGCTGCAGGCTCCAGAGCCCATGGCCAGGTTCCAAGCTGGCAACAGGTACATGTACACCACTGGGTAGACAGTAGGAAGGGCGAGGTGGACTGGGGTTGTGCTGCCCTAGGCCCCTCCCCCACCATCTGCCTGGAGGCACATGTGCATGCGCCACTGGCAGAGAGCTGATGCCAGGTCTTTGGAGCCCAGTGAAGCTGTTTGCAGCCTTTCAGATGCCTGTCACAGCCAGTCTGGGCTCTGGGCAGCTGTAGCAGACGGTTGGCAGGCTGCAAACAGCTGTGCTGGGCTCCAGAGCTGTGTAGCAACTGCACATATGCCTTGGGGCATGGGGTAGGGAAGGGGCTGGGGCAGTGCAACCCTAGCCCCTCCTCCATTATCTGCCTGGAGGTGCACATGCAGCTGCTGTCAGCAAGGCAGACTGGGCCCCTCGTGGTTCCACTGCAAGTCTGTCCCTGGCATGTCATGTTCAGGTGTGGGTCAGGATTGGGGTGTTTTTGGCATTCCAACCAATTACATGGGGTCCATTACACGTCTGGACTACAAAACCGTATTCATCCTCTAACACCACAGCTGGAGAGACGTGGCCTGTTTCCACCCAACAGAACAACCAAGGAATAAATGCACAACCTGACACAGGAGTGTCTCAGTCCCTACCCCCTAAACAATTGCTCTGGGCACACAGAAGCAACTTATGGCATAGGATCTAAGTGAGAACACTCACCTCCAGCCAGTGAACACTGGGTATCATATTGCCACTCCACCGTCTGGGCAGAGGCTGCCCCATTTGCTGTTGTGGAGGAATGACCTGAGGCAGATTCCTTGGGCTCTGGGCGGGGAGGGGTTGGAGGTGGAGCAGAAGTGGCAGTGGTGGTGGATTTGGCTGGCTGGGGAGGAGCTGTAATGGCATCAATCTCCTTTAAAAACACAAATGTTCACAAATTAATTGAAACTCCAGATGAGAAGATCAGCTGATCTGGACAATGGGACAGTTAATAGACTTATCTACACACAGATGAAATGGCAACCCCTGCTAGGTTCTCTCAGACTTTCCTCCCAGGAGCCCTGAACGACCGCCCTCCCTCCCTCCCCAACTCCAGCAACATCACAACCAGGCACATTTCCTCTTGCAAAAGCTTAAGCTTGTCATAGTGTTGGAAGCTCCCTTATCCAAAGCTGCATAATGCATCTGGTTGTAGCCAGCTCCCCTCTCATCCCCCAGATGTACCTGAAGAAGATAGATACAAGTCTTACTAACCGCCAGGAAGTTAGCCAGTGTGCTGTCAATGTCTGCTGAATTATTTCCATTTGCATCTGCAGAGCGCACTGACTTCTCAGACGCCTCACCTTCTTCATCATCGCTGTCAGCATATGCACCAAGCAAACATAAGCCACCTAAGCAGAGAAGGGTTAACCATGACAGGTTCTTTCTGCCTATGACAGCCCAAGTTACAGTCACATATACAAGCATAGGGGAATTAAAGAATCTCACATGCAATTTGTAAAATGCAACAAGTTCACAGAAGATACACTCAACCACCCTGAGAATGTCTTCCATCTAGAAGAGAGACTTGAAACCCAGGCCCCTCAGATTAAGAGTTGTTTAGCAATGGACAGCACTGAACTCAGGTTTTAGGCAACTAGGGCCAAACACTCCCCCAAATACACCTCAAAGGCAATCACACTTTTCCTCCAACCTTCAGCCCTCTCATTAGCTCCCATTCTTCCCACTGTGTACAGAGAATCATAGAAAATTAGGGTTGGAAGTAGAGGTATGCTGATATATTGGTGGCATATTGTATCGGCACCAATAAAAGGAAAATTAATGTTATTGGCAATTGGCTTTTTTTTGGTCAGTGTAGTTGATAATGTCACTGATAAATGCTGCGTGCATGAGTTCAGCCGCAACGTGCATGCAGCCAGGAACACAGCTCGGAATGTAGCTCAGTGGCTTGGAGAGCAGCCTACTGCCAGTAAGATGGGATGAGAGGGAGGAATGGTCACGGAGGAGGGAAGGGGCATGGGAAGGGAGGGAGTGGGGCAGGGGCTGCTCAGCCAGGGCAGCAAATGAGACTCTGGGAGTGGGATACAGCCACTGGCAGCTTGTCTAAGGGGACACAGGAGGGTAGGGAGGCTCTCCACTGCTGTGCGCACATCCAGGGAAGGCATGGGGGGCATGTGCCCCCTATTGGATGTGTGTGCAGGGTGGACTGCAGGCTTAGGCTTGGGGCTGCGCCAGCCTCTTCCCAGCAGTGGGGGGGAGGAAAGGGGCAGCGCTGGGCTGGGGGCACCACCATCTGCCTCGCCCCCACCTACCTCAGCTCCCCCACTGTGAAGGGGTTGGCACAACCCCTGGCCCTGAGCCTGCAGCAGGCAGCCCACCCTCACCCCATGCACAAATCCAGGGGGGCACATGCCCCCATGTCCTCCCCCACCGCCCCCAGCAAGCTGCCCATGGCTCCATCCTGCTCCCAGAGTTGCATTCACCACCTTGGGTGAGCAATACCTGCTCCTTCCCCAATCCCTCCCTCACCAAGGGGGAATCATTCCCCCACCCCCGCCGACTTACTGGCAGAAAGCTGTTCTCCAAGCTTCTGGGCTGCAATCCTGTAAATTCACTACTGGATCGGTATTGGCCAATATGGCTGGTTAATAATTGGCCATCAGTACTGGCCAAGAAAATCTTTATTGCCGCACACTTAGTCGAAAGGGACATCAGGAGGTCATGTAGTTCAACCCCTATTCAAAGTGGGGCAAGCCCCAATTATATCATCCCAGCCAAGGCTTCGTTTAGTGGGGTCTTAAAAACCTCCAAGAATGGAGAGTCCACAACTGCTCTGGGTAACCTGTTCCAGTGCTTTACTATCCTCCTAGCGAAAAAGTTTCCCCTAACAGCTAACCTAAACTTCCCTTACTGCAACTTGGAGGCCACTGCTCCTTGTTCTGTCAACTGCCACCACTAAGAACACTAGCTCCATCGTCTTTGGAACCACCCTCAGGTGGTTGACAGCTGTTATTAAATTGCCACTCAGTTTTCTCTTCTCTAGGCTAAATAAGACCAGTTCCCTCAGCCTCTCTTCTTAAATGATGTTCCCCAGACCTCTACCCATTTTTGTTGCCCTCCACTGGACTCTCCCCAATATGTCTACATCCTTTCTGTAGTAGAAGAATGAGGCAATAATTCCACCAATACAGGAACAGTACTAAGCATCAGCTCATTTCTCTGAGATGATTATTATATGGCTTGCATTACAGGATAAGTCTGGGGCCTTCTTGCAATGGGCACTGACCAGACACACCAATAGCTGGGTCCCAGCATCAAAGAGCTTATGGTCTCATTTGAAGCAAGATGCAAACAGAAGTGAACTTTATAACATGGAAGCCAGAATCCAACTATTCTGAACGGAAGCTGAGGTGGTGCAGAATCTAAATATTCAGCAGACCACATTTGTGTGTCATACAAATGAAGGATTGGTCACACCTGCTTTGGAGATTGATAGCTCAAAGATGACAATTCTCTACCTCATATTTTTAAGCATTTTACTCATTTAACTAATTAACATACATTACATTTAACTGGTTGAAGGTTGCTGGGTCTCAGACATAAGCTTTCTCCTCTTTACTTTCTACATCAGGAAGACGATTCCTGTCTGCCCTGTTTTTCTAGAAAGAGTCCATGGACAACTGAAGGTTTGTGAAAGCAGTGAAGTTTTACTGAGATAAGGACTGTTTTTTATTCAGGCTCTTTTGAGCCCAAGTTAAGAGAAACACAACAAAATTAGAAGAAATAGTTTCAAATAATTTAATGTCTACTGAGCATCACTTAGAGATGAGGGAGCTCACAGTCCACCGAGCCAGCTGGGAGGTCCTCCAGCACAAAAAATGGAAAGTAAGATCTGACGGCCCTGATATTCCTTAGGCAAAACACAAAGAGCCATCCCTTTAAGAGACCTCCAACCCATAAGCCTCAAAGAACATCAACATATGGTGGTGAAAGCACTGTGAACAGCATGCCCAGCACCACAGACCTGAGCTGACCCCAAAAGTTGGCTCACTAACCACAGATCAAAACAGAACCCAGGGAGGAGACATGTCCTACCTGTTGGCCTGACAGCCGCAGGTCCAGCTTGCACAGTCATTTGTGGCGGGTTTGGAGCAGTTTTGGGACCTTCCCCAACTACCTCTGGCTCATCTGGATTAAGGAAAGGAAAACAAAACTCATTTCAGCTGCAGAGGAAGACAGGGTAAAACTAAGCCCAGTGGCAGTAACCAGTAGTGACACGTGCAACCTGGAGGCAGAGAATTATGGGGAAGGTTTTCCTTCATAAATAGAAAAAGGTTTCTCTGGGATCTGCTTAAGCCAAGACGCAATAAAATAGCCAATTTCTTTTAGGGAACAGATTGCAACCTTTGTTGCCCCCGCTGTTGCTCCTGGCACCATCACTGTTTCATTCAGGCAGCTCCCCGTGCACCATATTGCTTAGTCATAGAGGTGCACCGATACATTGGTCTGATATTGGATTAGTAACAATATAAAGAAAACTGGTGGTATCAGATATCAGCCTGATGAGGCTGACAGTTTGGCAGATAAATGCCCGTGATGCATGTAGGCGCAGCACAGCTCTCAGGCAGCAAGGAGCACAGACAGCAGTGTGGAAAGTTGCCTCTAGCTGGTAAATCTGGTGTGATGGAAGGGGAGGGGGGAGGG
>NW_017728937.1:6600522-6602638 GCF_001723895.1 Crocodylus porosus | reverse complement strand
CTCCTGCTGCTGCTTGCACCCTGTGAGGGAATGGGGGGCATGTGCCCCCCCAATCTGCACATGGGAGGGTGGGTTGCAGCTAGGACTGGGCTCAAAATGGGCACTGGCACCACTGAAAGGATGCTGCCTTCACCCCAAATCTCATGACCGCTGCACTCCCAGTGCCACCACTGCCAGCCACCCAGCACAGCCCCAGCTCAATGCCCCACTTCCACCCATGCCAGAAAGAGCTGGGGCTGCACCAGGCAGCTGACGGCAGCAGGAGTGGAGCAGCAGTGAAACTGGAGTGGATGAAACACCCTCCCAGCACTACCAGTGCCTGCTCTCAGCCCACCCTGCCCCAGGGGGCACATGCCCCTCCACACCCCCATGCCCTCTAGAGGTAAAAGCAGTGGCAGAAGCCCCCCCCTCCCTCACTATGGCAGGTGTTAATCTGTCCCCTCCCACACCTCTTCTACCATACTGGACTAACAAGCTAGAGGCAGATGTATTAGAAATCAGATCAGTATCAGCCGTTATGCCTCCTTAAATATCTGCTATTGGTATCAGCCCCAAATATCTCTATCGGCAAACTCCTACTTAGTCACCCGTTGAACAGGAAATCCTCAGATTTTAGTGAAAGCACTGCACTGCTATGCAGGAACCCAGAGCTCCACCTCATCATGAAAAATCTTAGCCATCAGTTCCTGGCACTTTGTGGACATAGCTTCCATGTAGTTTGGAGCATAAGCAGTTGAGGCTGCAAACTGAACTTAGCCCACTCTGTTACTGCACTTTAAACTCTAGCACAATACATTTTACTGAGAGAACTTTGAAATCTACATGCAAGAGCAAGCAGCAAAGCTCACTTCCCCAGCTATGTAAGGGTCTTTGCTTCCTTTCTGGCCAGTGCTGGCTCCCATACCAGTGACTCACCAGGGAGAGGGCAGTAGGAGCTCAAAAGCAACAATTGTGTATTTATTACATTACTAATACAGATGACTGTAAAGTGTTACAGCGGTCTTCTCGAAACTGCTGGCTCTGAGGGAGGGATTGATTTTGAAGTAAAAGCAAATGCATTAACCTCTACTACGGAAATGACAAAAATATCTACCTAGGAATCTCAGGGGAAACCAGACTGCTTTGCTAATTGATGTGTGCCACGTGGCCCTCATGCTCATGAGCTTCCTGCTCTCAGAAACCCACTGGCACAGAACAAAGGCACTTTGATTCAATGTGTTACTTCAAACTAAGGCCTGTTTGTAAGTGCCAAAGGGCAGAATATGTGGAAATTAAATGCACACCTGACTCTATCAAGGGGTAGGTCAGCGGTTCCTAAATGGGGTTGCAACATCAGTGGATGGGGTCATGGGGGTGAAGGGCTGAGGGTAAGGGAGTCATGTTAAGGAAATGGGGCCATAAATGACATCATGCTGAGGAAGAGTTTGTGAAGCACTAGGTTAGGTTCTAGGAATATACTCAAAGAACATAATAGACTTCCTCAGACAAGAAAAAAAATACCAGCCAATGTACATGCCAACAACTGACAAAGCTTTTGCTCGCAAACTACAGGCATCTGCCAAACTCCAAAACAACTTGCCAACCTTATGTGGCAAACGCAATCAAACTATTACCCACACAAGAGGCTCCCCAAAGGGTCCTCTCTAGGAAGCTGCCAGTACTCAAGGCTTGCAGTTTCACCTGGGAAGAGCAGAAATGCAATACACTGGGAGCCCTCATGAGAAACAAAGGTGTTTCAGAGAAGCTGTGCAGGGGTAACAAAAGTCCCTCAGGCCTATGGCCCAGAGAAACCAGAAAATAAGTAATATAGACCACAAACCTTCCAAAGGCCCCAGCCCCAGGAAGGAAGCCTGGACCCTGAGCTGGGGATAGACGTCCCCGGCCAGAGCCGGCGGGCGCTGTCCCCAACCCCAGCCCGCCGCGTCACACCGCCCCTCCCCCACGGCAGCGCCGCCCGCAAGGGGAGAAGCGAGTCACTGCCTCCGGCGCAGGCCCAGGGGCCCCTTCTCGCGCTGAGCTGCCGGCGCGCGGGGGCGGACAGGGCAGGCCCGGCCGGGCGCGCAGGCCGCGACGAGCTGCAAGGCCGCGGATGCGGTGCGCGGCCGGGCCGCGGCGA
>NW_017728937.1:6591226-6600372 GCF_001723895.1 Crocodylus porosus | reverse complement strand
CCCGGGCCGTGACGTCAGGCGCAAGGGGGGCGGAGCCAGGCGCGCGCGGCCTTCGGAGCCTGGCCGGGCGCCCCTTCGCCTGCTGCGCATGCGCGCCCGCCCCGCCTCAGCCAGCGCGGTGGAAGAATGCGCCGTCTGCGCGAGACGGGGCGGAGCTGACCCGGCTCCAGCAGCGCAGGGCTGGGCCACAGGTCGGGCTAGGGCGCGCGGAACAGGTGGCACAGGCACGAGCCTTCCTCGAGCGAGAGCCTGGCTTAGGTGACCTCCAAAGGCCCCGCCCAGCCCTCATTTTGTAGAAGCTTCCGCAGTTGGGAGGCGGCGGCGGCCCCTAGCCTGCCGCTTTGGCCGCATCTCGCACGCATCTGCTTGCAACCAGCCAGAGGGGTTGGATGCGGTTGCAAGTCGGCTCGGATCCCTCAGTTTCGGGACACGCAGAGACCAATCCACCACTTCCACAAGCAGCCACGCTCCTTTAGCCAGAACTTGGCCCAACTTGTGCTAGCCCCATGGACCAGCAAAAGATGAGCCTCGAGTTCAGCACTGACACCTCTGGCTAGGGGGAAGAAAATATGCCCCTCAGGAGCAAGGCATCTCCCTCAGGCCTTCACCTTTTCACTTTTCAATTCCTTTGGGCTCTGCCCCCTTCGTCCACCTGCTCTCCAGGAGTAGCCAGCCAGGCCCACACTGACCCAGCTTTAGAGCACAGCTCCCAGGAAGCTGAGGGGGCAGAAGGGTGACCTGCATTAGAGGCACAAGGCAAAGCTAACTCAGCCCAACTGCTGCCAAAAGCTCTTTTCACAGTTATGTGCAGTGTCATGTGCTAGCCTTGCAGTAGTGCCTCATAACTAGTCAGGTGCTACAAAAACAGCACAGAAATGCAGTCATGTGCTGGCCCAAGACCTTACTACCTACCTGTGATGGTTACTAGTGGCAGGCTGGGTCCTTAGGGCTGCTACATTAAAATAATTCTCTTGTGCAGGGCATGCCTTATAGCTAGAGGTGCATTAGTTTATCTTGAAGCTACATCAACAGATGACTAACGAGATGTGAAGTGGTCACAGTCCAACAGTTCATCCATTTCCTTGGTGCTCTTAGGGATATTAAGCCAGATCTCCTCCATGCTAGAAGTCAGCAGGTCTCCCACAACTGCAATTTTCAATTGCTCAACACAAATTTGTACCTGGGCTTGTAATTTTTTCCTTTTTTTTTATTAAAGATCATCCAAAAAATGCCACAATAAATAAAAGACAAGACAAAAAGCCTCTATTTTCTGTGTATAATACAAGGATATTCCCAGCCAATGTACACTACTACAAAGAAGAGCGTGAGATAATCATCATCATAAAATCCACTTGCTTCCTCTTCTTCACTAATAACTGATTACAAAGGGATCCAGAATGCATTTGCCACATTAAAACTGTTCCAGACCTCTGAAGCATGTACTGTTTTGGAAAAATAGACTTTCTTTAATAGCACCACCAGCCAAGGACAAGGTAAGAGGGTGACTGCAACTGTCCTGCTCCTAGGAAGAGGGCCATGCAGAATCAGGTCTCACACAAGACAGATAGCCACTGCAGACCAGCCTTTAGGGCAAGATTTCTTGGGGGCTTGGTCTCATGCCCCATCAGGCACCAGATGGGTACAAAGGCCATACAGATGAGGTTGCTGCTAGTTTAGACGAAACAAGAGGTCCCGGGTTGCAATTTCAACCTTCTGGTGGTAATCTTCCAGTTTGTCGTGTACTTTCTGGTATAACTAGGGGAGAAGAGCAAAAGCAGCCATCAGAGGAAATAAACATGCTAGGAATGGGACAATTGCTTTCCCTGCCAAGTCATCATTCTTCCCACACTCCCTTCTTAGGCTCAGACACGGCCTGTGCAAGTCTTCTCTAATGTGTTTGAGACAAGGTGGCCTCTGCCTCCAAATCTTTGACAGTATTTTTTCCTTCTGAGATCTTCATATCTCATTCCCACATCTGCCTTGTCAGCACTTCTGTTAACTATAACTACAATAAGGAAACAATTGTATCCAAGGCCACAAACTGATCCCCAACAACAACAAAAAACCACCTTTCCCAGCAGTCTGCATGGAGAACTGGGCTTACATGGCTGTCAAATCCCCCCATGCTCTAGAGGATGACAAAATCCTACAAGCAGGAAAAGTTCTCTCTGCCCAGCGATTAGTTCTTCATACAGCTCCCTCCAGCCCAGGGATGGTCAACTTGCAGCACAAGTGCCATAACTGGCATGGGCAACCTCTACATGCGGCATGTGGCAAATTAGGGAGGGAACGGGCAGCGTAGCAAATAGTGCAGGGAGCAGAAAGTAGAGCAGCATATCAGGGAGGGAGTAGAAAGTAAAGCAGCAGATTGGGAAAAGAGTGGTACTTTGGGTGGGAACAGGGTTTAATTTGTGTCACAGATGCCAAAAAGGGTGGCCCCCACTGCTGCAGCCCATCAAAGGTCTGGTATTTTCATGTGAGCTCTCTTCAGGTATATGACACTCCTGGCAATGTGCTGAGAATTAAATGCAGGTCAAGCAAGAACCAGAAAGTGCAGTCCCCTCTCCTTGCTTTTGCTGTCAGTTGCCATGCAATTCTCATGCAGTTCCTCCCTGCCATTAACCTTCATTCAAATGCCAAATGCCACAGTTGCCTGTGCTTTTCCAGGACAGCTCCCCTGCTATTTTCTACCCAAGTCTGGAGAGATCTTCTGCTTTGAACCCTTCAGCAAAGGTAATTTAATCCTCTTTCACATCAGTCAGGAAGACTTTTGGTAACTCTGGAACTGCAGAAGCAGCAGTGGGGCCAACCTTTTTGCCAGCTGTGCCATATATTAAAACCCCATACCTGCCTCAACTCTGTTATATCACCATTAATAATAGCACTCTCCACTGCCCTCCAGCCCCTCCACAGTACAAGTCTGAATTTCTAAATTTCCAAAGTGACACGCAAGATTGAAGCTCACTGCTGAAGAGTAAAATCTATACTGTATCCAACCCTCAATTCTCTCTTCCCCCAAGGAGCATAAAAGACAATTGTTAAACCACCTAGTTTATGACATTAATTCTTGGCAAATTTCCAATCTGATGCACCGTTCCTGGTTCCATTATTCTTTGGTGCACGGCTGCCTAACTCAGG
The DNA here is from genome assembly GCF_001723895.1 of Crocodylus porosus. Lineage (NCBI taxonomy): Eukaryota > Metazoa > Chordata > Crocodylia > Crocodylidae > Crocodylus > Crocodylus porosus. The sequence continues at coordinate 6,597,234 of NW_017728937.1, read as the reverse complement.
GTTCACAAGGGATTAACTTCCAGTCCTCAGGCTCACAACCCACCTTCCCACACTGCACCTCCTCCTCCAGCATTCACTTCCAGACTCAATCCCTGGGGGTGGGGTGGCACAGCCAGCAGGGAGTCTGCACAGCCTGTGCAGTACGAAGCCCACATCTGTTCAGAAGCTGAACAGTCCTGCTTTAGTGGAAAGTTCACTGGGAGTTAAGTCAGTAATATTCAGAGACTGATTTCTTTTAGCTGGGTGGCTGGTTATGTGGGAAGCCTCTGGCAATCTGTTGGCCAACCTGCTGTCTTCCATATGTCGAAGATGTTGGGAAGAAGGAAAAGGACCAAGAACAAAGGCCTTGGAAGGGAGAGTTCATTTGCTAATTTCCTTTTAGGAGCCCAGCTGATCCCCACATGCTCAGTTTTTCCTCATTCCTACTCTGCCAACACCTCTAAATTTGTGCTCCTGCTGACTGCGCATTCACTTCTCTAAGTAAAATCTGAGCCTTGGCAATCATTGCCTTCATTGCCTCCCTTCCAAACAGTCCCACCCTCCCCACACCATTCCCTGCCCCACCCCAAAATTTTGTAAATGTCTCAGTCTTCATTTGGCAGAATCATCTGGTTCTGTGTTTTGGTAGTTAGCAACAGGAAGTTGTTCTTACCATTATGTTGCAATGATTTGTTGTGTTTTCTGCCAAGGTCTGCAGCAGCTGGTCAACAGCAGAATATGGGAGCCATACCATTGGTGCTGTGGCAGACAGTGGAAACTAAAAGAGAAGATTAACTTCTAAGCTAGTCTCTGTTCCCTACAGATATACCTTCTTAACTCAAGAGCAAGAAGAAAGTTGCAGGACCTTAGTCTCAGGGGATCAAGCAAGGGCCAAGAACCCCATCAGATAATTTCCCCAAGAGACAAGTGCAGAATGTCTTCCTATATTTGTTTGCCCAGTCTGGAATTCAGGTGATTAGGAAAGTTTCATCTTTTCTATAGGGAGATTATTCTACCATTTATCCCATTTCCTTTAAAGATCTTTTCCACAGTTCCAAGTGTTCTACAGAATCAGTGACCCCAGACAGTGAAAGGCACCATTAAAATTGGCTTAAACCAGACAGTCTAGATTGCTTAGGATGAGATAGTATTCTCTGTTGCTGTCACATCATGGGCACCTGCGGGGGGGGGCTGGGCAGCAATGGGGCCACTGCTGTCCTGCTTCCTTCCTCATCTCCTTTGGAGAGAAGGTACTGACTGAGAAGCTGAAACACCCATTAGGTAGGCATCCCAAACATCTCAAAACCAAGAGAAACTAGGTAAACCAGTGAAGTAGGTACCAGGGCACTGTTCATCCATAGTGAGTTTGGAGGGACAGTCCTTAGCTTTGGCCCCAGGGCCTAAGAGCTTGTGTGCCTCCAGAAGCTTTAGACATCAGGAAAGCCACACTGGAAAGGCTGTCAGAGGGAGACATTTCACTATATCTCCTACCTCAATTCCAAAATACTCATGGCCCTTTCCCAAGACGGAATCCACGTATTCCAACACCAAATCCACTGCATCCTCCAGAAGATCATAATTCAAGTACAGACGAAGCAGTTCAGCAGCATCCACCTTCTGTGAGCAGAAAGAATAGGTGACACCTGATTATTTCTGCTTACTTGCTAGGTACGTACAAGGGGGTCACTATACTCCCTAGAAGTCACTGCACAAGAGTCAAGGTTACAGCCTTGAAGTCAGCTACAGTAAGGCTGATGCAAGAACAAGGGGAGGAGAATCTAAAGTTCCTTTCCCATCTGGCCCTTAGTACGGTTATTTCAAGCAACTTTGTCCCCTAGGGCAGATGTCAGCAATCTATGGCCCACAGAGTTGGGAGAGGCTTTGACAGCATTTGAGGAGTTGGAAGCTTCACCCAGGCAGCAGGAAAAGCCACCATTGCAGCACTGCAGTGGTGAAGCAATGACTGAGGTTGCAGTGGCCCAGGCCAGGTTGGAAGTAGCTCACACCTAGAGCTCCAAAATGCTATGGATCCCTGCCCAGGGGAAGGGCTGGAAAACTGCAAGGTGACCAAACCACAGTCCCTTCTACCCTCTGCAGTAAGGGAATTTCCAGGCTGGACTGTCTGACCTGCTCAAAGCAGCCAGATTAGGGTGAGTGAAAACGTAGCCCTCAGCACCAGCCAAGATTATACATCAGTAATGATTTAACCTTTAACCACATGAATGAGGTAAACTCTACCTTCCACATGTAAGATCACCTTCTTCCTGCTGCTGCTGCCTCCTTCCTCCTCCTCCCTCTCTGTACTCTTTCCAGCCTCACTCACTATGCTTACATTTTCTGTCAGCTGGCAAGTCACACAAGCCCCTGCTGGATCTTGTCTCTCCTCCAGCTTTTCAAATGTTTTACAACTGCCCATCCCAAAAGCATTCTTTCAGAAGGTCTCCCTGAAGCTTACTTTCCCAGCTGCAAAAGGCTCCCACTGCATTCACTTGACTGGTCCGCAGCTTTATCCCATAACTTAAGCCCTTAGGGTACATCCAGTTCAGAGGCATTGTTCACATGGATAAAGTGCTTATTTCAAGTGATACAACTTTACTTACAGTCTCAGAGGCAGGACACAAAACTAATGCATTATTTTCATTACTGTTTGCCAAAAAAAAAAGAAAAAGGCCCAATGCGCAGCATTTTACCACTGGAGATTTCACGAGGATTGCAGACTGCATATTATGAGAACCACAGGAAACCTAGCCTCTTTTCTAACAATTTAGAAGGGCTGTTCTTCCTTACCAAAAATGAAAATACTCAGGTGAACTATAATAGCACCCTAAACATAGTGCTTAAAACATTAATGCAGAAAAAACTAGAGTTTGCAAGCATGGGATAGCTATGTTTTGACATTTAAGAGTACTAAACTTTCCCAAGAGCCTGGGAAGCTCAAGTTTCAGATCTCCCATTTTCTCAGCTATACCAACTGACATTGAAACTGCCGCAAAACAAAGAATTAAAGCTCTTCCAAACTCAGCCCTCACTTTCATGCCAATATTCACTGAATATTTCACTGCAAGTGGAGAATCTTAAAAACAAAAAAGGCCTGCTTTGAGTTAATGCTCAAAATGAAGGATATGGTCTCATGAGCGCTAGGCGACAAAAATATCCCTACTTGTAGTTGCCCTACACTTTTCATTAGAAGACCCTTTTTTAGTTGCTTGTAACTTTTAACTGCTGAAATCAGTATGCTAAGCACCTGCTTCTGGCTGAATTTGTTTTGGAAAGTTTCAACTCAAGCAAATCAGTAACTTACGAAAACAAAATTAGGGAAAAACATGTTTCAAATGTGAATTCTTCTAAATTCTATCACTAAGAAATTCTAAAGAAGGCTCAATGCTTTCAAGCAGAGGGATATTCTAGAGCAGGAAATGTCTGCTGCTGCTTCCAGGAAAACCCACCCACATGTGGCAGAGTTCTCAGTTTGCACATGCCCAGTAAAGACTTGCACACAGTTTAGCAGCAAGCTTCTCTAAAGGTTCTGTCTGCACTAAGCATGCACCACACTAAGGCCTCCAGGTCAGAACATGGCTTTCCTGCAGTTCCTGCTTCAGGCTACTGCAGTGTCAAAACTGATACCAGGGTGCCTGCTTCTCCTGTGCTCTCAGTGCTCTTCCTCTGCCTGCACCCATACTGCATGAAGGAAACTACCTGGCTGGAATGTAGAGAGATGAGAAACTGAATTTGGGTGCAAAGGAGTGGGGTGAGACTTATCTGTGAACACTGGGAAAATGAAAGCCCCATGCCTTTTAGAATCTGGTCCAGTGGTCCTCAACCTTTTGTCCCCTGCAGATTGAGCCCTGCATGCCAGAATCAGATCCTGGGGTCTGGCATCACTTGCTTCAGCCCCTGCATGCTGGAACTGGATCCCAGGGGCCCAGCATCACCCCCTCACCACTACATGTTAGGATTGGTCCCCAGAGGCCTGCACCACCCTCTCCTGCCTCAATATACTGGGATTGGGTCCTAAGGGCCTGGCACCACCCCTCCTTGCCTCCCCATGTGTCAGGACTGGACCCTTGGGCCTAGTACCACCCCCTCCAGGGTCCTGTATGTCATCAGGTTCAGGGGCTTGGCACTGCTTTCTCCCAGAATGCCAGAATTGGGCACTGAGACCTAACACTATCCCTGCCCAGCCCTGCATAATGAGACTGGGTGCCTGGTCCAGCACACAGTACCCAGGGCTCCCCATGGGTCCAGAAATTTGGTGGTGGGGAAGCAGCATCACCACTCTCCTGACACCAAATTTCTAGACTTACAGAGAGCCCCACGGGCCAGATGACACAGCATCACAGGCCACATCTGCCCTAACAGCCAGGTTGAACACCTCTGGTCTGATCCATAAGTAAGATCAGAACCTATGACTGGTACCAATGACCATTTTGTTTCAGCTCCAGTGCTGAAATCTAACCAGGGGTCAACATATTTCTATATGATGAAATTTGAGATTTCAATCTGTTGTTTCTAAAACTTAAGAAATTACACAGAGAACTGTAAAACTGAGTGCTCTTAAGACAGGCAGCCCCAGATTTATAACTGCCTGCAATATGGCTAATTCAGTGCCCTGGTGCTGGTGTATTATGTTATCCCATCACAGGATCATAGGAAAGTGGGGCTGGAAAGGACCACATGGGGTCATCTAGTCCAGCCCTCTACTTAAGGCAGGATCATCCCTGACTAAACCATCCTATTCAAATATCTGTCCAATCCGCTCTTGAAAATTTCCAGGGATGAAGATTTCACAACTAATCTATTTTGACTGTTCCACTGCTTGACCACTCACATAGTCAGAAAGTTCTTCCTAATTTCCAACGTACAATTTCCCTTGAAAATTTAGCTTGAGACCATTGCTCCTAGTCCTGTCCCTTACAGCCACAAAGAAAGATCGCCATCTTCTTTATAATCATGCTGAAGTTATTTAAAGACTGGTCCCCCCATCTCAGTCTTCTCTTCTCCAGACTAAATAATTGTTTTTTCGACCTTTCCTCATCTATTATGTTTCCCAGGCCTCCAATCATTTTTTGTTGCTCTCTGCTGGGCTCTTTCCAGTTTGTTCACATTTTTCTTGAAACAGAACAAAAAACTGGACACAGTATTCCAGGTTAGGCCTCCCCAGTTTCAAATAAAGCAGAAAAATCACTTCCCTTGCTTTGTAAATGATGCTCCTATTAAAATGCAGCACAGAATTATTATTTATTTATATTGGCAACAAGAGCACACTGGCAGTTCATATTCAGCTTGTTTCACTGCAACCCCCAGGTCCTTTTCTATAGTATTGCAGCCTAGCCAATCATTCTCCAGCCTTTATTTGTGCATGTAATAATTCCATCCTAAGTGTAGGATTTGCACTCATTCTTACTGAATTTCATTCGACTAATTATGGGCAATTTCTCCAGTTTATCAAGGTCATTCCAAATCTTTACTATACCCTCCAAAGCTAATGTCCTGATTCAATAAACATTGTTAATATATGCTCAAGAGATCCCAGGTTGAGGGCCACACCCCCCACCTCCCACAACAGAGAAAGTCAAAACCCTGCACAGTCCATACCAATCTGACCATGGGGAAGATTCCTTCCTGACCCCAAATGTGCCAATTGGTGTGAATCTGAGTGGAGGGGCAAGACCTCCTCTAACTAGGAACCTCTCTGGCTTTGATCCCAACAGGAGCTGTATCCCCAGCCTTGGCTGTATCCAGCAAACAATGCCTCTAAGGGAGGCTTAAAAACATCTTGACATGTAGCAGAAGGGAGAGGAAGCATAAGAACACCAGGAAAGCCCAGAAGCTTGGGAAATACCCAGAGCAGAACATAGGCATAGCTATGTCTAGATCATCCCCAACCAGCGGCTGTCTAACCTCTTCTTGAATGCTGCTAGTGATGGAGAATCCACAACTTTCTTAAGCAATCTATTCCACTGCCTCACTACTCTCATAGTTGCATAGTTTCTAGGGTCGGAAGGGACTTGAGTAGATCATCTAGTCCG
>NW_017728937.1:6562154-6591126 GCF_001723895.1 Crocodylus porosus | reverse complement strand
AGGGAGGTGACTGTTTTGGTCCCTACTTAGGAAGATGGAGGCAAAGAAATCGTTAAACATGTTAGCTTTGTCATCTGGTGTGATGACCAAATTTCCCAACGTGTCCTGCAGGGGCCCCACATTACCTGGAACCTAGTGAAGAAGCGTTTCTGGGTATTCAATCTAAACTTATTTTGCTGCAACTTCAAGCTATTGATCTGTGTCCTCCTCTCTACAGCAAGAGATACAAGGTGCTTTCCCTCTTTTTAGTGGCAGCACTTTAAGTATTTGAAGACTGCTATCATACTCCACCCCCTTAAGTGCCTTTTCCACAAGTCCACATGCCAAGCTCCTACAGTTTCTCCCCTTCTATGACTTGCTTTCCAAGTACTTTATCAACTTTGCTGCCTGCCTCTAGAACCTCTTTAACTTCTCCATGTAGATTTTCAAATGTAGAACACACAATACTTGAGATGAGGCCTAACCAGTGCCAAGTAGAGAGGCATTATCACCTCCCATGTTCTTCCACTATGCAGGGGCAGAGAAAAGCAGCCCAATCTTTGCTGCCATTTATACCTGTCATCTAGTAGCTGACCTTATTTGTGAAGGTCAAAATAAAAAAGTAAATATTTCAGCCAGTTTGGCATAAATTTGTTACTAAATTGCCTTTTGCATTCAATGAAGGACTTGCACTTTCCTTGGCTTTCTTCTTACTGCCAAACACATGCAGAATTCATTTTTATTGTCTTTTACATCCCTTACTAGTTGCATCTCAGACTGTGCTTTGACCTTCCTAATATTCTCCCAGCATCTCCATGCAATATTCTTATATTCTTCCCTAGAAATACTGCCAAATTGCCATCTTTTTCTTTTTGGCTTCTCCTCACTACAGAGTTCATGCTTAGTCAGGCTGGCTTCCTGCTGTAGTTCCTATTTTTTCTTCACACTGGGATAGCTTCCATAATGTTGCATAAGCACAATATTCATTTCAAGCAGGCACATGAGGAACAATGAAACTTCCTCAGAGCTGTGTCCTTCCCCATTCCCTCCCTTGAAAAAGCATTTTACCTTGTAACTGTTGATCAGCCAAGTAGGCAATGGTACCCCATGGGATAGGAGTTTGTTGATTACACAGTGATAATATAGATGGTTCTGGGACTTGTACCTGTCCAGGTAGGATGACAACAACCGCCATGCTTCATCAGTCGCACTAGAAGATAGAGTTGGACACTTCACTCAGGATGTCTATAGCTTTACTTTCATTCACAGCTGCACCACATAGATCTTTGGGTGGAATAACCTTGAGAAAATAAATCTCCTGGGGACTTAGTTGACAGTGGGTGCACATCTACACAAGATACTACTATGCAGTGGTTACTGCGCATTTATGAAGTACTTGTACTTGTATAATCAAGTACTAAGTAAATGTGCCAGCAAACATCTTTTTAGTGATGCTACTGTGCAGCAGCGTATTAGCACTGTTGGTGCTGTGATGTGCTTCTGCACAGTAATACCCAGTTTCAGGGGAGCTTGAAACAAGACGCAGAAGACAAACAAGCAACAAAATAAGCTGTTAATAGGCGGCTCAACTGGCTGTACTGCCTGTGCTAGTGCATGGTTTTACTGAAGGCATGGCCAGGCCCACAACATCTGTTTAATGTCTACATGCAAGGCAGATCATCCAAGAAGTAACAGAGCCATCTAAGCACAGCATTATGCTCTAGATCTGTGTTTCTCAACCCATACGTCATGACCCAAAAGTGGATAGCAAGAATATATGAAAGGGTCGCAAACAAACTTTAGAACTGGATCAACAAATTTAAAAAGTGGATTCTCCTTTAAAAAAGGGAAGGTAGGAAATGGTAGCTTTTTCCTTGCAGGCTGGCAGAGTTCTAGCCTGCAAGGGGGTGCTTGGGGATCCCCATGCCCTGCCCCCCAACATACCCTGACCCACACACTGCAGGGCTGGTGGCACTGGGTTGGGACTGGCCATTGATATTTACAAATGGGTCCCAGTACAAAAAAAAGGCTGAGAACCACTGCTCTAGATGATGGCAAAGAGTTTTTAAAAAACTCTTAAAAAAAAAGTTTCACTCTCAAAAGCTGCCAGTTTCTCTCTTCACAGGGTGCAGCCTTTCATAGCCCAAACGTTCTCCTTCAGCAGGTATAAGTACGCTACCTGGACTCCTTTGTGGTCACCAGAGAGGTAAGCTGGTTTGCAGCCAGCCAATCCCAGGCCTCTGCCTGCACTGCTTCTCCCCCCAGCTGTAGTTTGATGCACCTGGAATGCACATAACATCAGGAATAGTACACTCCTCACCGTGTGCAAAGCAAAGCCCATCATCCTTTCTTCCCATAGATACCAACATCACAAAGCAGTTCAGACTCAGGGTATAGTCTCAAACACACACCACCATAATTGAAATAGGTCTCATCTAGACTTACTACTGCCAGGAGTTCTGACATAGTAGCACATGCACATCCATGTACTCCTAGCAGCTCCATTCACAAGCTGTGCCACCTGAGGGTGAAGAGGCAACCAGAATAAAAACGTGGGAGTGTTCACATAGATCTTCTACTGGCTGCTAACTGATGACAGAAGACGTTTCTCTGCTTACCAGAAATGTTACAACTCTGCCACCAGAAAGGATGATTTTGCCACTACAGAGGAGCTTTGGCGTGAAAGCACTCATAATTTTACCAGTAGACCTTGAGTTCTGCCAACTACTTTGTAGCATACATTAGGCCAGTGACTAGCTTAATAGGCAAGGCAGAGGATACTAAATTCATTAAATAGTGAGAAACCACTCATACATGCAGCTCTTAAATTATGCAAGTTAATCATTAAATATCCTAAACTTAACAAATGGGATATGCTCATATCCAGATCATATAAAGAAGTACACATTCTTGCATGTACTAACAAGCAGGAAGAGATTATCTCTAGGAGAAGCTTGCAAATGCTGGAGCAAGGAACCTTTGCAGCTGCAAACTACAGCATTTGCTGTAGCAAAGAGATAGGCTGTCATGGTATTTTAGGGTCAGAGTTCTCTAATAGCATATGGCAACTGGAAAAGGGGATCCAGAACCAGGTGAATAGAAAACCAATGCATGCCGTAGCATGAGAACAGACCAAATACTTCAGTCAGTCAACACCAGCATAACACCTGGAAGTCCAAAATTCATGAGTCAATCCAAACTACCCTCATCATTCAAAGGGCGAGGGGGACCAGCCATAGTTAGACTAGGTCTGCTTTTGGATTTAGACCTTCTAGCCCCTCTCTTGATGTGAAAGAGACTCAGGGTGAAAATTCATACTTAATGCACATACAAGCAAGGATACTTAGGATGGTGTTTTTAGTGCTGTCTCAGGAGCATGGGAATAGTGTTGCCCTTTTCTCCTCTGCCGCCATTTAAACTCAGCTGCTTCCAAAACCATTTATAACTAATGCCTTATGACTGAGGTGAGAACTGACAGACTAAGGATGGTCCTTGTTCTAATCCTAAACCTCCAGCTACAGAACCACAGGCTGTATAATAGTTTTTTTCAGTACTACCGTTACTTAGTGTGATGAGCACAATAACTTGTTACATACTTGAAAGAGAGTCCTTCAAAAACAGGAGTCAGGGGGAGCTTAAAGGTTTGACAGAGAGAAATAGCAGTGTCAAAGAGGCCAGCTTGAACCAGGAGAGCAACCATCTCCTCTGATGGAGAACTTCCTAAAAAAAACCAAAAAACACAGAACGGCAGATCAGCACAACCCACAGAACCACGACACACACCCTTTACAAATGTGAGCTGAAATCGACATACAGGAACTCACTACCATGGATTCAGTGGAAAAGCTACACGACTGAAGATCAAACACCCAGCCTGTGACAGCTCACCAAAACTCCTTACGTGGCCCTCAGGTCCAAATAATTGCCCACCTCTGCCCTAAACCAAGATGCCATTTCAGGTCCGTGCCATTCTATTTAAAGCCAGATTTTCCTAGCCCCTTGTAGTTATTTATTTATTTATTTTAATAAACCACTTCCACATAGCTGGTTTTGGAAAGGTTAATACTGACTGATAAAGACCAGAGTGTGTGAAGAGAGATTTTCTTTGCTTAGACTGTAGCCTCAACTTCCCTACTGAAACATTCTGCTCTGAACTAATGGGTATTGGCACAGGGAGGATGGACAACACATTTTGCCCAGCTGGAAAATCCGAAGAACTGAGAAATCATGAGCGAATTTGACTTAAGGGCCTTCCTGAGCAATTAGAGGGCATTTCCACAGGGACAAGACAAGAAAAATAAAAGGCACCCTCCTTTCTGAAAAAGCAAGTATCAGATTTCCCCTCCTGTGGAGGCTGATGCTCCTTCTGGAAGAAAAGCCAGAAAAGTGTCTCTGCATCACTCTGACCTCACGCCCCCAAAACTGCCAGTTTTTTTTTCAACCATATCAGCCAGAAGCAGAATGCAATCATGGAGAGAGTTGGTCCAAATGGCCACATTCTTGCAAAGCTGTATACGACTGAAAACAAAAGATTTTAACCAAAGCATTATTCAACTTTAAACATCAGTGTAATATTGCTGACAATGACCGAAGCTCAAGCTTGTCTCTTGCCAGTAGGGTAGAAAGACTGATACACTATCTTTACTCTTCTAAGATGGCCTCAGTATCGTAATTCATTCTACTAACATAGCTTAGAGACAGTGACCCCGCTATTGGTACTGGGCAGGATATGCAGTACAGAATCAAAATGAAATGGCAGGAGACCTCAAGGAGATGGAAGGTAATTATTTGAGCTGCAGTCTACCCACGTGATAACAACTGATACCGCAACACTTGCAAAGTTTTTTCTTATTCTTCTTCTTCACTTGGCTACAAACTGCCTAGACCAGGGGTTGTCAACCGTGGGTACGTGTACCCCTAAGGGTACTTGGAAAGGTACTAGGGATCTTGGAAAGGGTACATGTGGGCAGAAGGGGATGGAGGGCTGCCACCCACCACCCCACACCACTGCCTCCCAGGAGCAGGGCTGAGGGAGGCAAGGGCAGTGGCACCCCTGAGGGCCATACAGCCTGCTAGACAGACGCGGGGAAGAGGAGGGGAGCTTGCATGCGGCGGTCACCACCATCCACCACTGCTTCCCACTGCCGGTTGCAGGCTGTGGACGGGCAACGCTTGACTGCCCAGGTGCAAGGCCCATCAGCAGCCAGCAGAGTGACAGGTCATGCAAAAGTGGGATGTGGCAGCAGTGGCAGCAACCTGTGCACCCCCAACTCCCATCCAGTCACCGCCACCAGAAGGGGTACACGTCTTAAAAAAAGGTCGAAAACCCCTGGCTTAGAATCCAACAGCAACAGGGTGCAGTTGCAACAGTTAAGGAAGAATACTGAAGAACTGCCACATCTACTTCTTGTAGTACCCTACACGTCCCTTCAAGACTCTTTAAGTACAGCTTAACCAGGGATGGATCTGCTGTCAAAAGGGTATATAGCTCCAGATGCACTCCAATTCCTACCTACTACAGCAGCGGTTGATGGGTCATGCTGTGCCAGAGTCAGACGGATACGAGCCAACATACATTCTCTCTCCAAATCCTCCAGCTCCAGAATCTCTATCTGGTGAGTTGCTGTACAAGACAGAAGACACAGAGACAGTCTTTTACAATACCAAGTGTGTGCTGGAGTGGAAGAGAGGCCCTACCCTGGGAGTGCTGACAGACAACAGAGATAAAGAATAGGATGCAGACAGCAACTAGTTGAGGAGAGAAGATGCATACCTAAGCAGAGGACAAACTTTTCCACAAAAAGCTAGCAATTAGGGGCTCTATAAGAAGCATTTGAAGACAGATTTGGCAGAGAGCTCAGAGGCATGGCAGACTGTGTTTGAAGGCCCTTTTCAGATCACTGTATGACTGCAGACTCTTCAACTGTCTGTACAAAACAAATCCAGGTTAGGGCACCCTCAGCAGTTGAGATGTCAGTGGAACCCTGTGCGACACTGAGATGGACACATATATTTGTGTGCCACATGTCCTCTGCTCATAACCTCTGTCCTACCTCACCCACCTTATAGCAGAAGTGGGCACACTAGAGGAGAGGGACAGGCTGCAACTAGATCTGGACAGGTTACAGGGGGTGCGGATGAGAACAGGATAGGTTTCAATACTGACAAGTGCAAGGTACAGCACCTAGGGAGGAAGAACCATCAGCATACCTACAAGCTGGGGAACTCCCTTCTAGTCAGCACAGAGGCAGAAAAGGATCTTGGTGTCATTACTGATTCCAAAATGAACATGGGCTGCCAATGTGGGGGCACAGCCTGTCTCTCACCCATTGATTCCTCAATCTACATTTTCACTGACTACCTGTCTTGTATGCATACCAGCCCAGCCTCTGGCTTTTTACTTTTCATTCCATCCAGGAGGAGCATACACCAACTGCTGAAACTTCCTTAGCCTGATGAAGGGTTTTTGAACCCAAAAGCTTGCTTAATAATTGTTTTCCAACTATATAAGTTGGTCTAATAAAAGATATCAGATTCACCCAAAGAACCTTGTCTGCTGTTTATAAGGATGTAATTTGAGGACAGAACAGGTTTGGATCTCCCCAAATACTAAGCTTCTGAGTCAAAAGCTGGGATGCAGAATTTTGGCCACAGCTAGCAGTCACTTACTTGGAACAGCTGCACACTCTCCATCATGGCTTCTTTTGGGGGATGCTCCTGGCCGTTCATACTGCCAATGAAAAAAAAGGGAAAAGCTTTTTCTGAAATTTCTTTTCAAAGGGCAGAACACATGTCAACTTCCTTATCAAGCTCTCTATTTAAGACCTTGTATCAAATGCCAAGAGGCACAGAACTATTAATCAGTTCAAAGTACATTTTTACTACATTTCCAACTACAAAAATCTGAGTACACTCAAGGTATTTCTGCCACATCAAACTTAACTTGTTTCAGAAATCATGGCTCTTGCTGCAGAAAATAAAGTGTTTCTTACACAAGAAACAAGAACTTTCAAAGTTAGTAAGAACCATGAAAAAGCTAGCTAAAACTTCTAAACTGCTTCTTGCTGTTACTTATTCCCAGCTCCTACCTGCGCACAAAAGGAAGCCTGATGGAATGTTTCCATTTCTCCTCTTTTGGATGAATACATATGATATGAATAGCAAGCAGCCACACAAGAGCCAACTAAAACAAATTTACTCAAATCTGAACAGGACTTGGGAGTGACCTTCAAAACAGTTACAACTGCAGGGTCCTGATTATTACAGAATTTTCAGGGACAGGTTATATAACTCCTTCTATTATAAAATGGATTTCACATGATAAACAGGCCCTCAAACAAAATTGTAAGTCCAAGTAGGATTTTTTTTTTCCCCTGACACAAGATGATTTTAAAAAGTATGAAAAATATGCATTTGTTTATAGCAGAAACAACAATAAGGCCAAGAGGGTGCATAAACACTATTCACTTCAAGACTACTGTTTACAAAACTGATGAAAAAAAATCATACAATTTCTGGATCATGTCCAGATTGCAGCAGAAAAGTCAGATGTAGGTATAAATTACAGATTTTGCTGTCTGCTACTGAACATACCAAAAAGTTTGACCATTTTTGTAACCATAAAACACTTGGAAAAGGACTGCTGTAACAGGAGTTTGTAAACAGCAGGAAACAACAGCCTTCTACTGCCCTAGTCATGTTTTCATACTGTACAGCATAAGACTAAACCTGCATTAGTTGTCTTAAAGCAGAGGAGGGCATGGCTGATGGAAGAATCTTCACAATAAAGATAGGGCCATTTCAATAGCTGCATCATCGACACTGCTAGATATGCAAAACCACCCAGAAGTTCAGTATTTCATACCACAGCACCAGAGGTGGGTTGCACAATCCACGCGTATTCTGGCCGGATCAGCCGTAAGCAGTTAAGGGCAGCAAGGTAACAGTTTACTTGCTTCTGGAGTCCCCGAAGTGTCCGCACCTCCCTGCCAAGACGCATACCATATTCAAACATCACTGTCCCAGCTGGGGGAGGAAAAAAATGGAACCTTTCAGCATAGCAGTATTCTTTTTCCATTGGACCACCACCTTTACAGGATTTACTGGCTATAGGGATGTGAATGGTTAAACAATTAATTGTTTAACTGATAAGCCCAATGATAACCAGTTATAGCTTACCAGTTATCATTTAGTGCGAGGCAGGTCACAGTCCAGAAGAGAAGTGAGAGAGTAGGAGGGGAGAGGGAAACTGTGCAGTGCCCCAGCAGGAACCAAAAGGTGACAGGGCAGGTGAGAGGGAGAGAAGAAGGAATGGAGCGAGAAGGAGGATGGGGGACTAGTATCTACACCTAGGCTCTGCACACCCTGGTGCAGCCACTTGCAGCCTCCCCACCACAAGCAGCCCAAGCCCCAAGCACGCCCCTGTAGGCAGTGCAGTGGGGTGGGGCAGACATTGGCCCAGGACTCAGCACCTCCCCCTGTCTGACTTTGCAGAGCCACAAGGCTGGAGCCTAGTACCACAGCACCTGTCCCTGTCCCCGCACCTGGCCAGATGCAGTGCCTTCTATTGCTGCAGCTGCTGTGCACACATCCCAGCTGGACCTGCAGCAGCTGCAGGGCCTGGCAGGGGTATGGTGGAGGCAAGGGGGTGTAGGGCAGCTACTCCGGGCCAGCATGACATACCCCATCTGGGCCCAGAGAGAACATGCCTGCCTGGCTCATCGTGAGGTATAGCCCAGGACAGCTGCTGAGTTCCCACTAGACTTTCACCACTGGAAGTACCCTGCTGGTGCCAGGCCAGGCAGGAACGCCCTACAGGCCAGGCCAGAGCAGCCCTATATAGGCCAGGCCAAGGATTGCCATACCAATTCATCATTTAATGGTTGTAATTACAGCAGATTAAACAAGTATTTTTTTAAAAATCAGTATTTACATCCTTAACTGGCTATTTGCTATCCAGGAAGAACAGCATAGGATAGGGGTCAGCAACCTACAGCCCACTGGTTGGACCCAGCCTGTGAAAAGACTGGATCCAGCATCTCCAGGAATCCACACCTGGGGCAGGAGGTCTCATTACAGGCCTCATTCCCTATCCCCTCTGCTAACTGCTAGTAGGGGTATAGAAATTAGGATGCAGCTGGTGTGCAAGCAACAGCCAACGAAAGCAGAAGGTGCCAATCCTTGGCCTAGTCCAAAGAGATGTGGAAGTTATCTACAAGTTCCCAGAGAACCTGGATAAACTAAAGAGTGAATGGATTGGCCCATGCAACAGAATGCATGTGGGTTCAAAATGATGCACAGCAGTCATTACTGAAGATCCAAAGAAAGGGGGACCCAGGATGATAGATCAGCTTTGAGGCAGCGCTCCCCTGGAGCTGGTCTTACCCTTCCGATAGTTGTGGCGGTAGATGTGGAAAGCATACAGCAGCTCATAATAATTGTGAGTCATCAGGTCCACTGCTCGAGCACGAGACTCAATTATGCCCACTACCTAAGACATAAGACACAGAAGTTTGTCAGTTGACTATCAGTCCAACAGTGGTCTATTTCCCTAACCCACTGCAAGCCAATTACCTCATTATGGAGGCTCACATAGGGGAACTCCACCAGGTCTTGCAGCTGAGAGCGTTCACAGAGAACAACCACTAACTGACGCAGACAATCCAGCTGCCTGGAAGAGAGAAGGGCAGAGCTCTTCTGTTATGAACTGACAGGCTGCTAGCTTAGAGGATCATCTCCAAGCAGAGGAATTTTGAATGATAGTTCCTAAGCAGCAAAAATATCAGAGTATGAGGTGACAAGGAATGCCCAATTTCATTTGCTGCCCATGAAGGCGGCCTGCACTTGGCTTTAGGACAGATTTTCCTGCGCAAAGATGGCAAGTAGAAGACAGGTCTGCTCCAAAGACTTGACTAGAAACAGAGCCTAGACAACAAAAGCTGAACTCTGCTTTTTCAGAGTCCACAAAAAAGCAGCTCTTAACTTCATTCCCATTAACAGGTGAGGGATCCCCATAGACCCCTGCCTCCTCACATATGAGCCTGGCGGGGGGTGAGAAAGCCTCTCTGGCTGGAGAAGCAAAGCAAATTCCTCTTCCTTACATACCAGGAAGGGGTGTTCTCAGACAACAGACAGCTTGGCAAACCCTATTCAGGGTGAGTATGTAGCTTACTCAGGGAATAAACCCCCTTTCAGTTTCCTGCCAAAGCAAGCTTCAGAAATCAGGGTTGCCCCAGGGGCAATCTCAGGCAGCATACATGCCCTCCTCATTCATTAAGAGCCATATGCTATTTAACAGCACAATTTAAGTATCATGCAAAGAGGTTTCCTAAAATGCATCATTTACCATGTAAATTTGCTTGGGAGCCCCAGGATGATGATGTGGTCCTAGACTAGAGTGATTGTACAACCCCTGCTCAGCATCTTCCGAGACACCTTCCTCAGTTTTTTTATTTTGGACTATACTTTGACCTAAGTATTGAGTTTGAACAATTTTACACTACGTAATAAAAACTTTACAAATTACACAAAGGGGGCCAAGATGAAAGGCAAGAACAGCATATTCAGCTCAGATATTAGATTGCTCGAGTTTGAAGGCAAAAAACCCCCAAACCATTACTTACCTGCTAGAATCTGGATTCTGAGTTAATGCTTCATATGCTTGGCTATTATGTCCTAAATCTAGGTGATGTTTGAATATGCAAGTCCTCAAAGTAGCCTAAATGCCAGAGAACATAAAACAAATCATTCCAAATTATATGCACAGATTAAAATAAGTTTCTTAGGGGCAGCAAAACATGCTGCAAGGACAAAAATAAAAATCTTGGTATGAAAAAATGCCCACCTGGCTTCTCCAATCATCAGCTGCTTCTGTTATTGCTAAAGTGGCCAGCTGGATGACCAGCTCAGGTAGACCAACAATGTCTAGCAACCGCAGAACCTAAAAAAGGGAAGAAAGATGTCTACTTCTGGCTGCAAGAGTCTTGAAGGAGGCAGAGGTTACATTTTTGTTTGCTTATTTATTTTTAAATGTGACAAAATTACTTCTGCTCTCACCAAGCTTAACCTGCCAAAAGAAAATTTACTGACATTAAAAATAAAAACCCCAAAAGAGAAGAGATTCATTTTCAAGCAGAAGCCAAGAAAAGAAAGCTTTAACCCCAAAGCAAACATTATGTCAAACTGAGTGATATACTTAGAAAAAAATGGAGGTAGAATCAAAGTACTTGTATAAAAGAACGGTCACGGAATTTTCTGCAGTCTCCCTCATGTTCGTCAGACCTCAAATTATTTTCTAATTCATTGTAAGTTTTGAGGCTGAACAACAAAGTGTATTTAGAGAATCACAGGGCTGTGTTTAATTTTATTAATATCCACATTTGATTAAAAAAGTGAATTTATTCACCTAACAGCTGCTATGGGATTTTCAGGCTGTAAAACTACCTCGGGGACTAAGTATGTTTTCAGTTTGTCCCCAGTGCTCAGGGGAGAACCACTCTCCAAAGCACAGCAAATCCAAAAATGAGGTAGTGAAGCTGCCCTGGCGGAACCCTCACAGCTCACAAGACAGAACTCAAAAACAGTGGAGGAAACAGCACTGGAGTGTCTTAAGCACCTCATTTCCAGGTTTGCAAGTAGAATTAGACAGGACAGGAGATGATGCTTGAGAGCAGCCCCTCCATGCAAGTGCTCAGGGCAAGTGTACCTACACCCTTTGTAGGCTTAATGCTAGAAGTTTACTCACCCTTAAGTGACCTAAATAGGTTACAGAAAAGCCTTCAAGTAACGCATAAAAGCTGACTCCTCTGTTCCACTAGCTACAGAACATATGTGCGCAAACTAACACAGCCAGTATTAGGCTGAGGCACTGGCCTAGCAGTAATACCTTATCATAATACTGTAGACGTGGAGTGGAAGCCATTTCGCCGTCCTCTGCTTGGATCAGCCTGTCCAAGAACTCCTCTCTTCCAACTTCAGATGCAGCTTGACAGAAGCAGTCCAGAGCCTGGAAGACAGTCAGAAAGGAACTGAGCACTGCCTGTCACATGACTGATTTAATCCAGAATGGTGATAACCAGGACTATTTGCTTGTGTTCCAGACACAAGCTTTGGGTCACTACAGGGCAATACTTTAACTAGTGTCACTACAGGTTGCTTTAGGACCAAGTATCTACTAGCTCAAAAGCTTGATTGCTTTCTCCTTTACATGACATGTTTGAAAAGCTAATGGAAAGTGCATTTATTCTAAACCATGCAAACCCATGGACATTCCTTTTCTACAACTCTGATAACTCACAAAGACCTGAATCAGGACCAAGCCATCACTATGCTGCATAGATACAGGAAGGTCAGACATGGTTTAGCAGTCAGCTCTTCCTAATGTCTCAAACCCAAGTTTATGCTCTGCCTTCTAGTTCTTTCCCCATTACTTGTCCCTCAGTCACGTGACTGCATCTGCCTCCCCAGTCATAACCCTGTTTTCCCTTCTCCTTTCTATGTCAACTCGCTGAATACTCATTCCAAAACCACTGCATTTCCTGGATGCTTTCCCAGCTGACTTCCCCTTCTCCACACTAATGGAACTACTATATATACTCAAATCCAAGATAAGGTCTTTCCCCCCCATTCAACATGAAAAGGCCTCATCTTGGCTTCCACCAGCCCATAGCTGACAGCTGCTGCAGCTCCAGCATAAGGTGGCAGCAGAAGTGGGTGGGGGAGTGTAGAGGAGACCACATGGTGAAGGAGTGTGGGAAAGACCATTCAGCAGCAGCTGCAACCCAGGCCTGGAGATGCTGCTGCCATCATGACTGCCTGTCTAGAGCCAGGACTGAAGCCACCATTATTGCCGGACCAGGTCCAGAGACAGTGTGTACACTCCATGCCCCAGGCCTGGACCAAGAGCCTGAGCTGCCATAGAGGGCAAGTAGTGGCAGGCACCAGGAGGTGCAAGGTGCAGCAGGAACACGGGCTGGGGGTCAGGTTGCCTGTCCTCACTGCCACTTGCTTTCCCTGCCACGGATGCCACAAGTTGGTCGTTGCCTACAAAAACTCAAGCTTCTCTGAAACAGTTAGTCCCTAAGATGCCGTCTTGCCCTACCTTCCACCCGACTTCAGACAAACATATCTCTCTATCATTCAGAGACATTTTTAACCCTCAAGTCAGCACTGCTAACCAACAGGGAAGTGTCTGAGATGCTAAACATGGCTAATTACCTCTCTAACCTGAACACAGACCACAGAATTTTCCATTAAAAAGCTGGCACTATACATCTTCCTTAAAAATGGTAATATATCATCACTCGATGATGATGAAATCCTCAATACAGCCACAGGCAGCAGAAAGTTGGGGTTAATGGGGCTCAGCCCCCCCCAAACACGAGGCAGTGGGTAGGGCCACAAGGCAGCCCAGCCAAGAGTTCTGGGTGGCTGCAGCAGGGGTGTGGCAGGACACGCACATAAGCAGGATCGCAGCCCACTATGTGGATCACTGGCTGCCCAGCATGGCAGACAAGTATCAGTCAATTCTGTGAAGGGGAAGGGGCTCGGGGGTGGGACAGACAGAGGCCCCCACAATGAGGGAGGGAGTGGGGTAGAAGCAGGGACAGGGGCTGGGGTGAATGAGGCCCTGGCCAACAATCAGAGCCTAGGTGGCTCATCTAGGGGCTTTGGGGTGGGGCGGAAAGAGGCACTCCCAATTCTGTACACACCCCAGTGGAGGCCCGGGGGGGGCACATGCCCTGCAATCTATGTGTGGGGCTGGAGGCAGCTGCTGCTGGGATCTGTGCGCCCCAGGAGCAGCACAATGCCACAGGCCTGCCACTGCTAGGCTGCATCATGCTCCCTGCTTGCCCAAAAGGGGGAGGCACAAGGCATTCTGGGCCTCTCAAGGCAGTAGGGCGCAAGGCTCAGCGCACAGCAGCAGCCGCCTCTGCCCTCCTTACAGATGAAAGGGGGGCATGTGCCCCCAGGCCTCTGCCAGGGTGTGTACAGTGGCAGAAGCCCCCCCCAGCACTCCTGGATGAGCCGTCCAGGTTCTGCTTGTCCCACCACCCAACCCAGCCAGGACTCCATTCATCCCAGCCCCTTCCCCCCACCCCACAAAAAAAGACTTTTTGTTGTCTTTGTGTTGCCAGCCTTAGCTCTGGAGTTGCTTTGGCTTTTCTAACTGCCTCCCTGCAAGTGCGGGCCAAGTAGGTATACTCCTCCTTGATAGCTTCCCCCTGCTTCCACCACCTATATGCCGTCTTTTTTGCTCTTAGGCTCCCCTGGATTTCCTTGTTTAGCCAAGAAAGTTTTTTGGCTCCTTTCCCCCTTTTCCCACTCCAAATTTTTTCTCCCTCTGCCTATGAACACAGCCCACCTTCCTTTAATAATTTATACATTTGAATACTCAGAGCGTATAGATAATTTCCCTCACTGGACTTTGCATTTAAGCAAATTGTGTATGAAGTCTAGATATACAAGTTGCACCCCCAAGAATAACACAGTACATTCTTGAGAAAATATTATTGGTGTGATTCCAGGTAGTCACCATGCAGTAACTGCTACACTGTGGATGAAGCAGCGTTCTATCTGTGGAAGGAGCAAGAATTTTTACCTTGTGTCCCTCTCCCATAACA
Source organism: Crocodylus porosus (assembly GCF_001723895.1). Lineage (NCBI taxonomy): Eukaryota > Metazoa > Chordata > Crocodylia > Crocodylidae > Crocodylus > Crocodylus porosus. The sequence goes on along the minus strand of NW_017728937.1, from coordinate 6,576,526 downwards.
AGGTAGCACCTTCCCATCATGAAGCGACAGGAACCAACGTTCACATGACACCAGGGTTGCAGCAGACGGATGTATTCCTAGGAGAAGACAGCATTCTTTGAGCACTGACAGAAAAGGTTTCTGAGTTCCTGCCTAACGGCCAGTTCTACTCCAACATGTACCTGGATTATGACATTCACTGTTTTATCAGGAATTTGAAGATGTTAACCATAAAAAGCTATTTAGTGCTGTCTAATTGCAGAGTTGTAGTTTAATTTAGAGAAAGAGATTCTTCCAAATCTTACAATAGCAGAGGATCAGGTCCAATCACCCAGGAGGTCCCTTACAAATCTATGCACCTCCATGTTCAGAGGTTATTTACAAACAAGTCTTATTGTGCCTGGTCATTGCAGCAGCAGGGCACTGGCAGTGCAGTCATCTACCCTGCTCTGATCTGTAACATGCCATAAGGTGTTCTTGGCATTTCAGGTAGTGTGGCTTGTAGTGGAGTGCAGTGATGATTATGCGGATTTCTTGAGCTGCTCATAGGATCATGGAAAAGTAGGGCTGGAAGGGACCTCACAAGGTCATTCTCCTGTTCAAGGCAAGATCATCCCTGACTAAACCATCCCAGCCAAGTGCCTGTTAAACTGCTTGTGAAAGTTTCTAAGCATGGAGATTCCACAGCTTCTCCAAGTACCCTGTTCACTCTCAGAGTCAAGAAGTTCCTTCTAATCTCAGCCTAAATTTCCCCTGCTGCAACCTGAGGCTGTTGCTCTTAGTCCTGTCACCTACAGCCACAAGGAAAAGCCTATCTCCATTCTCTTTCTAATCACCCCTGAGGTATTTGAAGATTTATCAAACCCCACCTCAGTCTCCTCTTCTCCAGGCTAAATAATCCTAGTTCTTTCAGCTTTTCCTCAAAAGTCTCATCTCCCAGGACCCTAATTATTTTTGTTGCCCAATGCTGGACTCTTTCCAAGCTATCCACAACTTCCTTGAAGTGTGAGGCCCAGAACTGGACATAGTATTCCAGGTAAGGCCTCACTAGTGTCAAACAGAGAGGAAGAATCATTTCCTTAAGTTGATGACTGCCTGCAAAAACAGGAGACTGGACCACCATAAGGCCCCTTTTTCAGTCCCATATTCCTAATGCGAACCGATTTGGTGAAGCAGTACAGGTCTAGTGTACAGCAACTAGACAAGCCCTTCTACCATCTTTCTATCTGCATGTCTGCACAGCACTCTGGCCTCATTCAGCAGCATGAGGGATACTGTTGTTCCCTATCTGAGATCACAGTCTTTCTGTAATAACGATGTAAAACCTGCAGTAAGTTCACTAAGGTCAACAGGCTCGCTCCAATTTGACGCCCATTTAAACGAGACCACAGGTTAGCCCTCAGCAAACAGAACAGACAGGTCCAAAGTTCTGAGAGGTAAAGGATGGCCCATGTTCTTAGAAGAGAAACTCTAAACACTAGGGGTACACCGACAGACATTTTTGGGGCCGATACCAATCCGATTTCTGATAGAGCCAGTTTTCTTTATATCGGTACTGATCTGATATCGGACCAATGTATCGGTGCACCTCTACGGAACACCTTCCCACTCAGCTGCACCTGGGTCATGAATGAAGCAAGAGCACTACAGTATGAGATAGGGTGTGATTCAGCTTAAGAGGTTGCAGCACAATGCCTGGACACAAGGTGGAAGACAGAACCCAAGTTGCATAAACAACCTTTATATTTCCAGACTTGAATGCTTGGCAATTTTTACATTTTTTTTCCAATGGCCTGGCTGAGAAAACACAAACTGATTCTTGCCTCCAGGAGTAATACACTTCTGGGGACAAAGACACTGTTGAAAAGTCCTGCTAAAATGCACACGAGAAAGAGTTCTAGCATTAGTAATTCCCTGACTGTCCATTGCATTAAAGCTGCTCACAAGATTTTCCATCACTATGCAAAATAAGAAATATGATGCATTACTTTAAATGTAATAAGATAGAGACACACATTTATAGCAACAAAAACCTCAATCATTTTGGCTAGAGAGAATGAGACTATATAGCTGAAAACAGATTACTAGGTTCTATTTAGACCCAACAACCCATTTGCTGGGACACCACGGACAAGTCACTATATCAAAACTCTAGAAAAGGAAAAATGTGACTTACCTCCCAGTACCTTATACTCTAGGACTGGTCTTGTCCCATTTACAGAAGTACACATGTACAAACCCAAGCCCTCTTGTCTTCCCTTTGTGGCACAGCAATTAAAAAAAAAAATTTCCTCACCTATACTGTGCTATATAATTCAGTTTAATAACTGGGGGGGGGGGGGAACACGACCCATGGGTGATCGTACTAAAGGGGAGGAAAAACCCCACACAGAATATATGGAAGATGTGTAAGACATCTAATATTTTATTACTATATGTTCAGTTGGCCTGACTTTGTATTTTCTACAAGGTGAGGAGTAATTAATCCTGATGGGAGAAAAACATTTCTGACAAACTCTTATTCCTGAGGATGCCTTTAAGGAAAACTAAACCAAAAAGCTATCTAGACAACAAAAAACCTGAGCTCGGGAGACAGGCAGAAATTATGGGAAAGCAGACAGAACCCACTGCCAGAGGAAGAGGGGTGCCTGGATAGCCTGACCCTGGTTACATTTAAGGTAAGACCACTGTGCATGGAAACTGCATCATGTTGCATTGTATTCTACAGCTGGTCATGCTGTGAGTCTTCTGGGAGAGGAGAAATTCTATTACAAAATTGCTGTCTGGGTCACTTCAATTCCCAACTTGACAGCTCCCAAGGAGAATAACTGCGCAGATCTCTAGATTTGCAGGACCTGCTGAACGATCATGGGGTACTATAGCCCAAATAACTAAAACAAAGAAAAGAATTATGAGATTTTACCCCAGTACAAGTCCTGTCCAGGGCCTGTCCCCTGGAGAGGCTGCAGAGACTGATCAAGGGCACCAAAGGAATAGCTGGGCCTGAACAGGAACCAAATAATTCAGATGAGTAAGGCCACAAGAACACCCTCAAAAATTGGTCTTTATCAAGCAGTCATATCATAGTGCTTCTCATCCTCCATCTAGAACAGTGGTACGCGACTCATCCAGCCCCATGAGTTGTACAAGAGGCACAGAGTCAGTCCACAGGCCAAATAAGGAGCTGCGTTACCTGGCTCATAAGGTCTAGAAATTAGAAGCGGGTCTAGAAATTTAGTGATAGGAAATTCAAGCAGCAGCTACCAGTTGTTCTGTCACCAAGTTTCCAGACTTGAAAGCAGCCCTGCTGGCTAGAAAAAACATCATGAGATCTGTTCCACGAGCCGTATCTTGGTCATCCCTGATCTAGAGAATATCAATTTGTTCTGTCTCTAACCAATGGGCTGGTTATGAACATTCATTCCCATGCAAAGTCAGTTTCTAGTTTTTTCTCTCCTACACAAACAAGGAAAAGTACTGGGTATTTTCTGGCTCAAATAACAAAATCAATAGATGAGATGCATTCTTCATTTTGTAGGCACTGCTATTAAAGAGACAGAATTATTTTCCACATGTGCTAACAACTCACCTGCAGCTGGGTGTATTGACAGCTCCCCATTAAACATTCTGGGAAGAGAAACCCAGGATTGCTGGGCCACCTGAGCATTAGCTAAGGAACAGGGTAATTCCTCTGCAGTCAGGAAAGAAAGCAAAAATTTAGTCTAGAAGAGCTTTAAAAATAATAGCTTTAAAATGCATATGCCTCCAGTGTTCAGAATTTGCTCAAGAGTAAAGAGATTAGGCTGCTTTGTATGAATTTGCTTTTCTGTAACAGTATTCAGGCACACTGGGTGAAGCCATTAGCTAATCCAACTCTACCACCACTCATCTCCTCAGGGGAATGGGGGGGGGCGGGGCATGGGAAATCTCTCTCAAACCAATAAACATACCAAGTTTTTCACACTTGAGGTCCTAAGGTTAGTTTTCAAACCCATGTTTAAGCACCTGAAATTGACCTGACTTTGAAAAGCTCCAAACACCTACGTATCATAGTAACCTCATGTGGAATTAGAGCATTTATTTCAGAGGCTAAAGATGGATTCAAGAGCCCAACTTCAGGCATCCAGATCTGAACCTTGAAACTGTGCATTACTCTTACATGGAGACTGCTGTTACCTGTAATCTGCAGCAGGTGTCAGCAAGCTATGGCCCCTAAGCCAGATCCAGCCCTAAATGAGACTATATCTGTTCCATAAAGATCTGATCCAGTCCATATATTAAGAATGGCTAGCCAACCCCTACTTCCACCTGATCCAGCCTGCATTTTACTAATGATCTGCTGATCCCAGCTGCTGGTCCAGCTCCAGCCCTGTGCTTTGTGGAGAAGGCTGCTCTCTCTCACTGCATCCACTACTGCCCCAACACTACCAAATTAGCCATTGCAACTCTTGGCTCCCCATACTTGTGGCAGGGATGATAAGCAGAGGCTGTACTGGGGTTTGATTGCCTGAGGTGACACCCAGACCTCAATAGGTGGCCCACCCTTAATAAAAGGTTGTTGACCCCCAATTTACAGCATTGTGTAACATCCAGTTATACACAGTCCTTCATCACAACTTCATTATGCAAGGATACAGAAGTGGCAGGAGATCAGCAATAACTGTAGTAATCAAATGAGGCCAATTCAAACTGGTTTCCGTCAAAGAGGCATTGGGTTGAGAGAAGAAGTGAGAAATTATGAGTTTTCTGGCCACTTCCTGAAAGAACAACTCCACAACTGTTTGAGGGCTGGACACTATGAAACAAAATTAAAGAACAGTTGGAAGGCTGCAGAACATGCAGCAAAAACATACATCATAGCCATGTTTGTACTCTCTTCACATCACCATGAGTGCCACAGATAAATCATAAAAAAAAATAAGATCTGAAGAAGGCACTTTGTGCCTGAAAACTTATTTAACACTTCTCCCAGCTACACAGCCAGTCCAATAAAAAGATGTAACAAACAAACAAACAAACAAATACACACATTTGCTTCTCACAGGCCAGTTATACACTGAGTGACAAAACTGTTAATACCATATACTGAACCAACATTTCTTAGTTCCCTACAACAGGGGTGACTAGTGTGCAGCATGGGTAGCCTGTGTGTGTTGCATGCAGCAGACTGGGGAGGGAAAAGGCAGCACAGTGGAAGACAGAACAGGGAGCAGAAAGCAGGGCAACAGATCAGGCAGGGAGCAGAAAGCAAAGCAGCTGAATGGGCACAGGAAAGGGATGGGAGTGGCACTTGAAGAGGATGCAACGCTACTGGGTCACACCTGACAAAAAGGCAGGACCCCACTGCCTTACAACATTTACTGGTTAACTCTGAGGCAGCTTCAGAAGCTTGCCATCCAAATCACTAACTTTTATTACGTAGACCTCAATTATGACAATCCAGAAGATCTAAAATATCAGTTCTTCCCAGCATGTGCTCATCAGTTCATAGCTAGTGATCAAATTGAATGCTAGGTAATTACACAGAAGGGCTGTATAATGGACTTCCCTCTCTTCCTTAGCCACACTAGGTTCAAATATTTCTTTCTTGCTAGAGTACTTTTAAACTAAGCAGTCCCAACTTTTCAGTCTTTATAGCTAATCATTCTTAACTACTTCCCAAGAACAACCATGTCCTCTTAAATCCCCTCTGTATCACCTCTTTCCTGAAACAAGGAAGCAGGAATGGAAAACAGTACTCCTAATACTACCATGCCCATGATTAATCCATAAATAAATCTTCTATTATTTCCCATCCCTTTCCTTATTATTTACATTGCAAATTTGTACCATACTTTGATTAATGAAAACAATGGTTCATCAGCAGTCCTTTAATACAAGGAGGAGAGTCTTCCAACAAATGAGGAAGTCAGTGTAAGAGGCTGATCTAAGATTTGCATGTTGAACTGCAGATATGGCAAATTGGTCTGGGAAGAAGGAATAGATCCTGATGATGTCTGGCCATAGCTTTTTCCCCTTGTCTCTCTCATCAATTCGTTTCCGTAGTGAGGCAAGTTTACTTAAGATTATCGATGTCTTGTCATACCACATGGGACTACTTGGGACGAACCAGTCCTCAAGTCTTCCACTTACTGATGTTAGTATCTCATTTCTTCAGATTGGCTTTCAAGGTGTCCTTAATGTTCACCTTATGCCCACCTCTACAGAGGTGACCACTGATGATTTAGGAGTAGAGGACCTGTTTTTGGAGCTGTCAGGCATCTTTATGACATCCTGTCCAATGCAACTGGTGCCATACAAACATACCTTCAATAATGAAGGTGTTTGCTTGAACCAAGAGGCTGGTTTTCATTGATAAGCCTGATAATACCCACTAGGGGTGTGCAAAGCAGGCAGTATTCGATTCGGATTCAACCTGATTCGGGGGACAGCAATTCAATTCACTGATTTGGATCGTTGTCCCAATTCAATTCAGTCAAATATGCATCTGAAGATTCAATTCTGATTCAGAGAATCAGTGATTTGGCCATAGGTACAGCTTTATATGTTTCTTCTATGTACCTTGAGGTACCAGGTGTGGCTCGTGAATGCTGAGATGATGGGGCAGATGGAACATCCCATGGGAGCACAGGGGGTGGGGTCCCCTGCATGGTCAGCGGCAAACCCTGAAGTGGACCGGAAGTACTCCCAAAAACCCAGGCAAAGCTAGTCCTTTCAAAACACATCACTTTTCCTTTTTCACTTGAGTTTAATTTGCTGCTGTGCTACCCTTTCACCTCACTGTTTATAAGTTCCAGTCTTCTCTCTGGTCTCAAAGAACTTAAACTCTGTTCCTTCATTTGCATGTCTTGCCAAACTGGTCACCCCCATTTCCTGACCGGTGGGGAATACAGTAATGTTACTGTAATGTAAGTAATGTTACTGAATTCTAATATAACAAAGGGCTTTGTCTGTCGGTCTGTAATGCTTTTGGGCAATTGCACAAGTGTAGTTTTAAACTTGGTATGTTTCTGTCTCCAAGTAGGGAGATAAAAATGGCGTCAAGTTTAAAAATCACAGCTTTTGCAGTTGCTTCTCTGCAGCCAGGTGTGGCCCCTTCCCACCTTGGAGCTGTGGAGGCAGACAGGGGCTGGGCCAGGCCAGCCAGGAGTGCAGTGCGGCACCATGCCAGGGGGAGGGGGTGGGGCCAGGACTGCTCTGCTATGCTGCGCAGCAAGGCAGGCAATGGCGCTACAGGGGGCCACAGCCCCCCCAACATTCACCTTACCCACTGGAGCCACCCCTCCCAGCGCTGCCACCCACACAAGAGGCACGGCCCGGCACTCCCAGCCCAAGCCATTCTGGCCCCATGCACAACTGCAGGGACACAGCCGGGCAGCAGCTCAGTGCAAGGGGTTGGGGGGAATGAGACAGAGGCATGGGCAGCTGGAAGTGGGCTCCCTATGCAAGATGGAGAGTGGGGGAGATCCTGGGAGAAGAACAGGTGTCTGCACATGTGTGCGCATGCATCTCTGTGCATGTGTGCGCACACGTCAGGGCATCGGTATGCATCTGTTTATGAGTATGTGTCTGCGTATGTGTGTGCGTGTCTCTGTTCATGTTCGTGTCCATGTGCAGACAGTGAACAAGAAGAGTGCACACCCATCTGTGTGCACGCGCGTGTGTTTGTGTATGCGTCTGTTCATGGCAGGAGGGAAAGTGTGTTTGTGTCTGTGTCTATGTGCAGGGTGAGTGAGTAGTGCATGCCCAGGAGGGACAATGTGTTACTTAATACTTCCCAAAATTTGTCTCCAAAATTTATACTGAAGATATCCAACTCCTTCCGTGGTTTTCAGGACTTTTAAAATTACAGTAACTAGAAAAAAAAAAAAAATCACCAGCTTCCTACTTGCATTTTGCTCAGGGCTGCTTGCATCTGTCATGCTGCCAAAAATCTCCTGAAATTGAATGGCTAGGTATAAACTGATAAGCACATGCCATAAAGTGCTCATATTCCATATAGTCAGCAGTAAGATACACTGAACAGTAAGATATTGGAGTTTGGATGGCAGTCTTAAGCTGCTGAGTCTGGTTTGGCCAGCAGATGCGACAAATCTAGAAAACTTTGGTTCAGTGTATAGGGGTGATGGAAATGCATGTGCATTGCCCCAGCCCCTTAATGGACTTATTTTTAGACAGTGTAACTAGTGCAGTGTCACACTTCCTGTGAAGGGGGTTATTCAAGCCCACAAACACACTGTTTTAGTAGGTTGCACCTCTTCTTCTTGACCAGTGGTTCTCAACCTTTTGGACTTACTGCACCAATCTAACTTTCCCGATTTTCAAAAACTTTTCATTTTGTGTCTACAGAAACATAACAGAAAAATTCTTCTGTTGCAAAGAACTCAGAAAGACCACAAGTCAGAATATTTTTTATACTATTTGAGATATCTATGTTTATTGTGTCAATCATATGCAGGTATTCGCAGATCTAACAACACTAATATTGTGCAGCGCTCTTAAAAGGATCTCATAGCACCCCAGTTGAGAATTGCTGTTCTAGAGGCTGGACCACCAAGGATAGCAACCTTGTCCTGCTAGCTGTTGCATTTAACCAACAGTAGATATCTAAATCCTACTGATAAGGAAAGGAAGAGGCTTTTACAAATGCGCAGACCAATTTTTCTTTTTAAAAAGCTAGGAAGCTATACAAAAAGCTTCATACAAAGTTTACTATACTTAGGTTGCAGAGCCAAGCATGCAGAAAGTTGGGAAATGGCAGACTAAAGGGTGGGTGTACAACTACCTTAAGCTCCACACAATTTGCAGGGACCAATATGTTTCCTCACAGAAGAGGCTGATTTTCAGAGGCCACGTGATCACCGTAGAAGTCAGGCCTCTTAAAATGCAATTTTAAAATGCTGACTATTAAATTTATTGAGGCACTTGTTACCTGATGTAACGTACAATCATTAAGAGTCAAAATAAAGAGATACGCTTTAGACATCCCCTTACCTAGCTTATGTGGTGTGAGAGAAGTAGTGTCCGTTAGCTCCAGAACAGATAAATGTTGCAGATTGGATTCCCTAAAGGAGAAAGAAATAGCGTACAAAGAGAAATGTCTCCTGTGGTAATGTCCGAACACTGTCCAACTCAACCCCCCTCCCACCTGCAACCTAAAGGAAGTAAGTGCAGGAAGCGAGTGTCATTTAAAAAGTTAAATGGCAATTTACAGTTTTCAGACAAGCTCTGCCACAAGTCTTGACTCTTAAATACGAATGTTTTATGCAAGACTGAAAAGAGAAGTCATTTGTTTTTCAGCTAGTTCATGAATTGTGAAAAAAAACAATTTTGTACTTAATACAGCTGGACCAGGCACTTGGTGTTTCACAAAGTTTAATGGATCAAACCCAGCATTAGTCACTGACTACTAAATCACATACCTAAGCAAAGCAACATCCACCCCCCTCCCACCCCACTGCAGAAGACAGGGGAAAGATTTCATGAGCTATTTTGAAGAAAGTGGCATTCAGGGATGGCATCAACAAGTATAGGCATTTTCCCAGAGTTTTGAATCTTTTAGAGAGACAAATGCAACAGAAAATAAATCTAGGAAACCCATTGACAAAACAGTTATACAGACATCAAGGTTCTTTCTACCCTTTACCCCAAAAGGCCTTTTTGTTCATGTTTTACGATTGGAGCTCAAGCCAATTCTCCATCTGTCTGCAATGGCATTTCAGATCTTCCAAAGGATTTACATAGACTCTATCACCACATTATCAACTAGAGGGAAAATAGGGAACATGAAAACTTACAGCGTGTCAACAGGAACATCTGATGCCAAACATTGACTTGCCCATCTAATCACGTAGTAAGACAGCAGCAGAGGAGATGTGCGATGCAACAGGTCCTGCTGTGACTGGAACAGCTGTCCCCCACCCAATATCATCTGCAAGGAAACCAAAGCACTTGTAATCCCTTGCCTCTATTGGAGTGCCATACAACTTTACGTCAGAGAGAAAGACAACAACATAGCAAGGGACATTAGCAAAATTATTGTAAACACCAATTTGTTTACTGCTACTGCGAAAGTTATCACAGGGCTTAGGTCAAACAGGATAACTGTACCTGCATGAAACCAACTGGAGGTGCAAATTGCCACTCATTTTATTTTGGTGCAAGCCCGTTCACTAAGAAAGGGAAAATCAACTGGAGTATGAATTACTGTTCCTTGGACTGAACACTTCCAAGCATGTGTCTATAGTTCTGTTTTTGCCAGCACAGCTTTCAATTAAAAGGTGTGACTTTCTTAGCCATATAGTTATACCTGTAAGAGCCCCAATGTCGATGTAGCTATATTGGTACAGAGGTGCTTCAGTGCAGCTCTAGTACCATATTTACTGAAATGCAAGACAACTCCCCCAATAATTAGATTCTATACATTAAAATTATAAATTTACTACAATTTTTCCATGTATTGAATCTAATTATCGGAAACTCATCTTAAAATTTGTCTCCCCCACTACTGCAGCAGGGAAAGCAGTGGCAGGGGGTGGAAGGCTGAGGTGGTCAAGTAGCTTTGAACCTGGAGCATGAAGCACATGTTTTCCCCAGCCATCGCTGCAACCCCAGCCTGGCAACTACAGCCCTGGCTCTGGGGCTCAGCTGCAGCTGCCACTGCTACTACCATCAATCTGGCTCTAGCCCAGAACAAGCACTGCTCCATGCCCCACATATGCCACGGTCCCCCACATGTGCGGGGGTGGGGAAGGCAGCAGCTATGACTCCAGCTCCACTGCTGCCCTGCCCTCCTACCACCTAGCACTTGAATCCAAGATGAGGGGCTCTCCCTCCCTCCCCCAATTTTAAATGGCAGGGGAGAGGGAAGATCTCATATCGTTTCAAGTAAATATGGTAATTGCCTTTTTCACACTACAATAGTGATACTAGTTTGATGCATCTTTATACTTTCTATAAGATGGGGTGGGCAAGTATTTGGGCTGGAGGGTCACTTAAGTTTGGGTAAGCTGTTGAGGGCCGTGTGTGCACACACTCACACCTTGCCCACCCCCAGCCAAGCCAAGGCTGATGCCAGAGCAGCAGCAAGAGTGGGACCATGAGCCTGCCCAGAGCTGTAGCACCTTACTCTATGTTCCTCTCTCCCCCATCATCCCCCAACCCACTTCCCCTTCCATGCTAGCCAGCTTAGCTGACACTGGCAGGCAGGAAGGGGGCTGAGAGCCATGCTGCACTGGGGGGTGGGGCCATGGCATTTGCAGCTGCATGGAGCTGGGCTGCAGAGGAAGGGAGGGAATGCCCCCACCTCTTGCACCCTGCCCCAACCCTCCCCCCAGCTGTGCAGACCCAGAACAGGGATCTCATCTGCCCCCTTCACTCACCCCACTGCTGTATGGTGCTGGGTATGGCTCCAGACTCTACAGACGACACTGGGCAGAAGCAGCCCTGCCCACCTACCCACCTGCTTGGAATCATGGGGTCAAAGTCCATTTTCCAGGCTGCCATGTGGCGCTGGGCAGGCAGGGCTGTTTCTGCCCAGCGTCTCCTGCTGTGCCATCAAAATCCCAAGCTGGAGCTGCTGCCTGCGGGCCAGCCAATTGATTCTATCCAGCCTGCAGGCAACTCTGCCTTCTGCCTCGGCTGGTGCCACAGGCCAGATAGAAAAAATTGGTGGGTCAGATATAGCCTGTGGGCCACATTTTGCCCACCCCTGTTCTATAGCTACATCCATACTAGAAGGGGCTATACTGCTTTAATTACAAGTCTATGCTAGAAGGTAGTACTGCTCTAGTCAAGATCTCAGCCTTAAGTCTGCTCTATATGACAGAGAGATGGGAAAATATTGGAGAAGTAGCCCTGGGGGGGAAGTGGCTTGGGAATGGAGCCCTGGAAATGCTGTTTGCCAAAGGGGTGCAGATGGAATGTCTTGCTTAGTGCTGGTTTAGCACCCTGTATGACAGAATAATATTGCAGTGGTGATGCAAGAGTGCTGGACTGCTGCCTTCTGAGGTGTAAAAGAACTCAAAGAAACTAGGGTGAGGAGAAAAAGAGCACAGCTAAGCTTTGAACAAATCTGTGAAGCTTCTAATATTTGTGGAAGGAGAACGACAGCTGCCACATATTGTACAGTGAGCAGCTTTGCCAAATCTACTCACAGCATCTCCTAGCCTCAGAAGCAGCTGCTGTAAAATCAACAGGTCCCGGCAGATAAGGAAGCGGATTGCAGAGATCTTGCACACTCCTTGGCATACCACATTCACTGCAGTGCCACTGCCATAGAGCTGGGAGAGGTTCATTCTCACATTTAGCGGTTGAACTGGATTAAAAAAAAAAAAAGAAAAGAAAAAAAAGAGAGAGAGTAAGAGTAAAAACTAACAGAAGTGCAATGCTCCCTAACTGCATCCACCTAATTAGACAAAATGAAACATTCATCATACTATCACCTCTTTCCATTTCTATCTCTGTCTCATAGTCCATCTCCCGGATGAGCATCCCAATGGCTTGGATCGGGTTTCTGATTTCCTGCAATTTGCTATGAATGTCTTCCACCACATTCTCTCTGCAAGTATAATTAATTCACCAACAGTGAGCAATTTAACTTTAAGAGGGGCCTCCCCAACAATACTTTGGTAATAACAAACCCAAAAGTGAACTTGTATGACCCCAACAGATGCTGCATAGTGGAAAATCCCCTCCCTTGTAACGAGACATACTTTTGAACCATTAAGCATCATACTCAACACAAGTTGCTTGCTTCCCTCCCTCCCTGGCTAGAGAGAAACTGTACTTAGCCATGTATACTGATGTTCCAAATGATGGTGCGATGCAGTCCTTTTTGAGACAGCCACTGCACAGCACAAAAATGCATCCTTTTTAGGATTGGTCTAGGATTCAGACCATGAGTCACAGGCAGGTTTGAACACCTGCGATGATGTGTTTTTGCGCTATGAAGAGGACTTTCCAATTAGACATTGGTGCTCCTGTTTCTTGGCACCATGGCTCAGAATTCCTGGCAACTTTTATCAGAGCTGAGGATTTTGAAAGGCATCTTAGAAATGAATGGGCTTTATGCTTCTGAAAAGTCACTGACATATATGTTTTTAAAATCCCATAAAATGTATTTCAGGAGACTCTTTAGAGGCATTTAAAATAGTTACAGCCTGGTCAAGAAGCTCCTAGATGAATCCTTTCACAAAACACATTTTATCCAAAGAGGCCACTTACGTGTCACTGGCTATCAAGTCTTCCAGGATTTGTTCTGCAGCCTTTTCTGGAGGCTGAAGACGGGAGCAGGCCATTTCCATGACCAATGCCATTTCCATGGAAACAGACTCTCCAATCAGTCGAAGGCACTGGACAAGACAGACAACATCACGAGAGACCTCCAAATCTGCAATGAGAGAATCTACTTGTATTCTTGGAGAACACAGTTTAGAAAAAAGGGAAAGGCAGTTCAAAGCCAAGTGAGTTGAGCTCATCCCACACAGAAGGATGGGATATCAGAAAATTAGTCTTGAACTCCACAGTTGATATGGCAAGAACCGTGTGGCTCCACCTAGTAACAACAGGGAACTCCCCTTCCAGGATGCTTCTTCAATTATGGAAGCTAGATAAAAATAAAGCTAAAAAAAATGGGCCAAGAGAGCCAAAGCAGGACTCTAAGTCCCTGCCTCCTGACTGGTGCAGTCTCCAGTCATTTTGAATGACTGGAGAGCTCATGGGAGGGGCCTGTAGGGGGCTGTCAGGAAAGCTAAGGCAGACATAGAGCTAGGACTAGTGTCCAAGATCAAAGATAACAAAAACTCCTTTTTCAAATATATAGGGAGGATGAAGAAAGCACTGGGAAATGTGGGGCCCCTGCAAGATTCTCTGGGCAATCCGGTGGTTGCGCCAGAGGAGAAAGCAATTCTTTAACCAATTCTTTACCTCCATTTTCTTGTCCAGGGACTGGGACTTCCCCACCGTGATGGAAGACAAACTTGAGGGGAACACCTCCAGACCTCAGGTTAGGGAGGACTGGGTTAGAGAGCTTCTGGAAGGGCTGGACGTGTTCAAATCAGCGGATCTAGATGCTCTCCACCCCAGGGTGTTGAGGGAACTAGCTGGGGTTACTGCAGGGCCTTTGGCACAGCTTTATGAGTGCTCGTGGTGCTCGGGCCAGGTGCCAGATGATTGGAAGATAGCCAATGTGATCCACATCTTTAAAAAAGGGAGGACCCGCGCAACTATAGGCCCGTCGGTCTTCCCTCAATCCTCGGGAAACTCTTTCAGAAGATTATCAAAGCACATCTGCGATGGGACCGGCTTCAGGAATGATGCTCAAGGGCAACCAGCACGGTTTCATTAGGGGCAGGTCATGTCAGACCAACCTGATTGCCTTTTATGATCAGGTC
>NW_017728937.1:6554546-6561314 GCF_001723895.1 Crocodylus porosus | reverse complement strand
AAGGCGGGTAGGATCCGGAACCAACTTCCAAGGGAAGTGGTGCTGGCTCCTACCCTGGGGGTCTTTAAGAAGAGGCTTGATGCCTATCTGGCTGGAGTCATTTGAGCCCAGTTTTTCTCCTGCCCAGGCAGTGGGGGGATCAAACTTGAAGATCTACAAGGTCCCTTCCGAACCTACTTCTATGATTCTATGAAAACAAGGATAACATAGTAGACAGCATACTTCTGCAGAGTAGCTTGTGTCACAAAGACTACAGCCTCTCCTTGCTGACTTCAGTGACTTGTTCCACAAAGCAGTAGAGCCATTCAATTTCTCAGAACCTTGTAGGGCCCAAAAATCAGACCACAAGCTTATGCTGATTTCTCAGTGTTCTTGAGAAGTCTGCAAATTTCAGTTTGCATTTTTCAGCTATGGAATGGGACCATGGTGCCAGAGACTATGCTGGGTAGTCAGTCCTAAACTGTACCTTCCCACAGGACACCCCTCCCAATTACAGCAGTCATTTCATAACAGTTGATGCAATCGCTAGATATGGCTAAGCTGACTAGGGAGAGGTACCTTTCAAGGCTCTTGCTGAGGTCACAAAATAGCTCTAGCACTGAACAAACACAAAGCTAGAAACAGAATACGTAGATTCACTAGATGTATTCTAATCAGGCATTTTTCATTGGATAAGACTGGATTTTAATCTTTTGGGCATCACTTACAATTTGCAACATATCAAGGAACTGCTTAGAGGATAACAAAAAAGCTGCATAATCATGGCTGCCTTCACACCCACCATCTGCTGCAATCAAGAGACCACTGCCACACTAGTAAGTCGAATCCTACACCAATTATAAGTGTATCAGGCAGGAAAGACAAAATGATGGCCTCTGGTTTCTTTCAGGTCAAGCAGAACCCAGAGCTTTTGCTATGATAGCATTGTAAATATTGAGATACAATAACAAAAAGCTACAACATCATCCTCAAAGAAGGAAAGGCAGGTATCCATCACTGAGGACTATCATGGGGCTCAGACAGAAGTCTGGAATTCCACCCACTGATTTATCTGAGCAATCATAGCAACCCTATCAGCTTCATACTCTGAGTGGGCTGCTTCATCATGCTCTAATTCAGGGGTGCTCAGCCTGAGCCTGCACGCCAGATCTGGCCCCCTGTGCCTCATCTTCCAGTCCGTGAGGAGCCCTGTGGGCTGTGGCCCCACGCTATAATCCAGTACAGCATGGTGTGGGGCCCTATGCCAGCATGCAGGACTGGGCAGAGGTAGCACAGGGCCCAATCTCACTGCACAGAGCCGGGTGGAGGCAGGAATTTACCACTGGATTGAAACTAAGCAAGGATAAATTGAGCCCAAATAGCTAGTTTAAAAAATATGATCTAAGCACATAAAGAACCCAGAACACCCTTGGGAACGTCTATAGTTTAAAGTTTGTAACACAAATACATTATTTTCCTCATCCCTTTCCCCTCCCCACAATCTTACCATCAAAAATGGCACACTCATCCTCAGTCAACAGGTGCTCTTCAGGCAAGAGATACAGGTGATCCACCAGGCAACAGGGTACAAGAAAAGACAGGAACCCCTAGAAAGGTAAAAAAGTATCACTCCTTTCATTTCTAAAACATAATCCTCGGTCAGGAAGATGCACTGGAATTCCTTCAAAAACTCTGCAACTAACTGTGCCTAACCAACAAATAAAACTTCTCCCTGTAGCACAGCATAGATCTAACTCCATTTCTCACCTTTTTTAGCAGGCACACCATGTTAGTATATGGATTCAGGTGCAGTGCAAGAGGGCGTGAGAGTGCTTCTTGGTACTGAAGACAACAGGCATAGAACTTGGACCAGAACTCAACTTGTAACTGTCGAAACTCTTCCTGTGAGAACTCATACTCTGTCACACTTCCTTGGAGCTGGCAAGAATAAAAGAGGACTTAAGCACTTCCCCCAAAGTTACAGTTGAACAGTTCTAAAAATTCTAAAATTATTCCTAAACAAGATGGTTTAAAAGCAGGGGTGTCTACCTCACCACCTATTTTGGGCCAGATCTAGGCCATGTGGCTCCCTGCAGGCCAAATTCAGCTCAGGGCACTGGATGGCTCCACTGGTGGTAAGAATTGCAACTCCAGCTCCTGCGACATGGAGTTGGAGTGGCTGCCACCAACACATTTCATGCCAGATTGGCAACTCCAGCATAGAGTACATGGCAGCTCTGGCTATGGATCTCACATGGGGCAAAGGGTACAGGGCAGCGACAGCAGCAGGCCTGGAGGCCAAGGTGGCAATGGGCAAAGCAGCCAGAGGGCAACCAAGCCAGTGTCAATTTGCAGCGGCAATGCATAGGGGGTACAAGGGGGTGCATGTGCACCCCCTGACAACAGCATCCCTGGGCAGGGGAGAGCACTGGTGCCCCACCTGAGAGCACCAGCCAGGGAGCTGCCAGGTGCAGATCAGCAGGATTGGGCGGAAGGAAGACACGGATTGGGACAGTATGGGACACATGCAGACACCCCCTCCCTCATGCTGACTGTCTGATGGGGGGTGGCAAGTGCCCCCCCCCAACTCAGGAGGCACCAGTCGCCCATGTCAACTTGTACTCGCCCTCCTGCCACCAATGGTGATGTCCAGCTGGGCCCCAAAGGCCCCAGATTCTCTGGCAAGTCCTTCCCCCTGTCCACACCCTCCAATTTCCAATGGTCTACTAGTAGCCTGATGGGCCAAATAAAGTGGCTCAGCAGGCCAGATCCAGCCTGTGCATGAGCCAAATGTTTGACAGCCCTTGTTTAAAATATATCTACCTGCCATTCTAAAAAGTTAATAATACATCCAGGAGTCTATGCCTCTAGGTTGTTTCAGATGTGGATTTAAGCACAAATTGCATATAAAGCAAAAGGCTTCTGCAGAGGCTGAAGCTCAGAGCAAGAAACAAGCAACCATGTTCTTGATATTTAAAAGAATCACTGAAAGCAATTTAAGAGAGGCTACATTTGAGCTAGTGGAGTTATAGCTGCCAACATACCTCGGGAGAAAATTGATAATCTGAAATTAAGGGACTACTTGAACAAGCATGTGCCAAATGCTGGCAGTCCCCCATGTGCAAACAAGTCTTCACCAGGATTCTCTACCAGGAGTAATTGCTTCACATGTTCACTCTGCAAAATCTGCACTGGCAGAATATGACTCAATTTCTACTGTAGCAGATTAAGCACCAGATGCCCAGGATAACTGTTTTCCACCTTTTATTTGTACCTGGGAGCTAGAAAGCCTGTGACCTACCTGTTTTTCAAACAAAGCTGATTCAACTCACATTTGTACATTTTTCAACTGTAGCACAAGCGGTCGCAAAGGCTGTTGCAAACTACACCTTAGAATTTAACACGATCTTAGCATTTCTGTCTGATAATGCAACGTATATGAACAAAGTTCTCTCATAAACATTGCCCAGGCGGTAAGCTTCAATATTGGGAGTCCATTACCAATCAGCACAGGGAACTAAATGCAACTGTGTCACTTCCACCAGAACCAGTGCTTACAAGGTGTAATTCCTGGTTTAATGCAGTTTGTTTCCATGCAAAGAATGTTAAGTACTGCCAGAATTTGTGCACAACAAGTCTGAAATCACACCAGGAACACAGTGTATGCTTAAACTACACAATCTCTTAAAACAAGGTGACATTGAAGATCAAATTAAGTTTGTAGCTGAAGAGGCGATCTGGTTCATGGAGCTTCTAATGTGGTTTGAAAATTGGCAGCCTTTGATTCACCAAACACACAAGAAGCTAATGAATTTGATAAGTTGGATCAAAGACATGGCATCACAACTTTCAAACTGTTAAAGTGAAAACCAGCAGAGACAAGAACTGTTCCAGGCAGTAGCTACAAGGTTGAGTTAATACTACAACTATGATCTATTGGTACCACCTCAGTTTAAACTGGCTGCCTTTTTTTTAGTGCTGTTCTCGTTTTTGACCCAAAATTAGGTGCCCATTCTGAGTTTTGACCCTGAGCTACTTAAATCAATCCCTGAATGGCAGAAAGAGCATGATGAACGTACTGTTTATGTGAACTTTGTCAAAGAACGCCAGATACCTTTGACTGTGACTGTGTTTTGGGATTCTGGGATTGTTTGATTGGTTTCCACATCTCTACAACCTGGCAAAATGCTGTTGTACAATCCAACCAATCAGTGGACACAGAACATGTGATCTCAGTGTATAGACAAGAATTCACACCACAGACAGAATATGTCAGCTGCAACTGCTAGTGGATGCTGCATGTTAGCATTTAACTACTCACATGAATTGTTTCTGTTCAGGTTAACAATTTAGTATTTGTAAACTTTTTGTAAAACACTAATAATAAATTATGTGTGACAATGCATACTCATAATTTCTTTAAATTTAGATTTAGCTTTAAATTTAAGGCTTAGATTTATAATAATACCGTAATTTATAGGATAGTTCTGTGGTTTTGCCTCTGCCTCCAAAACTGACTCTGCATGTCATAAGCAAGCTGCAAAAAAAACCTTTGTCTTGCCACAATTTAAATAGGTCTCTAATCATGGGCTTAGGCCCATCAAGGAAAACTATAAGCCTCCCGTAAAAAGGGAGGCCTCTATGGACACATGAATTAAAGCCGGGGGGACAAATATGGAGAAAACAGATAAGCAAGTGAGGTCATAGGTTAACAACAAGGGACCTGGAAGGGGACAATAGGCAGAGCCTCCTGCCCCCTGGACAAGTTGAGGGCCCCTGTGGAAGCTGAATGGCACTTCGTACGTTTTTGTTACGCTATTTTGGAAGGACAGCATTGACAGAAAAAGGCGACATATGCATGTCAAAAATACATACATTTGTTCCTTGGTTCATGAGGAACAAAGTAGCAGATTGGAGGGTATTTGAGTGAAGATAAAAGATGAACAGTACAGTAGTGCTACAGTGGTAGAGATCTGTTATATACCACCAAGTCAGGAAGAAGAGCTGGATGAGGCATGCTTCACTAAAGTGACAAAACTACTCAAAAGTTATGACATGGTACTGATGGGAGACATCAATTTTCTATATATTGCTAGAAGAACAATGCAACCAAATATAAAATGCTGAACTAGTTCCTAACTTGGAGGGAGAACAACTTATGACTAAGGGTTATCATCTATCCTGAATCCTGTCCTGACCAATATGGAAGAATTGGGGGAGGTTGTAAAGATGATGGGAAATTTGGGAGGAAGAAATCACAATATGAGAGAATTCATGATCCTGAGCTGAGGAATGCATGAGATCAGCAAAACAAAACTAAGGAACAAGTTGAGGGTAGAGGTAACAGGAGACAAAGAGCTTCTGATGCGTCTAAATCGGGGTGGGCAACTATTTTGGCTGGAGGACCGCTTACTGAATTTTGTTAATCTGCGAGGGCTGCAAGAATAACCCCGCCCCTTGATAGATGCCTGCCCCCTGGTCACCATCTTGGAACCAGAAGTCCCATCCCTAACCACTGCCACTGAAAATCCCTCCCCTTGCCCCTGAAAGTACTTCTTTTGGGAGGGGAACCTTGAAACCAGAGGAAAAAAAACCAAATCCTTTAGTAAAAGTCAAACACCTACTATAACGTATTTTAATTTTATTACAAAAAAAATATTTGCCATGATTTGTGTGTAGTGTATATAGCAGTGATTGCATAATAACTCAAAAATAAAGCCTTACCCTTGTATATTGTGTGTGTGTGCATGCATGTGTGTGGCACAGGGTGTGTTGGGGGAGTGCATATATGGAGTTGTGGGGGCAGGGTGTGGGGGTGTAAGGACCCCCGTGGCAAAGTCCTCATTGCCAGTGGCAGCAGCAGGCAGTGGGCACTCGGGGCACTCATGGCCTACGCAGGTACACTGCTGCCCAGTGGTGCATGGCAAGAAGCACAGCCAGGCCGGCCTGTCCCGTCTCTATCATGTGGGACTCCCTGTGGCTCATGTGCAGCTCCTGGCACTCACATGCCACTGGGGGAAGCCCCACATGATGGAGCCAGCTGTCTTCCCTACCCCCCACTGTGCAGGTCCTGGGACACCGCCATAAGTGTCCTGGCAAAGTCCGAGGACCTGCATGGCATGGAACTGGGAAGGCAGCCAGCTTCATCATGCAGGGATTCCCCAAGTGGCATACAAGTGCCGAAAGTTGCATGTGCATCATGGAGAGCTCTGAGTGACAGAGGCAGACTAGCCTGGCTGCCCTCCTTGCCACACACCACCAGGTGGCAACGCCTGTCTGGTCAACAAGCACCCGCCACTTGCTGCTGCCGGGCTGTGCACCATGGGGAGACTGGGGGGCTGAATGTGTAGGGGGTCCCCATACCTCCCTCACACCCACATCCTGGCCACCCAAGCTCTGTGCTCCTGCCACCCCTGAGCACAGGCTCCACACTTCCACCAGCCCCAAACTGTCTGTTCCCACCCACCTGCAGCTTCCCCACCTGCTGTCCAGAGCAAGTAAAGCAGCAGAAAGATGAGGAGGAACTGCTGGATACTGGGGAAAACAAACAGGTCCCCTGGCAGTTGCACCAGGAACAGCAGCAACTCCGCCAGGAAGATGCATGCTGGTTGGGATGTTCCTTCCACACACAAGGATGGGAGTGAGGTACCCTGCCCAGCCTGTGTACAATTAGTTGATGGACACCCATGGGCCGAATGAAATTGCCTGGTGGGCTGGACCCAGCCCATGGGCCATATTTTGCCCACCCCTAGTCTAAATGAATTCAAGTCAGCGGGGCCTGATGAACTT
>NW_017728937.1:6540492-6553481 GCF_001723895.1 Crocodylus porosus | reverse complement strand
AAACTGGATGCTTATCTTGCTGGGATCCTACGACCCCAGCTGTCTTCCTGCCCTTTGGACAGGGGGCTGGACTCGATGATCTCCCGAGGTCCCTTCCAGCCCTGATGTCTATGAAATCTATGAAGCATCTGGAAGAGGAAAGGTTGATCACAAGCAGCCAGCAACAATTTACTGAAGACAAACTGTGCCAAAAACACTTGATCTCCTTCTTCAACAAGATAACTTGGGTGGATGAAGGGAATGCAGTGGATATAGTGCAACTGGATTCAACAAGGCTTTTGAGAAGTCCCACACAAACTTATCATAAACAGATGGGGGACACATGAGGAAGATGAAACAACTCTAACGTGGATAAACAACTGGTTCAGTAGCCACAAGTAAAGGGTAATTATTAACAGATCCATGTCAAAATAGCAGGCTTCAAGTGGAGTTCCACAGAGATCTGTCTTGGGCCCAGTGCTACTTAACATGTTATTAAATTAAAAATTTGGATGTTGGAATAGAGAGCTTCCTGAGGAAGTCTCCAGATGACAAAACTGGGAAGGACTGTAGATACTGGAGGACAGGAGCACAAGTCAAAAGGATCATGATAGATTGGGAAGCTGGGCTAGAGCTAACAGAATGGAGCTGAATGCTCAGAAATGCAAGATGAGAAGAATAATCAAAAACACAAGATGGGTAAGAACTGGTAGGATGGCAGCACTAGAAAGAAGAATCTAGGAGCCTTGGTGGATCACAGACTCAGTACAAGTCCACAGCATTACACTGCTGCACAGAAGGCAAATGCAGTTTTGCACTGCATCAACAGAAGCATTAAGTGCAAGACATGAGAGGTGATAGTGCTTCTCTATTTAGCACTAGCTAAGCTTCACCTACAGTCGTGTGTGCACTTTTGGGCTCCATACTTAAAGACATGGTGAAATTGGAGAGGGCCCAAAGGAGAGCAACCAAAATGATAAAGGGCTTGGAAGGCAAACCATATGCTAAGGGGTTGAAAGAATCAGGCATGTTCAGCTTACAGAAAAGGTGCTTAAGAGGGGACAGGATAACAGTCCTCAGGTATCTGAAGGGCTACCATGAAGAAGAGGGAGAACAGCTTCTCTCTTGCTGTGAAGAGCAGGACATGGACAAATGGCTTGAAATTACAGCAAAGTAGGATAACAAGACAAACTTCTTGACCATTAGAACAGTGGAACAGATTGCCTAGGGAAGCTGTAGAATCTCTTCCACTGGAAGTTTACAGCAGGATGTTGAATAAGCCCTGGTCCGGGATGATCTACAAATAGCCATGCCTGGAGTGTTCTGTGGTCAGAAACAGACTTAAGAGACAACAAGAAGAGCAGATGAATATTAGAGAGGGCATTGCTCAGCAACAGCAGAATGAAGCAGAGCTCTATAACTGGTTTAGTTATGAAAGGTTAAAGAAGCTGGGATAAGATTATGCAGGGGAACTCTGGCTATCAGTTTAGAGGCTATGACATCTGGAGTTATGTTTACCATCCCAAGATGCAGAATAAAACTGAGGGTGTTCGGTTTTTCCCATGCTTCTGGAATTTTCTAGTTCCCACATGGAGCTAGGAAGGATCCTCCCCCCGCCCTATCCTGTTGCTGTCTGGGGGTTTTCGCCCTCCTCATAAGTACTGGATGCTAGGGTGTGTAAAAACCAAGGTTCCCAATTAGAGGATTTTGCCCCTCTGCTCAGGGTTAAACTGATCACCGCGTTTGGGATCAGATGGATGGTACCAGGTCCTCCCACAGGCCAGATCTGGACAATGGGCATGATCTGGCTGGGGCAGGTTCCACAGCTTGACACCGAAATGTATGCCGGGGGCAGGGTAGAGTAGTCCCAACCTGGACATGCAGGAGGGAAGCAACTTGTCCTGGTCTGGGTGCATAGGGTGGGGTACAGCAGGGAAGGGCAGCCCTGATCCAGATATGAGAGGTAGGGAAGAGTGGCCCTGATCCAGATGCAGGGAGGTAAGAAGAAAGGCACCCCGCCACCACCCCCCAAGCATCCTATTCACAGTCTGGATGCATAGTGGGGGAGGGTATTGAGCAACCCTGATCTGGGTGTGCAGGTGGCAGGAGGAATAGTCCAGCCCAATATGGACATGTGGGATGTTGGCATGGCCCTGATCCCACTGCATAGGCAATGGCCTAGATGAGGCTAGAGCCAGCCATGTGGAGCTACCACCACTCCCCATTGCTAAGTTTCTAATCCATGGGTTAACATTGTGAGCCAAAAGTTACAGCTCCATAGGTTAGAGGTTAAGCACTCCTGGTATAAACTGTGGGGGAATTTGCTTCCTCTGTAGCGGGGGGCATGGCCCTCTTTCCTCAGACTTCTTGAGTGCATTTTAACAGCCCTAGCCACAGCAGGACACTGAACACCCTTGTCCCTCTACTTTTACTGTAACAGGTTAGGGTGATTCGGCCAATATGCCTTGTAGTTGTACAACAGACTGATTGTGTAGTTTTACGAATAGGTTAAGACAAGAATTTACACGGGATGGTTTGAATACGGATGAACCTGCCTTGAAAAGATGGTTGGACTAAATGACCTCCAAAGGTCTTTCCCAGCCCTATGTTTCCATGGTTTGTGGATATAAATTTTTAATTCTATGCAAGACATTAGAGCTGCTACAATATCAGACATTTGATGAAAAGCTTAACAGAAACCTCACCTCGTTTTCCACAGCTAACGTAACCTCTTTTCTCAGTTCATCCCAGGAGAGATCCAAGATTCTCTCAGTTCCTCGAGAAAATATCTAGAAAAACAGATTACAGGACAGTTCTGTAATAGACAAACAGATCTGCATTGCAAGTTTACAGCAGCGCACAAAGACACACAACATATTCGCAAGCTCCACCCCACAGTGGCAATGTGTAGGGGGTCCACATGCACCCCCTAATGGCCACGCTCACCACTTAAGTGATGGGTGGGGGAAGGAGGGAACACTAGGGCCCCCACCCCACAAGTGCTGGCAGATAGCTGCACCCACTCCCAAAAGCAGCTGCAGCAATCGGCTGTCATGGGATTGTCCAGGGACCCCCCACCTGCTTGACTGCAGGATCACCTGCAGGGGGTGGGGGCACGTACCCCCCTGACTGAGGTGGCACCAGTCGCCCATGCTTCCCCCTCAGTTCAAAGCCTGACATGAAAACCCAGAAGAAAGAAACACAAATAAAGTGATGTCTTATGTTAACGGCCAGATGTGCAATCATTGAAGGCAAGCTGCTGTATAAGAAATTGCCAGCAAGGGTTTCCAGCAGGCCACTAAAAAACAGAAGTCACAGATTGCTCATTTGTGCCTGCAGAGAGGCTTCCACAAGGTTTCCTCTAACTTCAACTCTTACTTTTGTTCCCTGTTCCTGCCCATAGGTCTCTGAGAGACCATCCCCTGGATGGGAAAGCAAGACAGTTAAGTTATTGAACAAGAATAATAGTAAGGAAAATCTATAGTTTTTCATCAAAAAATTGTAGGTTTTGTCCACTGATCCCTGAAGTGTTCTCTGGAATTGACAGGATACATCTTCAAGCTATCACGGTGCAGACAGAAAAATACCACCAAGCTGAGTTTAGGATCACTTCTAATTTAGCCAAAGAATACCTGAGGGACAAGGGCCTTTCAACAAACAAGTCTGGGATCCCAATGTCTTCCTGTAATAACTACAAGATTTAGCTGGGGATATCAGACATAACTTAAGGATAGCTAAGCACTAGGGGGGGCTGTGGAACCTCACCCATCTGAAGATTTTAGGTGCCATGGACATAAATAATTGTCCAAGATGATTTAGAAGGGATCTAATCTTACTTTTATAAGACACTGTGGTGTATTTGTGTGGGCCCCAGTCCACTAGTTTAAGTGAGAGCAATCATTAGTATACGCCAATCATTAGTATATGCTGAGATCATATCACATACAAATTGGTGGTGCTCAGGTTGGTTGAGAGCTCCTTATATTCCAGGATTTTCAGCTGGCTGGTTCATGTACCTGGAGTGGCACAAAGTGGCTAGAAAAGAGGAAGAGTGAAAAATTCCTCACTAACCTGCAAAGCTTTAAGTACAGCAGCATTTGTGAACCGACCAGGCATGAAGAGGTACTCCAAATATGTTTCCTAGAAGAAAACAAGACAGCAATTTCAAGAACCATTTACTCAACAGCACAAAGAGGGCAATTTCTAATTAGTTTTTTATTCAAAGTTCCTAAATTCTAAACCTCGCCTGCAATTATTATTATTTCCTCCAGATCTACGTAGTTTATGTTGTCTCAAATCCAGCACGACACAGCTGGTTTATTCTCTCATAAAGGGGGATAACTAGACAAAGTAGCCAGAGATAGCTGTGGAGTTAATTCCTGTAAACTGTCAGCCTGAATGAAGAATGGAGATTTAACAGCAATGCGAGTTCCTCAATAATAGTCAAGCTTTTGGGTCTGCCTTAAACAGGATGCGGCTCCAATGACTCCCCTGGTCAGGCAGTTCAGGTCACATGCAAGGAGGACCTGCATCTTAGGACTGCCAAGTCTAACTTCTACTCTACTTCACAGGACATTGGAAGATCCCATTCCTTTGTCAGTCTCATTAAAATCCTCTCCTCCCAGCTCACTTGCTCTGGTATGTGAAGCTTGTTCCCTTTATTTTCCCCTTTCAGGAGACAACCATAACTTACCATACAAACACTGCATACTGAGTTCCAACTCACTGTCAGCACAGAACTGAGAAGTTTACCATTATAGATTTGTTACAGGTTTGTGGGCCACTCCCTTAAAGAACTTAACTAGATCCTCCTTCCTTCCCAAATCAGACTCAATATCTACATCTGCTCCAGCCTCTCTCAATTTGCTTCTTTGCAACTCCTGTCTTGAGAGCAGCCTTCCAACATCACTCCACCCAATTCATTTCACTCAGATACAATTTCCATCTTAAAAAAAAAAAAAATCCTCCCTTGCTTATAGCTTAAATTTCTCTTCCTCTTCACTCCGCACTTGGGCTGACAACCATTTGGCACATTCTATATCACTTGAATACTTATTAAAACTCATCTCACTTAATCCTGCGCTGCTTTAGGGCACAGTTTGTATAAAGGACAATAAACACATTAAAGTTATTCTGTGCAAACTGACCCGTCCCCAGTGGTCTTTCCATCTCTGTGCAGAAAGGAAGCCACAGTACTTCTGGCTGCTATTTTAAAGCCTACACTCACCCTTGGGTCCTGGTCATCTCGAATGGTCACTTCTTCTTCAGGTAAGGGCTGCGTATAAACTTGGTTCCACTGGCCTGCAACATTTCTGGTTGGGGGGAAGAAATTCAGGCAGGCATGTAAACATAATCCTCCGAAACAAGCAGCCTTCTGGAAGTAAGACTCAACCGAGAATTCAGCCTTCACATTTTCACAAGTGAAAAAGGATTTTAATGTCCCATCTGAAGCAGATGATCAAACAGGGGGGTGAGCAATTATTTGGGGCCCAAGGGCCACATGGAGTTTTGCTGAGCTGTCACAGGCCAGGTCAGCATCCCCCTCAACAGCTCACCAAAACTCCCTATGTGGAATGGGGCCGGGGTGGGCAGAGAGTGATGTCTGGAAGCAGAACAGGCAGATGAGGCCAGAAATCAGCAGGCAGGGTCACAGGGTAGTGACAGTGCAGAGCCAGGGCTGGGACAGAGCCATGATCTACTGCCTGCATGCCCATGACGGGCACCAGTTCAGGGTCGTACAGGGTGTGGATTATTACTCAGCCCCAGGCCTGATCCCACCTCTGTGCCTGGCCATGCACCCTGCTGCCTGGCTCCCAGCTGGTTTCCATGGAGACCCCAGGATCACTGGGCAGTGAAAGCACAGGGCCAGGACAGAGCCACTATACCCTACCTGCACATCCCTGCCCGCAGAACTGGGGTTCTACCCTGGCCCTACACTGCCACTATCCGCAATCCCGGGACCTCTATGGAGACCGGACAGGAGCCATGCAGGCAGAGCATGTGGCTGGGCAGATGGGATGGCTGCATCTGGGGCCAGGGCAATGCTGTGATCTGCTCCCTGCAAGCCACTACCTGTGAAATCCATGCGTGGAGGAGTATGCAAACAGGGGACTGGAGCTCTGCCCCAGGTCCAGCCCCACACACCTGTTTCACTTCTAGATGTTGCTCTCCACCCACCCACAGACCCATCCCAGCTGCCAGCCAAGCAACCTGCCTGTGCGGGTCCCACCCCCAGCAGCGGGTGCAGGGTGGAGAGGCCAGGGTGTCCAGGCAACAGGGTCAGGTTCAGCAGCTGAAAGGAATCACCGCCACCAGGGCTGCCAAGAAATGAAGTCTGGCCACCATGCTGCCCCAGCTCCACTGTGCGCCCAGGGGTGGCAGGACCACCACATGCCATGGTGCCCCCCACTCCTGGGCCAGGCAGGAATCAAATCTGCTGCAGACCAGACAAAAATCCCTTGGTGGGCCAGATCTGGCCCGCAGGCTTATGTTGCTCACCTCTGTGATAGAACAGTTTTAATTAATGTGACTAAGTGCTATTTTTTTTTTTTGTTTACTTGGCTATCTGATTAGTCCAGAAATGAGTCCTGCCACCTCTAGAATCTTAAAACAAGTGCAGCATTTTGTTATCTGGCTGTACTTTTGTATTGAGATCTTCATTCACAAGTGAATGCAGGTGGGTGGTGGTTTTTGAAATGTCACCCAATCAAAATGATAGATTTGTCTGTCTAAAGCAAAGCAGAACACTAGTAATACATTTTAGCCAGGCCTTTAAGTCAGTCCAAGAGGACTAGAAATACAAAACTTGTTCATTACCTGCATAAAGCGGGACAGGCAAATACCTTTAATTACTGGTACATTAAGTTATTTATCCAAAATGAACACATAAATATTTACAAAATTATAAAAGGAGCAGGCAGTGGAAAAAATAAGCTATTCAAGGCAGATTTTTACTATGCCTATCTCCATTTAAATTCTTTTTTTTTTTTGTGTACATGCTATTGCAGCTTTAGTTACCATAAAACAGAATTAAAAATGTAACATTTCCAAATGTTACAAGACAAGGAGTGATCAGATGGCATGCGCCCTAACATAGCCAGGAAGTCTGGTAACAAATTAACTACTCTGGAACAATCAAGGGCATGTAGAGGCAACTAAGAAAATATGAAAATGAACAAATTAAAATATAATTTTTAGCAGAAAGTTGGAGAAGAACAATCCTCCCAATTATAGTCCCAGCTGATTAAATCACTACCAGTCTTCATAAAACAGAGAAACTCACTGCTCAAAATTAATGTATTTCACAATGCTCTGATTCTCTTCATCATGCCACAAGGCCCAGATTTCAGCTGATGTTAGGGTAAAATCAACCAGCGTCTCCTAGGGGGAAAAAACCACACACACCACAGAAACTTGATTATATGCCAAAAACACAACAGCACAGCTATAGGCTCAAGTGTATATGCCAGAGAAACATCTGATAGTGTTATATGGTCAGCAGGAGAGCAAACTGCTAGCAAAATTATGTGCAGCAACACTCCAGATTCCGCTGCAGTGGCTGAGCTGTCTACAGGGAGAATTACTGTCTCTGCTGAGTGAAGCCAGGCTTCCATTGCCATCCAGCAGCCAGCATGAAGTACACGGACAGGCTTGTGCTTTCTGTTGGCTGTAACAACTCCTTTGCACAGCTCCTTTGATCAGCTGCTATTCTGCCAGTGCAACTGCTAAGTGAAGTCATTCACAGCTATCTTAAGTGTGTGAACATATTCACACTCTGGTAGCACAGCAGCTGCCACCTGTCACAAGAACTTCTGCAACAGAGGCAGATAAGTATAGACAAAGTCTTAGTATTCCTCCTGAGTCCAGGCCCCATTTAGAGACCTATACTCTTTTTGCTCTTTTCCCTATTAAGTCTGTGCCTCCAAAGAGAGATTGGCAGAAACTCACCTGTGAGGCAAATAGTGATGATATGTGGTCAAGACTATAGCGATTGTTCTCCGTGCTCACCAACTGGAAGACACAGAACTGCAGACACACAGACCAGTCACATCTTGATAAAAACTCACTTTAACTAAAATAAAGAGGCTATTGGGTAGAAAAGTTTTTTTCTGCTTTACTCAGGTTCTCATGCCATATGCATCCCTCCCAATGCTAAGATAATTTGTTTTTTAATCTTAGGAGTGAAGGCTACAAGTACCAACAAGTACACATGTAATGCATACCATATTAAAAAACTCTTTCACACAACCTGGGCCACAGAGGCTGCATGGCCACAGACATCTGCATTGCTCCATTCTGAAATTGCAGGCACTCTAGGTAACCAAAGGGACACAATTTACACAATTCTTAGCTAGGTGCAACTTATGCAGAGCCTGCAGAAACTGTTCATTTCCTCTGAGCCAGTGTACAGCACTGAGCATAGGGGGATCTGGAACCAAAAGCAGGGCCCT
This sequence comes from Crocodylus porosus, assembly GCF_001723895.1. Lineage (NCBI taxonomy): Eukaryota > Metazoa > Chordata > Crocodylia > Crocodylidae > Crocodylus > Crocodylus porosus. The sequence goes on along the minus strand of NW_017728937.1, from coordinate 6,545,052 downwards.
TCAGCAATACCACAATACATTAAATGAGGCAGAACAATGCACTCAGCCTGGGAACTGTCAATGGTAAGGTGACACAGGTAAACCAGGGGAGGGGCTGAAAGCAGCATGAGACCTGACAGTGCCTTCTTCAGATTGGGCCAAAGTCTGCCTTCATCTCTGAGTACTTCAAGAACAGTGGCAACAGAAATAAGTTCACTTCATGTAAAATGTATTTAAAATGACTAATATAATTAAAGTTTCACAGAGCAGGGGTTTGCAACTTTTTATTAAGGGCCAATTGTCCCTTATGATCCAGCACACACCAGAGGCAGCCAATCCCCAGCTAGTGCTCCAGCTGACACTTTTCCTTACAGGATGGCTACTCTCTTGTCCTCCACTGAAGCCATTACCCATCTCTGGATTCTTCTCATAGGCTGTAGGTTACCAACCTCTGCTTAAAGTGGACAGATAACATTGCCTATTTATTTCTATTTTTGTAAGGTATTTGAAATTTATGCTGCACACCCTCTACACCTCATTCCCCATTCACCAAGTAAGGCTGGGGAGCTCCAAAAGAACATATGAACACACATAAAGATACCAAACTGAATGCAGCAGGAGGTCTGGAATTAAGTGGGGGGGAGCTTGGCACTTTTACACTTAAGGCTGGCTTTACATTTCCCACTGTATTTGTTAAGAATCTCAGGTTCCTTTCATTTTTTTTAATCAGAAAGAACTTTCACTAATTTCCTAGGAGCCACCAAAATGTGAAACCAATGCACAGAACAACAGTGGCATTTTATAAGCATGTGGTATAAGACATCTGCAGCAAAGCTTGGCTCCAAACATTTAAGTCTCTACTAAAATGCAGCGAATGAAGTACGGCTTGCTTCTTATCTTAACAACAAATGCACAATGTAGTCCGATTTTGAAAGCTGGAAACAATTACCCACTAAACAATTACCACTAAAGCTTCCCTCTTGATGAACATGTGAAGTGATTTTAAACCCTTCACCATATTGACAAAAAAGTGTTTTTCCAAAGACTGTCTCCACATCAGAGACCAGATTTCTATACCCAACTCACTTCAGACACTCAAAAGGGCCTGCAAGAATTTGTTAAAATCTTGAAGTACATACTCCCTAATTCTACAAAGGCCATCACTGCTTTTTTTCCTTAAATCCTCACGCACTGTAAGTAAGGAAGTCTTGGGTTGTTCTATACCTGTCCTCGCTTTGGCGCGTGCATGTACACACCAAGATAAAGCCCAAGGGACTGGGAGAAGGCCAACCGTAGCCGGTGTCCAGTTCCAGCAGCAAGCCTCACATCCTTATTGACAGGCATGAACTCCAGCAGATCTGCTACCATGAGGCACGTTTGGTCCTGCCCAAAACAAATGAGAAGCATAAAGCAAGTTAGGGTTAGAGTTTTGATGGCGAACAATATCACAGAACACCTTGCCAACAACTACAGTGCAGATTCCCCACTCCCCCCGCTGATAAAGTGAACTGATAAAGATTTTCTTGTCCAATACCAATAGCCAATTATTTAAACCAGCCATATTGGCTGATACCGATCCAATAACCGATTTACAGGAAGGCAGCCAGGCAGCGTCACGAACAGCTCCCTCCAGGTAAGTCTGTGGAGGGGAAGGGGCAAGAGCAGATCAAGGCCCCCACGGTGAGGGATGGAGTGAGGCAGGGGCTGGGGGCACTGCCCAGTCAGGGCAGTGAATGAGACCCAAAGCCAGGGTGGGGAGCAGGACAGAGCCATGGGCAGCTTATCCAGGGTATCAGTGTCCCAGCGCTTAAAAACGGTGGTGGGGGCACTTGCACTAAAGCTCATTCGGCAAGCTTTAGTTCAAGCACCGCTATTGCCATTTTTAAGCATTGGAATGCTTTTACCTGAAGCTCAGCTGGGTGGGGCAAAGACAGATGTGGGCTGCTCACTGTGGGGTCGGGGCTCTCTGCCCTGCTGCCTTTGTTCTGGAGGCCCCCGCAGAGGCCATGTACCTTCTGCCCACCCAGCAGCAGGAGACAACTCGCTGCCCCCACTGTTGCTGGGCAGGCAGGGATATACAGCCAACACGGGGCCTCTGGGGCATAGGCAGCAGAGCAGAGGGCCCTGAGCCCACAACGAGCAGTCCACATCTGCCCCACGCACAAATCTGGGTGGACATATGCTCCCCCATGCCTCCCCCACAGGGTGCGCACAGTGGTGGGGAGCCACCCCTCCTCTGCACCTCTCCCCGTGCCCCTGGACAAGCCACCCACGGCTCCATCCCACACCCCACCCTTGCCGTGGGTCCCATTCACCACCCTGGCCCCATTCCCTCCCTCACTGTGGGTGCCTCATTCTGCCCCACCATGCCCCTTCCCTCCCCACACCCCTTGCCCTCCACAGACTTACCTGCAAGGTGCTGCTCTCCACACTGCCCAGCTGCATTCCTGGCCACATGCATGCTGCAGTTGTTGTGCATGCATGTGGCATCCAGGGGCCCCGGTCAGAAGGCATATAATATTTATCAGTGAACATTATTGGCTACACCAGCCAAAGAAAACTGATAATGTTAATTTTCCTTTCATTGGTGCCAATCCAATATGCAACCAATATATTGGTACACCTCTACTTTTTTCCCATCTAGACTGCCCTTCTCCAAGGAATTCTGGCTTCACCCCAAATTGGGAAAGCCTGCCTCAAATGCTTATTACATCTTTGATGCTCCTTGAACGCATCTGAGAGGAGCAAAGTTTTTTGAATGGGTTTCATCTGCTTTCTTCTGGAGAACCATGCATTGTACCACAAGTGTGCGCAGATCTGTACTCAGTGGCATATTGAAGAAAGTGATTGAGGTGACAAGTAGGGCTAGTACAAGTATCTGAAATATTCTTCAAGCAGTTCATTCAGTCTTCTCCATATCCTCTTATTCAGCACATGGTTTAGAAAGACCAGGAAAAAAGCACGTGCAATAAAACACTATTCTCCTCTATCACTCAGCTGGAATATGGTATTCAGAGCAAACTGATGCAGACCATGAGCTTTGAGTGCAACTCTTCTTGTCAAGAAGTTAACAAATTACATTATCCACCCTTGTTAGTCACCATCAGGGTTGAAAGGCTGAGGCACTTTCTTTACCCCTCCATGTGCTCCTATGCGCCACAGAAAAGCAATGCATAAACTCTCCAAACCCAATGCCATAAGCTTTTATTTTACAGGCAAGAATTTCTTAGGGTAGTATTTTTTATTGGATCACCTATGTAGTTGTGATAGACAAATTGACATGGCCCCTCAGGAAATTCTATGATGAACACAAGGCATTCTTCATAAGATAGTTTTAAGTCATGCAGTTTCCAAGGGGAATTAAGTCTTGACACTGAGCGTTTTTTGAAAAACTGATCAGTACTGGTAGGGTTGATACACTACTAGTTCAGTTCAGCTGTCTGAGAATTAATCCTCCACCAACCATCTAATCTTTGTATCTCATATTTATAACCCAAACCCTGGCTAGAGCATCACCCAGATGGAGTGTTACCAGCCATTAATCATATTAGAACTTGAACACGTTTATGTACCTTATAAGACCACATCCTCAGCTTATGATCCTGGCAGAGAGCGAAGAGAAAGGCATCATGCTCAAGGCAGTGAACAGACAGGCTGATGGGAAGGTCCGAAGGGCCATAGTCACCTCTTAAAAACAAAAAACAGAGTGATTAAAATAATTTAGTAAACTGTCTCTGAAATAGCTATACTAGTTTAAATTTACCCCTTTGGTTACGCAACAAAAACTTCCCTGTGTAGACAAGGCTTTAGAGCAGTGATTGGTAACCTTTTAAAACTGACTGGCCAAATGAGCACAGACTGCTCTGAAAATGGGTTGCTGCTCCTCTTACCAACACCATGCTTCCAACTTAGCTGCCACTTCCAACTCAGTCACTTCTGTCGACTTAGCACTACACTCTTGACCCAGCCATAGAATCATCGCCACTGCCCCACACCAAAGAAATGCTGTCACCAACTTAGCTTCATGGGCAGGATGGCATTACTTAGCAGGTTGGATGCAGCCTTAGAGCCATATGTTGCCAACCCTGCCTCAGTGCAATTTCCAAGCAAACAAACCAACATTAACAGTCCCGGCTGATAAGTCAAACATTCCTGTTAGCACCAGAGGTGCAGCAATGTGTCAGTCCAATATCAGATCGGCACCGATATAAAGAAAAAATGGCTGTAACGGAAATAAGCCCAACGCCGTCATTAATTTGACCAATAAATGCCCGTGTGTGCACGCGTGCAGCCACAGCGCAGCACGCAGGCAGCAAGGAGCACAGTCCAGCAGCTTGAAGAGCTGCGTGCAGCTGGTAAGTCCATTGTGGTGAAAGGGGAGGGGGGAGGGAAGGGAACCATGGCTTATCTGGGGGGGGTGTACCCCACAGATCTGCATGGAGCAGACAGGCTGCAGCTGGAAGCTGGAGCCAAGGCTGCGCCAGGCTCTTCCCAGCAGGGGTTGGGCTCAGGGTAGACAGCCACGGTGGTGAGAGGGGACTATGGGGGGCTGAAGCCACCCCAAATTTCACCATAACTCCC
>NW_017728937.1:6528337-6540242 GCF_001723895.1 Crocodylus porosus | reverse complement strand
CCATCCCATGCCCCTCCCCACCTGGCTGGGCAGCATCTGCCGCAGCCCCACTCCCTCCCTCACAGTGGTGGGGGGCATTGATCTGCCTTACCACGCCCCTTCCCTCCCCACTCTCTTTCCACCACAACAGACTTTCCAGATGGATGCAGCCGTATCAGAAATCGGATCAGTATCGGCCAATATGCCTCTTTAAAAATCTGCTATCGGCATCTGCCCCCGAAATCTCTATCAGTGCACCCCTAGTTAGTACATTTAGCAAAAACATCTTTAGGGTGTTAGGTCTGTGTTGTGTTAGGGCAGGGCAAAGGTGCTTAACCACTAGCACAAGAGCCAAATGCAGCCCACAGGACTCCCCATCAGTCAGGAAACTGCAGCAGAGGAGCAGTGGCAGTCATCCTAGAGTGGACTAGATGACTTCTGGAAGTCCCTTTCAGCCCTACTTCTCTGCAACTCTATGATCTGCAAGATCTAGTTATCACATGCCACTCCAGACTCAATTGGAAGGCTAGACAGAAGTAGGTAAGTCTGCCTGAAGGTGGCTACATAGAGCCTTTCAGAGAGAACCCACAGGATTCCCAAAGATTTCACAAGAGCTCAGTGGCAAAGGGAGATAGTACCAACAAGCTACCCCTGTTTGATTCTTCAGACATTTCCTTTTCACTGAGTAAAGACAAGTATGTAGCACCAGATAACAACTGGAACATAAATGAAAATCCAACTAGCTTGGGGCCAAACCCCTTTAACCAGCAGCAGGATGGAACAACCTGCATGGGAGCAAGGCAGCTGAGCCTGCGCCACTGCCATTTCTCCCAGTCTCCTGCTGCTCTGTTATGGCACAGGTGCAGCTTCCAGCTGGTGAGGAGCAGCCATCAGTTCTCCCCACCTGCCATCACCTCCCAGCTGCGGTGCAGCTAAACGTTTACATATTAATCAAAACCACAAACATATAGATCCAGAGGTAGTGCTGTAAAATTAACTAAATATATTCACTCCTAGGTGCAGTCTTGTACTGTGATCTGTGTAACCCAAAACAAACACTATATAACTACCTCTGAAGCCATCTTAAGACACCCTGCAAAAAGTGGAAGTCCCACTTATTTGGCACCAGACAACACTAACCTGATAGCAGTTGGCATCCAGCCTGTCAGCAAACGCTGCATCACTGAGCTCTGCTTCAGCTCCACAACAGAAACCATTCCTAGAAAAACAGAAGTGTTAAGCTCTGTGTATAGGGGATGCATGCTGTTGATGCAATAGTTTACTGTCGCTAATACAAGATGCAACTGGCCTCATTTAGTATTCATTTTTATTACAATTACTAAAGAATCAATGACAACTGAAATAAAAAACTAAAATAGGATGTGTCATGGAAAATGAAGGGATCAGCCCAGCCCTTGTCAGAGGGGAAGGGGAAAAGCTCAGGCTGGCCCTTTTCAGAAAGGGGAACAGATCTTCCTCAGGACTCTTTGCTATTAGGCCTAGACTGCTATCTGCTCCCAAGGTGAGAAGGGGCATCCAAATGTCCTACTCAGAACTATTTACAAGCATTATTTATGTTAAAGCCTGCCCATACCGAGCCACCTCAAAGTGCTCCCCCGCTGGAACTGCAGGCTAAAACTTAGCCACTTTGCTTCTTATATCACAAACAGGCACTGTCAGGACTGGGATATGCTGGCTACATTGTGTTATAAAAAGCAACTGACGCTTGCCCTTACATTTGGCTACAGGCTGCTTTCCACAGATTAGAGCCTTTCCTTCCATGACACATTCTACACAAGCACAAAGTGGGAGGACAGGACACGCACTGCTCTTAGTTCTTACCATGCACGTCATGAGGTGGCAATCTAAGGATAAAAATCCCTCCTGAAGCAGAGGGCAGAGCAAAGAGAGCCTCCCCATCACTACTAAGCCAAGCAGCTGAGGCCGTGGAATTAGATGCCAGTCCAGGGATGTTGGGGATCATGTGGTAGCTTGACGGGTCCCTAAAGTTAACCTTCCCAATATCCGTAAATACAGACTGCATCTGGCTCTCTGTGATCAGCTCCTGTTAAATAAAATAAAAACAAAGACTCCAGACTGCAAGAGCACAAAGAACAGTTAGAAAAATGTAAAACAGGATTTGTCTGAGGAATGACAAATACCTTTAAAAAACTGCTAGCTCCTGCTTTGTGAAATTCGTTCTTTCGGACGAAAATCAGCTAAATTCAAACCTGTCTCTCTACCTTATTTAACCAGCAAAGCTGGGCTATTTAAGGGTGCGTTTCAAAAGGTAGGTAGAACTGAGAGCTGCTGAAACACAGGAACCTAGGTCCTACTCTCTCTCTCTCTCTCCCTCCCTCCAGTACCTGCTAACATCCCAGTGGCAGTATCCATACCTGCACCAGTGTTTCACTCAACACCTGCTTCAAGACTAAACAGCTCTTTCTTAGCAAATGCCATGAATTAAATTTCTATGAAACAGCCTGGAGACAAGGTGGTGGCCTGCTGGCCTGATCCTATAAATGTAAACGTAAGCCATGCTTGGCCAATTTGTAAGCCAAGCAATACATCTAGCTGTGACCACCTCATAAGAGTATCATGCCTGTCTAGGCCCCTTGCCCCTACTCTGGCCACCTGAACTTGGGCAGCCTGATTCTCAGCACCCAGGCTGGTGAAGGAAAAAGCTGAGAGCTGAGGGGCAACTTACACTCCTGTACATGCGGGCAGGATGGGGCAACACCAGCCTGTGCACGGTCTGGTTGGTGACGATCAGGAGGACAAGGTGGTTCTGCACCTCGCAGAGATGGATCCCTCCTGGCAGCAAGAGGCAGTTCTGGATCCGGAGCCGCACGGCATTGTTCAGCAGGTTCACGTCCAGGGACTCCTCCACCAGCTCCACCGTGTCCCCAGCCGTGCTCCTGCCAGAGCAGTGGAGCCCGTTCACGCCCGGCCACCCGGTCCCCCCAGGCCCCGCGCGGGCGCTGCCCCAGGCAGCAGACCCCCACTCCGCCCCGCCCTCACCAGTGGATGAAGCGGTTCCTGGTGGCCGAGACCAGCTGCGCGCTCTCCCGGTAGCAGAAGCCGCCGGCGCTGTCCCCAAGCCGCGCCGCGCCCGGGCTGGCGCTGGCACCTGCGGGGAGCCGGAGGGGGCCGGGGTTAGCGGGGAGCCGGAGCGGGGCCGGGCGCGGGGGTGCGAGGGGCGCGGGCGGTACCTGGCGGGCTGAACACGATCTCCCGCGCGCGACGCCGCGGGCCCCGCGCGGCCCCGCTCAGCTCCATGAAGCTCCGCTCCGGCAGCGCCGCCATCTTCCCTTCGCGCGCTTCGCCGCCGCGCGGCACCACAGGCCGGGCCCGACCGCAGGGACTCACGGGACGGGGGCGGACCCCGCGGCACGTCACGGCGGGAGGTCCCGCCCCACCCAGCATGGCACCCCAGGGGAGGAGCGGGTTCCCCGTTTCCCGCTTCCCGCCTGCGCTGGTTGTGGTACGGGGCCAGGACGGGATTGTTCTCCATCCCCGGCCGCCTTGTTTCAGGATTTTTAGGGGTTTTTTGTGCTGCTCTCAGAGGCTCCGGGCGCATTTTGACTGGGGCCCGGCTACAGGGTCTTGCTCGTCTGTTCCGGGTCAGATTGATGTGGCCTGAGCCGGGATTGCCTTCCTCTGGTTGTTTTTTAATTATTATTAATTAATTAATTTATTTTATTAGATTTGTAACTGAGGCCGAATTAGCCCAAACTAATTCCAAATCCAAGAGTCTAGCACCATAAATGGCCCTGGTCCGCTGCCGGCAGGGGTGTACGTCGTAGCCGTGTTGGTCTAAGGACATAGGCAGACATGGTTCTTGGGGTGAATCTGATATCTCTTATTAGACCAACTTTAATAGTTGGGAATTTTATTTTAGTAAGCTTTTGGATTTAAAAACCCTTTGTCAGGCGGAGGAAGTTTCAGCAGCCAGCGTGTGCTCTTTCTGCATGGAATGAATAATAAGCCAGAGGCTGGGCTGGTCTTCATGCAAGATAGGCAGTTGGTGAAGATATCTACCGGCAAACATCCTCCACCCCATCTGCCTGGGCTTCACGTGTTTCCAAAACCTTTGGCAGGCATCCTACTTGCAGGCTTGGGGTTTGGATGCCCCTGAGTTTTGCTTGCCCTCAGAGTAAGCTAGGGAGGAGCCTTCCTCTCTTGTGAAACTCAAGCAAATATTAACAACCTTTTGCAGGAGCAGGATGTTGGCTGCTGTGCCTCTCCCCCTCCCCCCGGGCGTTACCTGTGCAGGTTAGGGTGTTAAATCTGTTCTGTGTCACTGTTGACAGAGTGGTTTTGCTAATTGGTTACATTATGGATTTGTACAGGATGGTTTAGCTAGGAATGGTCCTGCCTGAGGCAAGGGGCTGGGCTACATCAGCGTTTCTCAGCCTGTGGTGTGTCGTCATGACCCAGAAGTTGGTCACAAGAACATATGAAATGGTTGTAAACAAACTTTAAAAACTGATTCTCCATTTTCCTGTGGGCAACTGTGGCTTTTCCCATGCAGGCTGGCACAGTTCCAGCCTTTGAGGGCCTGCTTGGGGCCCCTTTGCCGTACTCAGACCCGGGGGGTTGTCAGTCAACACCAGGCCACTTGGAAACCAAGCTTTGAGTCCGGCAGGGTCCTGCACAACCTTCTTCTGGAGAGTACCCTAACGGTAGAGTTGTGTTTTTTGGAGTGACCCAAGATGGATTTTACCCTGTAATGCCAAACAAACATGGCTCCTTATTGAGCACAGTGTTCTTGATATGTGGTATTATATTACAGTCCTTTAGCCAATACACAGTTGATGAAATACAGAGCTCTTGCATGAGTTTTTTATTGCTATCAAATTTATAATCATGGGAAGAGAAACTCTGACATTGGAATGGGGAATGAGAAACTGGGAACTAGAAATAAGATACCAGCTTCACCCTCACAGAGGCCCTTGGCCAGGTTCTTAGCTGCATAAACCACCATGGCTACAGGGTCTTTGGTTTTGTAGCTACAGATAGCTAAACATTATCACTTTTCTTGGATCAAATCTGCAGTTTGGGGCCATTGTCGATCATCAAGTTATATTTTTCAACACAGAAGCATTTGAGAAAGATTACAGTCCAGACACCATGCTGTAGCTAGATGGGAACATCATTTCTTTCTTTGCCTGGGGTCATGAAGCATGTACTGATCATGGAAGGTGCTTCACTACTTGGTGGTGGCAAATAATGGAAAACACTGAAAGGAAGAGGGTTTATTTTTTCCTTGCTACCTGACAATCAAAATTAAATCCCAGCTTCCACTGCAACAGGTCGGATGTCATAGGCCCGGAATACAAATAAAGCAGGGACAAAATGTGCTTCCAACTCTAGTTGCATCAGATGGATTTTTAATGTTCCTGTTACTATTTAAGGGCAGGTCAGTCGGGGGTTATAGCAGACAAGCGTGACATGAATTTTCCAATGAGTTACCAAACTCAGGAAAGTCACAGAGCAGTAATTGAAAGCCGCAGTAGTAGTTTGCTAAGTAATTCCTCCAGCAACATGACAATATCTGGAAAAAACCCTACCAGTGCATGATTTTAAAGCAGAGGCATAAGCCATGATTCAAGAAAGTATAAAGCATGCATTTAACTGTAAGTATGAAGCCTGGAGTAGAGCTGCTTTCCTTATAATCTAGTATAGTGGTTCTGAACCGGGGGTATGTGAGATAACGTCGCCTAGAATTAAAATGTTGGTTGATAGCAATCAGCAGCAGCAGTGTTTGCACTAATAAGTTTTCGTATGTTTTGGCATTTGACGCTAAGTTGGGGGGGGTTTGCACAACATTTTCTGTGCATGGAATAAAGTTAGTTTAAAATGAAAAGGTCTTTGTATGAGTATCTTGCCATTTTTATAATACACGATTACACATAGTTTGACATAAAAATTAATTTCCTCCTGAAGGGGAGTACGTGAAGTCTCACTCTGAGATCAAGGGGTACGTTGACTGAAAAAGGTTCAGAACTGCTGGTCTAGTACATTAATTCCACTGGGTAGTCCATATCTAGCACAGAGCTCTCCCAATGCTCTGAAGTGGTGCTACTGCAGAGGTGGGCAAAATACTGCCCACAGCCTGCCAGCTGATTGGATCTGGCCCACAGGCTGGCACCCGCCAATTGATCATATCTGGCTGGTGGCTGTCCCCATGGTGCTTTGCCTGGGGCTCAGCCCCTGCTCCTGCCCAAGGCAGCTCTTTCCATGCTCTTGCCCCAGGCAGCATGCACAGCTTTTCAGCAGGTCTGCAGCTGCCCAGGGACAGTTTGGCTCCTCCTGCCCCTGCCATACTGCTCCAGGCAGCAGGCAGTATACAGCTGAGGCCAGGCAGGGAGAAGCTGCAGCTGGGTGGCTCCCACCTCAGTGGGCAGGCCTCAGGCTACAGCTCCCAGCTCTGCCCACACAGTAAAGTAAGCAGTGAGTTACACAGGCCAGGGGCGCCTTGGTGTGGCCCTGCACTGCCATCACCCTGCACTCCAGGACCCACCCATCCCGCTTCCCAATGCTGTTCCCCACCACCTGCAGCCCCATCCCATCGGCCCAAGCCCATCTCCGTGGAGCCCCCAGAATCTTTTTTTTTTTTTTTTTTAATATATTTCTATAGAGAGAGTTATATATATACCTCTATCATAAACTTTCTATCGCACATCTTAAAACTGCATTTAAGAAGCCCACAATTCCTGTTACAATAAACGTGTCTGTGCACCCACCCTCCTCTCTCACCTACCCCAATCACAGTCCTTTAGTCCAAGCCCCAATTTGGGGTTTCTCAGTTTTCACTGTCCTCATCGCTGTCACTTCCACTGCTGCTGATCATGTTGCAGTCCTCCTCGCTGTCTCCAGGTCCGGTTGCATCTCTGTCCTCCTGGTTCTCTCTGTCCGCTTCCCCTCCCGGGGGGTCTTTGAACAACCTGCGCTAGGTATTGCTTTTCCAGATGAAGTTGACTATGTCTTCTCCGTCCTCACTCACCAATTTCCGGTGGTAGGACTGAGGTTTGCTCAGAAACATTTTAACACAGTCTGTTTCCTTGAGCTCAGCGTGCCTGTATAACAGGAGGTTCCTGCATTGCCACAAGGCACTCCTGACAGAGGACACAAACTGGTTGAAACATGTTTGGGACCCCTGCTGCTCAGTAAGGTGTCCAGGATCGCCAGGTGGTGACAGCGCGAGGCTGGGGCCCTGGGGCAGAGCCACTTAGCGGGGGTTGTGAGCTGTTGCGGGGGGAAGGGCTGGTGCTGACCCGGCCTGCCACTACTTCTGTGCTAGTGGCACCTGAAACGCTGTCTTTTGGAGGAGACTGAATGCTGTGGTCACCATCCCAGGTTCATTAAGGAGCTCCAAGGTGCCAAGTTTAGAGGCATTTTTTCACCTACAGCTCTGCTGGGCCCTTGTGGGCAGGCTGCCTCCTGAAATTTCTCTCTGCAGGTTCAGTTTGATACTGTCTCCTTCCCCTTCCCTCCTGCTGCTGCTTGTGAACCACTGCTGCACTCCACGGCTGCATTCTTGAGCAAGTTTCTTCCCCTCCCACTCTCAGTCTTGTCTATTGAGGCTGAAAGCTATCTGGGGCCTGGACACTCTCTCTCCCTCTCCTTTTTCCTCTCCCTCTCCCTCTCAGCACTTGCACTGTGGGAGCCTTGATCTTGACAAGGGCCTCTGGTTACTGCTGCAATATAATAGTACAGATAGCAGTAGTACACCAAGGGGCACTTATTAATTGTACTGGAACATGCCTTTTCAATCAATCTAGCATTTTTCTCTCTTCATCTGAGAGTGATTGTGGGCTGATTGTGTAAGTTATTTCAGTTAAAAAATGAGCAAAACCTATTTAGCTAGTTTTCAGTGAGGTGAGAATAGGGAAAACATGTCCCTTTACATTCCTGCCTGTGTTGCATCCAAAACACAGCCACGCTGTAAAGCTCAGGGGAGGGTAGCACTTCCTTAAAAAAAAATTCTCTGGACTAGGTTTGAAGAACATTGCTGCAACCAGCTTGAAATGGTAAAAATTCTGATAGTTTCATCCACATTTGGGTGGTACTTAACTCTGCTCTTTTCTTTCAAGGAGTTCCTGGTGTACTGGGGTGGAAAAGTCCCTTTTCCTGAACTAGCAGAATCTAGCCGTGTGCTGATTTTAAGAGTTACATAGTTCAGTATTACTTTATGGTTAGAGTAAGGGGCATCAGGGCCTATGTTTAAAACATTTAAAATGTAAAATATTAGGTATATTTTTCATTTTAACCCTATCCCTGCACTCCTTGATCTAGAAAGAAGTTTCCATAAGGAAAAGCTCCTTGTTGGACAGATTTTAAATGATCTAAAAATGGTACTAACTGAACCCCTGGGGGAGTGGGGAAGCAGCTGAGACAGGGAGAAGTTGTTAGTCTGTTCCTGCTGCCTTTCAAGTAAACCCATGCAAGAGGGGAAACAAAAATGGGAAAGCTATAAAATGTAACTTCCATCTCTGGCTCTTTTGTACCGCCTTAGTGTAGGAAACGCAGTGGCACCTAGATACCACTCTGCACGCTAACAAACTCTTACAAATAGTGGGCTTTTAGAGGGCACTGCCTTCAGCTACCTTTCTAGTTCTGGGTTCACTGCAATTTGCAAAAGAGAGATTCTTGGATGCTAAGCCAGAATGTAATTAAACAGAAGGGGAAAAGAAAGCGAAAAGCCAATAGTATGGTGAAGGAAAATGATGCATAGGAGAGAGGAACCCTAAGGCATGGGAAGAATAAGGATTGGGCCCTCAAGTTCAGGTCCCCTCAAGCTGATAGGGCTGGGAGTCAAGGATCAAAGAGTTGAGGCCAACACCTTTTGAGGCTACTTGCCACATGGACAACCACTTCCTGTGACCAGCTGGCAATGCTAGATCACAGCCGCATCACATCAGGGCCTCCACACAAACTAAGTACTATGGCTCAGCATTGGCACTGATGCTTCTCAGACCAACATATTGGAGTTCATGGGTACCCAATCTCTTCCATGCTCCATCTTGCTGTCTTTCATGATCTCTCTTCACAAGTCCTGTTCCCCGCTGCCCATCCCCTTTGGCTCCCTTTCATTCTGCCCAGGCCCTACTCATGCCCTGCCACCCAGCAGTAAGACATAGGTGGTCTGGTAAAGCAGGCAGAACCAGCATCCAGGTCAGGCGGTTCCAAAGATTCCGTCGGGAATTGAACTAGGGCTCTGAAACAGGAAGCCAAGGCAAGAACCAAGATCCAGAAATTGTGGTCGAGGAATCCAGGATACTGGATCAGCTGTTCAGAAGCAGAAACTAGGCTAGGGCAGGAGCAAAGGAGATTGAGGCAGGATGTGGGAACTATGGTTGGAGGTGTGCAGGGTCAGGAGGCCACGTCAGGGCTGAGATACGTTGTACATTGCTGCTTGAGCTGCCTGTAAGCCTGAGGCCACAGCCAGTCAGGTAAGCCAGCTAAGGGGCAAGCTAATTCACTGGGATACCTTGCACTGTCTGAAATTGGAGGGATTGCTGTAGGTCTAGTGCCTGCATGTCCCTGCTCTTGTATATTGACCTCTCCTTTGAGGAGTCATGATTCTAGATCTAGACCTCACCCTCCCCAACTAGGTGCAGTCCATAAACCCAGAGGAATATGTGCCCCATGGTAACTCAGATACCACTGCATGCTGGTGCCCCACTCTTCATTGCCAGGCAACAGTAGTGGAAGTCAAGGGACAAAAGTCAAGGGAGGATATAATCTGGAAGGGAGAAGTGAAACAGATGTGCGAGATGCAGAGGCAGCTGATACCTGGGTAGAGGCTGGCTACTTGGGATCTCCAGTGCCCTTTCTCAGCGGAACCAGACACACCTTTATAGAGGAAAAAACTGAAGCACAGGCTGCACCCAGGAAGTGTGAGAAAAAAAAATCCAGGAGTCCTGCTGTCCAATTTCACATCCCCTAACAATGTGCCAGAGGAACTAAAAAGCAACAAGACAGCCCCCCTCTCACCATCCAGCTGGTGCTCTGGGCTTTTCATCTACAGCTGTTTTGGCAGGGATGCAGCAGTGGGACAGAGTGGGTACCACAAGAGTGGTACTAAAAGATGAGCAGAGGTAGAGCTGACTGTGACCGCACCAACCCATGACACACAGGGCTACTATTGCCACCCTGGGGGGACTACTTGGGAGCAGCATGGTATCCTATGCTCCGGGCCAAAGGGGAGGAGATGCAAGTGCGTTTTATGGAATAGGCCAGGACAGCTAAAGAGCCGATTCAAGGACAGCGTAGTCTGTGCTGGCCAACTGGGCACTCCCATAGGTATGAAAGATTCCCTCACTCCAAAACTGGGGAATCTACCTTGAAGCCCTTATCCCCATAACATCCTCAATATGCCCCCTCCCCCTCCATCTACTTACTTCCTGAGATAAGTCCTGGAGCTGTTGTGCTGAGCACACCTGAAAAGGGTGTTCTGTGCTAGTGAGGTCCTTATCAAGGGAGAGTCAACACCCCACAGCACTTCCTAATTTTGGTAGGGGCCTGTGCAGCACCCAGCACAAAGGAACCCCAGGACTGGTGCACAGCTGTGACTACCACCCCACCCCACTCCATCCCACCCCACCCCAGCTGGGTGCAGGGGATTGGCATAAAGTGACAGTGAGTGCATCTCCACTTTCATTAATGCTCTTTTGGTAATGCACATTTAGTACCTCCATTGTGAGGTACTAGAAGAAGGCGTATTAGCCTATTTTAATGCAATAATTACATTTAATTTATTTTAATATAATAATTAGCAAAAGTACACTTTTTTTGGATGCTATATAGAGAGCCGTCTCTAGGGGTGTGCAAGGCCTAGGGGTGGCGAGCAGCGGTGGGGAGGGTAGCAAGCAGCTGGAACATGGAGCTGGCAGTGTGCAGCAGCCACGGTGGAGCTAGCAGCATGCAGCCGCCTCAGTGGGGCCTGTACAACACTGTCCGTGGGGCCCCCTCAAATCATGGGGCCCCAGGCAGTCGCCCCGATTTGCTCCCCCCCGGAGACAGCCCTGCCTATTAACATGCAGGGATGATGCTCCAATGCACTGTAATTCTCTCTGTAAGTGGCTCTTGGAGCTGCTCTAATTAAAGCGCTCTCCCCCTCCCCCCCCAACTCCCGGGCATTTATAGCATGTCTATAAATGCCCTTTTTGATGAGTTAATGCGCATTAAAAGCTCACATGTAGATGTGAGTCACATCATTAGACTTATATAGTCCCACTGAGGAGCTTTCAGATGGGCATTACCTTAGCCTTTCACTAGAGGGCAGCAGGCTCCCGGGTTTTGTCTTGGCTGGTGCCTGTTCTATGCAGGGCTGACACTCACTATGCCAACTCCAGGCATCCTTTAACATGAGCAATGTTGATCCTGTGCCTGGCCACTGCACCTTGGCCTCTGCACAGCTCTGCCAGGTTCCCCACCCCAAGGGTCCTGGGTGCTGCCCCCCTACCATCCACCCCTTCCTGTTTTAAGGACAGTGATATTATTTATCATTGTCTGGCACTTACACCCAAGGAACTACAGGGCTTGAGGGTAGCACTTAACCCTGCATGGCCTGAGGGGTAATCTCACTGCCAGCATCTCTCAACACACAATGATGGCAGACTCCTGTGCCAACCCCAGTGATGGAGTAAAGAAGGTTGTACTCTGGGGAACTGTGAGGGATCTCACAAGTTGGTGAAGCGCTGCTCGTTCAGGTCGCATCCTGGCATTCCAGTCCATAGCAAAGCCACACAGCCTGAAGATCATCTATCCTAGGCGGGTGATCCAGGCTGACCTGGACAAGCTCAGCAAATGGGCAGACGAGAACCTCATTTAACACCGAAAAATGCAAGGTTCTCCACCTTGGGAGGAAAAACCTGCAGCACCCTTATAGGCTCGGCAGTGCTACGTTGGTTAGCAC
>NW_017728937.1:6520226-6527912 GCF_001723895.1 Crocodylus porosus | reverse complement strand
ATTGAACACCTTCAAGAGTAAATTGGATGCTTATCTTGCTGGGATCCTATGACCCCAGCTGACTTCCTGCCCTTTGGGCGGGGGGCTGGACTCGATGATCTCCCGAGGTCCCTTCCAGCCCTAATGTCTATGAAATCTATGAAATCCTGGTACCTGAGTAGGAGCTTGGGATGAGCGTGGAGTGCGTGTCTCACACAAGCACCCACTTGTGTCCCTCCTGCAACCAGGCACTGGCAGAGAGGTGTAATAGCACCCTGTGCCTTGGGAAGCTGTAGTGTGGTAGCAACAGAAGCTGTTAGGTGTTTGTATATAATCAGCACCCAGAGCTTCTGCACATTCCCTCCCACACTCCCCAGCCCCTTAGTTATGCCACTAGGTGCTGGGCAGTGCATGGCAAATGGGAGCCAAACTTTATACAACCCAGATGTTGGGTGGGCCATGCAAATAACGAATAAGCAAATGTGCATGTTCATTTGCAAACCAATAACAAAAATTGACTGTTATTCTTGGAGGCTGAGGTTCTGCATGGTGGGAGCAGCACATACTTTACTTTGCCACTAGGTTACACAACTAGGGGTGACTGCACTGGAAGGCTGGGAGGGAAGTAGATACCAGGACTCCTCTACCTTTGTGTTCAAATCACTTTCTCCATTTTATACCCTGGTCTGTGTACATGCTTTCACAGCATCTGATGAAGTGAGCTCCAGCTCGCAAACGTTTGTGCTATATATCATTTAGTAAGTCTATAAGGTGAAAATTTACCCTGCCTCCTGGTTTTAATGTCCATCTATGAGAGGGATGTTGGATCTGGTGAGTTAGAGTGGGGTGGATGGGGTAAAAATGCAGGATGCCTAGGTTCCCTCTCAAGCTTGTAGAGGACAGTTGACTCTAGTAGTAAGAGCAAGAATGGGAGCCAGCTTGGTCCAGTAGCTGGAGGTGGGTGCTGCCATTCCAGCTGTGCAGTTCTTCCATCACTGGACTCTCAGCCTTGTGCCTCTTCCAGTGTTCAAGCAAGACTGAGGAGCTGACATGGAACTGCTGCCCCACTTCAAGGTGTGGTACACAGCAGCCACTTGGGGCTCCTCTGCTTTACAGACTGGGTTCAGTGAAGGGGGCCTTGCTACAATGGCAGGGAGCACAGGGAGCCATCTCTTGGGAGTTTGCAGCTCTGTGCTGGCCATGGGCAGGTAGTGGGCACTGCCAGGTGGCTCCTGCACTCTGGATGCCTCCAGCCCACCCCCAGGAGGCACATACAAGAGCAGCCCCCCTACACTGGCCCTTCTTTCTCCTAAAGCTACAGAGATCACAGATCCACATCCACCCCATCAATGGCTGCTTACAGTATGTGCCCAGGGTACTACATTGCCCAGCAGGGCCCATTTATTGTTCCCCTTGTCATGGACTCTGCTCTTGAGCACCAGGAACAAGCACCATTCAGACCCCAGCCCTGCAATGCTATTTGTCCTGTACCAGCCCTGGTGCCCTCAACTATCAAGCCCACACCCCTGTGCCAGGTCCATCCTAACATAGATCCTTGCAGCACAGTGCCCTGGTAGGGGAGTCCCTAGAGCCTAGTGCCCACCTCTGATGCCTCTCCTTCCCAGCATTACCCTGTCCCAGAGACTCTTGCAGAAAGTGGGCTCTGCCCTACAGTGTGGGCACTGCACTGGCACCAGCTCTCCCAGTTGCAGGGAGCTGAGCACATGCTGAAGTCCATGTTCCAGGCCCTGTACCAGAGACCCTTGCAGCAAGTGGGCTCTGCCCTGCAATGTGGGCACTGTATTAGCATCAGCTCTCACAGCAGCTGGGAGCTGGGCACGCGCTGAACTCCACACTCCAGGCCCTGCACATGGGGGTGGTGGGGGTGATGTGGGCCCTGAACAATCCTCCCTTTGAGCAGGGAAGGCGAAGGCCCAGCACAAAGCGCTCTGTCTGCCCATAGAATGGCACCATTCTAGTGCACGCAGGTGCCTGCCTAGAGCCGTGGGGCACTAGGATGGAGCAGGCAGGCACTCAGTGGAGAGGGAGAGTGGAGACTCAAGTGTGGGGAGGGGGGCAGGGGAAGCAAATCTCTGGATATAGCCTTTTCCCCATAGACTTTTTCCTGTCCCCATGACCTGGACACCTCTCCCCTACTCTCTATGGGGGCCTTCCACACTCTAGGATGCCCCACTTGGTCCAGCCCCCACTGCTTCCTCTTTGGCCAATTTCCATCCTCATGGCTTTCTACCCCTGACTTCCCACTGCATTCCAAAACCATGGATCTGCTCAGGTTCACAAGCAGGCAGAATGAAGAAAAAAGATTTTTCCAGAATTATGGCTGCTTACAGCAGGGATAGAACCATGAAGCTCACCCACCTTCCCTTCCCAGCTCAGGCAAAAGCTACAGTCTTAACATTTTCATAGATGAGCTGTCATCATCTCGTAGCTGCTCAGACAAAACCTGAAACTGTAGCTGCTGCTGAACATTGGACTCCACAGATAGATCTAGGATTTTGAAAAGATCTGCAGGCCTGTGAAATTGGAGACGGGAGAACAGGAGAAGCTAACACAACAAAATTGCCAAGCAAAGGATAGGTTGATTATCGAAACACCAA
Source organism: Crocodylus porosus (assembly GCF_001723895.1). Lineage (NCBI taxonomy): Eukaryota > Metazoa > Chordata > Crocodylia > Crocodylidae > Crocodylus > Crocodylus porosus. Next base: position 6,525,315 of record NW_017728937.1, on the reverse strand, counting down.
GACCATTCACTTGTGCAGTAAGAGCAACCATCAGGAATCAGGGAAATTATAGTGAACCATGAAGTCAGTTGACTGTATCAATTTAAACAGAAAGCTCCCTGATGCTGAACAAGGTGTGACTACATCCCTCTACCTACCTCCACCCCTCCATCCCTGCAGCTGCTACAGGGAAGAGCAGCTGGCTGGGTCAGGGATGTACATCATGTGTTCCCTGTAAACATTTACCTACAACTGGCCAAATTAGGAGCCATCAGCCCTGGAAAACCTCAGATCATGTTCTCAGTAGAGACTGGTTATACTTGGACATGTCAGATGACTGAGAGTCTGTCCACACTGAGAATTCGCCATCCTCTCCCAGCTCTTAGTAACTGACCAAGCTCTGCCTGCCCTCCAGCTTCTCCCCATACCTCCAAAACTCACTGAACATGCTCTATCCACAGCCTCTCACTTGCTCTTGGTGTGTCCCCTGCAAGTGCCCCATATGAAACAGAATGGAAAGGTTGCCTGACTGGGATGACAGAGTAGGGGGAAGGAAAGCTGGAGAGGGTGGGTTGCAAGAACCTGAGTGGGGGAATAGGAGCCAGCAAAGTGGCTAGGAGAAAAAGGATCAGGGGAGGTTTGGAGAAAGCAGTTCCTTGATGGCTAGGACACACTTGTCTCAAGAACCTGGAACTGAACCCAGCCACCTGGGTTATTTTTGCAGGACAGTTCTTCAGACTTATTAGACTTTTCTGCTTTTCTGACCCGAGGGAACTCAAAGCATTCAGCTAATGTGCTTGGCTTCTCTCCTGCTAAATAATGTTTGCCATCATCCCATCAATGGGGAAACTGAGGCACACAGTGGAGCAGTGATTTGCCCAAGGTTCCCTAGCAGAGATTGGGCAGAGCCAGGATAGAACTCAGGTCTTCTGAGCCCTGGTCCAGAGCTCTGTCCCCTAGATCTTGCTGCCTACAGATCACTATACATTAGGGCGTTCAGACAGAGTCCTGATACCATGAGTAGGCTGAGGTGACAGCAGCACAGCAGGAACAAGAGTAAATATAAATTGATTGTGCTCCTCCTCATTCATGACAGGGAACAACTCAAGTCCTAGTTCTAAAGGAGGGAGTGAGCTTGCTCACAACCCAGCTCACCTATCCTGGTAAACCAAGCAGGGCTGGTGCAGCAAGGAAGGCTCTAGGTGATGCTGACAGGTCTGTGAGGCAGGGCATCCTCACTGGGGAATGGCTAGCTGGGAGAGATTGAACCAAAGTGCTCATGCAGGAGTGAGCTGCAGTGACACTGCTGACCAAGCCACAATGACTTAGACATAACCAGTGTAACACACTGGAGAAAGCAGAAAAGAGGGAAGAGGTGCTCACCAGCCTTGACCACCTTGCCTCACCTCCAGGGTGATGCAGGGGCTGAGTCTTGGGAAGAAGCAGAGGAAAGCCCTGTATTCCAGGGAGTTGCCAAATCTGTGGCATGAGCAAATCTCAAGTGCAGATACCAGACACCCATTGTTGGCCTTTGCACAGTGATGTCACACTATGCCCCCAGTCTGCCTCCTACTGGCCCTAGAGACACAGGATACCTTAGTCCAGAGGTCAGCAACCTTTCAGTAATAGAGGGCCAAGTTAACACACCTCAGTCATGGTGAGGGTGGAGTGTATAATTTATTATGGGATTGATTTTCAACAGCAATGTGACAGTGGGCAGTTCCTTCACAAAGCCCATGTGCAAGAATACTGGCCTCACCCTAGCTCCTTGCAGTTTCTCAGCAGTGGTAAAGACTCATGGAGCATCCACCAGAGCAACCCCTGTAGTCCTGCAAGCCCTAGGAGAGAGATTCTTGACCTCATTAGACTCAAGGCACACCTCAGAACATGCCAGCTCTTAGCTTTCACTCATTATTTGACTACAGAAAAATAATAGAGCAATTCTTCTGTTGCAAAGAACTCAGAAAGATTATAATAGGTCAAAATGTTTTCAACACTAGGGATTCCTATTTGAAATCTCTCGGTTTATCTTGTGAAGCATGTTTGCATACCTAATAGTGCAAATATTATATGACACCCTATGGCACCCTTGAGAGGATCTTAAGGCACCCCAGGGTGCCATGGCGCTATGCTTGAAAGTCATTTCCTTAAGGAGAGACAGTCCTTGCCCTTTTGCAGTAAAGGGGAGCTGGAGCCAGGCAGCCCTTGCTAACACACTGATTGAAGGCAAGTCCCCCCTGCACCCCAAAACTGAGCAAAAGGTTCCTACTTGCAAAGTGTTCCTACCAGCTGCAACAGCAAATACAGCCCTACACAGATCATTACCTGACTGCTCTGCTAGTCCCTGTCTGATCAGGGACATGCTGGAGCCCCTGCTTCAGTCCCTGGTGTTGTTCCTTCTTCTAGCATGTGGCCTGCCAAGCTCCAAGACCTGTCAGACTGTGTGGAGCATCCCAAAGCATCACACTTGTGGATGTGTGAAGCAGCCACAGTGGTTGCACGTTCTGTTCTGCATCACATGCTAGGCAGTAGCTGCAGCAGTAGGGTCTGTGATAGAGGTGCCAGCGTGTCCTTGACCAGCCAGTGTGCAGGGCAGACTGGATAATTCAGCTGCAGCTGCAGTTCCTCTATGCATCCCAAAGCTGTTTTGTACCACACAGCAGGATGGTCAGGAACATGCTGGAGCCTCTGTCCTAGTCCCTACCAATGCAGCTGCTGCCCAACACATGGTGCAGAATGGACCACGCCACTGCCACAGCTCCCTCAGATGTCCAAAAGTTAACTGTGCTTCAGGATGCTTCTTGAAGTCTGCTGAGTCCCACAGCTCAGCAGGCTGGTTAAAAAAGCTTGGCAGGCTGGATCTGGCCCATGGGCTGTACATTATCAACCTTTGCCCTAATGCAGTGCCATCTCACCTCCTCACTTTATAGGCTCTGGGGGAAACAGATGGCAGATAATGCAGTACCACATGGCCATGCCTTCTCCAGTTTACTGGGGTCGCAATGCACTCTGACCATAATTCTGGCCTGGGCCCTACGGACTCTGAGAATCAGAAATTTCCTGTCTTGGTCTTCTACTCCCCCTGGTTAGAGAGTAGGGCGCAGTCAGCACCCCTTGGGTCAGATTTTCAAAACCATTGAACAGTCAGCAGATCCTGTTGTGCTTGAGGACTGGGGGAAATTTTCTGTTGAGCTCAGGGACACCTAGGGATACTGATGTCTTCTGCCAATCTAAACCTGTTCCTTCTTTCAGCCAGAGGCACCTACCCACTGCCGAATCTTGGACAAAACACTTGAAGGGGACCTGGAGGGAACAAATTGTCTGCCAGTTTATCTTTGAAGAACCATGAAGACAGCCTGTACATTGGTTTGCTTTCTAAATATAAAAGTGTGTAGCTGATTTATGTTAACACTAGAAAAATGGGGCCTGTTTGTAACAGGAGACCTCCAGCACATGGGAAGCCAATTAACTGAAGACAGGAGAGTGATTTTTCATGCAGTTTCAAACTCTGGAGCTTCTTTGGTAACATGTAGCTAACTGAAAGGCCCCAGGCACCCTTGGGAGAAAGAAAAATCTTGTTAAAGTTTCGTCGCCCTTCTTTGAATGAAGAAAGGCTCACAGTCTATCTTGCCAAGTCCTCAGGGAAGATCAGACATGACATACTCAGTATATCTGAGATTTTTTTTTTACATCAAGACAAATGAATACACATTTAAAAGCCAGGCACAGAACACCTTCCTTTGTAGATACTTAGGTTTGCTGCTCAAAAGGCCCATTCTGTGCTGTGCAGGGGTCAGATTGGCCTTTCTCCCTAAAGTGCTGCACCTAGCCCTCTCTTCTGGTGCAGGCACTGGGAGGGACCTGGGGGGTGGTCTCTGGAGTGTAGACAGCCACTCTCCAGCCAGACTTGCATTTACTATGACCCCATCCCAGGGGTTAAGGCCCTTTCTGAGCCTCTTCCTTCGGCACTGAAATCAGTTTGCCTTCACCCAGCTGGACAGCCTTCCTCGACAAGCAGGCAGGGCTATGATAGCTGAGCCCCAAGTAGGGTGGCCATCATAGGGGGCATTTCGGTTTTCTGCTACTCTGTCCTCTGTTAATAGGAAACCCGATGCGGCGCCTTGATGTCCTCTATTTTTCTCTTCAAGAGATGTCCCCTCCCTGATCAGAGCTGTGCACAGTCCAAGCATATGGAGACCCCTTGCAGTGCTTCCACCACTGAGCACCATGGAGCCAGAGACTGGATAAGACATCTTGCCCCAGCCCCTTGGTTGAGAGAGGGCTCCAACCCTCATGTAACTGCACTGTGCCCCAGGCAAACCCAATAAACACAGCCACTGCAAGTGAGGTCTCACTAAGGCCCCAAATGTCCCTTGCGGGCAACTGCACCTGTCTCCAGGCAGGGCCAGAGTGCCTGGCAAATGTGCAGTCTGTGTTTGTTTCCAACAGATAGGCTGACATGGGAGGAAGAAACAGGGATGCACTGGCCTAGGCACTGCACTGTGGATGTACTTTTCTTGAGAGGGCAGATGCAGAGCACCGCTTGTAAATCAGGCCCCTGCCCTCCTCCTCTATCTTCTCTACGAGAAAACCAGAGGACATAAAGGCGTTGGGGTTCGTGTCACTAGAGGACAACCGGACTGTCCTCTGCGATGGCCGCCGGGTGGGGGCAGGCACAGGGAGTCTGTGCCGTGCCAGCGGCACTGCGGGCTGCCCACTGCAGGCCCCGGCTGGCAGGGCCCCAGAGCAAGCGGGCTCTACAGGGCAGGGCAGGGCGAGGGGGCAGCGCCATCCACCTCCGCCCCGCGGGACCGCGTGTGGGAAGGAAAGGGAAAGGCCCGCCCCACCCCGCCGCTGTGGGGGAAGGGAGTGAGCCGACGGGGTCGCGGGGCGGCTCGCGTTAATCATTAGCCTCCAGCGAGCCGGCCCTCGGCCCCGAGTCTCCACCTCCCCGGGCCCGCCCGCCCGGCCCGGCGCCCCACGCCCCACTTCCTGCCGGGCGCTGATCTGCGCGTCGGGGCTGCTGGCGCCGCCGCTCCTGGCCCGGTGAGTCCGCGCGGGGGGGAGATGCGGGACCGGGGCCAGTTGTGCCTTCTTCCCGGCGGCAGCC
>NW_017728937.1:6483755-6520126 GCF_001723895.1 Crocodylus porosus | reverse complement strand
CGCCGTGTGGAAGCCGCGGGCCTGGGGCGCTGGGCGGGCGGCGGCCAGGACGGGGCTGGTGGGGCACTTGCATCTCCTGCCGCTGATGACGTCCTGGGAAGCCCTAACCTGGCAACAGAGCTGGCTGCCACAACCCTGGGTGCCCCCACGCTGCGTGGCATCCGCAGGCTGGGCTCTGTTTCTGTGCGCGTCTCCTGCCAGGAGCTCTCTTGCCCCTCTTGTGCCATGGTAGCGTTGAAGGGGGCAGCTGTGCTCTTGGGGACAGTGCCCTTCTGGGGGGGCCTGTGGACTTTTACCTCTGCTCCCAGTAGTTTTGGAGGGAGCCTGAGGTGCAGACTACCTGGTGGCAAAACTCATCCTGGGCCTAGAGCTTGAAGATTAGGTCAGCTACAGCATCAGCTAGATGTGGCTTTAGAGTTATCAGTGGTTTTTTGGGCAGTGAGACGTGTGGGGAGAGGCTCAGTTGCTGCAGGCCCCAGCTTAGAGATGCTAACTGCTTGGAGTATATCAGGGCCTTGGAACAGGGCAGCTCATTCCTCCCCAGCATAAGTTCCATGGAGATGCATGTCGGACACTCCCTAGATTCCCCACTGGGATCTGAGCATTGTGCATCAGATGGGCAGAGGCTGGGATCCCCTGCTGTCTCCCATCCAGGAGCACTGCTTCCCTGGCATCATCTGCACTGTCACTGGGAGGCTCCTCGTACAACTGGGTTCTAGCTTACTGACATCCGATCCCGGGCAACTTGGACATGCCATGGTCTGGCCGAAGCCTGTGGTTCCTACACACTGTCTTGCTCAGGGTGGGTTCTTGACTTGGTGGTTTCTGGTGCCTGGGCCTGTTGGGCTGTAGTGTTGTACAACTAGGCAGTGCCCCATGTGATGGAGCTGAGCCTGCCCCGGTGTGCTGGCCAGGACTGAGGCATTGCTGTTGCACTGTAGCCAAATGCAGGTTAGCTTTGTGGCAGCTGGAATCTTGCAGCCAGCTGCTGGCTGTGCCCCATGTGTTGGAGCTCAAGTCATGGTGGCAGCCTCCATGTTTCAGCCATCCTCTGTTTTCCCAGGACCTGGAGTGGGCACCTGTCTCCTACCAGTTAGCTCCTGCGGCACATTTCAGTCTCCTAGAAACTCCAAGAGTTAAGCTAAGGGTTTCCTGATTTTTTCCCCCATTACACTACAGAGCAGATAGGGCTGTGGGAGAGTCAGCTGACTCGGGTGCCATCAGTCAGATGGGCCAGTCTACCCCACAGGCAGAGTCCGATCCTGCCCATACTGGAGACTGTCACTGGGCCGAGGAAATCATATGGTGGTGGAGTTGTCACTGGGGCTGGAGTTTCCAGCAGGACTCGGCATGTGCAACAGGAGCTGTGTTTGTAGGAAGGGACTGGCAGCTCTTGCCCTGAGCCTCCCTGGTGTTTTAGGGGGGCTGATCTTGGCAAGAAATCTGGGCCAGGCTTGGCCCTGTGTGCCTCTTGGAGGGAGGAGGAGGCAAGAGGGAGAGGGATTTGTGGGATTTTTTTTTTCTCGGCCCCGCTGCTGTAGGGCTGGGTGCTACTAGAGGTTTTGTTTGTAGTCAGAGCCCAATCTATCTGCCTGGGGACTGAGTAGCCTTCCCTCCCAGCCTAGCTCTGCCTTTTGGCTAGGGCTTCCTCCTGCAAGCCTTTCCACAGATGGCTCCAAGCTAGTTTTTCCCTTGCAAGTGCTTGATGTGTGTCTGCACCCACAGCATGAGCTGAGTCCCCAAGTTACCTGGCACTTGCCAAGCAGGAGGGCGGGCCACAGAGCTGGCAGCCTCCAGCTCCTGCTCCCCCTCTCATTCCAGACCCCCTGCTTCCTGCCTGGGCTGCAGCCAGCTGCTTTCCCACATGCTTGCTACCTCTCCCCTCCCCTTCCTCCCAGCCCGTGGAGAGCCATGGGAAAGTACCTTCAACACTGCCTTGTTCAGAGTTTCCTGTGCAGGAATGTGAGGAGGCTGACTGGATAGGACACTCTCCCATTCCTTCCTGTGGGCGGGAGAGCCCAGGGCTGGGCCTGCTCCTGCTCTCCTCCGCTGTGCTGGGCCCATTTTCTGTCTCTGCCCATATACCCCGTGGGTCCCTACCCAGCTCCCATTACCCCCATGGAACTGTGCATACATTCTCGTGATCTTGAGTGACTTGTCCAGACAGAAGTGGCCAACAAGGAGCTGGCACCTTCTCCTGGTTCTGGGGCACTTAGTATGAGTCCCTAGGAAGGCTGGATTGGGTACCAGCCCCTTGAGCTGCTGAGCCTAACAGCAGCACTGTAGTTTTGTGCAGTTCTACACAGGTGTGGGCTGGAGCTGGGGCTGGGGCTTGGGCTTGGGCTCTTTAGTGCCCTGAGACGTGCCCGGGCACATATTTTTTTCTAGCCCAGCTGTAGCAATGAGTTAGCTTCCACAGCTGGGAGACACAGATGCAAGATCCCCAGCTGGTCACACCAGTCCCTCCCTGAGGCCTCAGCATTCTTGTGCTGGATGAATCCCTTGAGCTCACCCTGACCCTGTTAACAACCATCTCACAAAAAATACCAGCCATGCCTAAAGGCCAGCCTCTCTATGGGAAACTCCTTTACTGCCCCTGGGACCTGTAGATTAGTTCACTGCTGGCACAACTCTGCACCATCTCCACACACAATTGGCATGTAGAGCATACAAGTTTTGGGATCCCCTGCCACCCTGTGTGGCTTTGGTCCCTACCAGTTAGCTTAGGTTGCTCTGTGGCATGCAACAAGTAATGCATGGGTGCCTTAGAGGTAGCTGGATCTAGTGAGCAGGACACTTGATTAGAGCCAGGAGACCTAGGCAGAGTTCCAGCTTTCTGGCTGCCCTGCTGAGTGACTTTGTGCATGTTGTTTCCCCTCTTACACTTTGTTTAGGTGGTTGATTATGTGTCATATCCTACATCTGTGCAATCGGACACTGGTCTCAGATGATCTTAGGGCACTTCTGTAACTCAGGTGGCTGTGATGCCTATTTATAATGAAAATATCGTGGCCTGGAGGCTACTGTAAGTGCCTAAGAGAACCTGGTGCCCTCTTCCAGTGACATTGAAGAAGGGCTGGGTAACAGGACCAGCCCCAAGCATTGTTTTACATTAGCCCTGCTCAGTGGCTCTGGTGAGAGTGCTAGTGGTGGAGATGGGGATACTGTCCAGTTTGGGTGCAGTCAGCTCTTCTGAGAGGGCTACAGCATCCTTTAACAGGGTACCTCTTTCTCTCCTCAGGGAGACAGTTGCATCAGCCCCAGCTGTAAGGGCAGACAGTTCTTGGACATGTCTGGTGATGTCTCATCCTGTTGCCTGAAGTCCTGCAGCAAGTGCCAGTGTTGGCTTTTTTCAGTCTTTATTCTCTTCCTATCCTTCTAGGTGAACGTAGGGAACAAGAGTGCCTGGGCCTATGCCACTGACTGGAAGATGGCTCCAGAGCTAGGGTTGCCTTGCCTCTCCATCTGCCTGGTGCTAGGCACTGCCATGGCCACAGAAACAGCATGATATCCAGAGCCATCCCTAAGGGTGTGTGGGGCCTGGGGCATATCAGCCTCGGGGGGAAGGGCGAGCGGCTGGAGCAAGAAGCCAGCAGCGCATGGCAGCCACGCAGAGTGGTGGCACCCTCCACAGGGCCTATATGACACTGTCCAGGGGGCCCAATGTGGTTGCCCCGATTTGCCCCCTTCCAGGGATGGCTCTGATGCTACCTCTGTTCCCCTGCCTCTGATCGTCTTCAGGTCCTGGATGCAACCAGGTGCCCAGTATCAGTGTGATAGTGTGGGAACAGCATGCCCAGCCCTGCTCTGGACAGCACCGGGAACCCCCTCCTTCACTGTTGAGGGTGTCCCACTCTGTTAAGTACTAGGCTTTGATGCTTGCAGATGCTGACATGAAAGTGCTTCTCTGGCTGAAGGTGAGCCTGTGTCATCCACCAAAGCTGCAGGCTCCAGGCTCCACAATGCTCAGGACTGGTAGCTATAACCAGCACAGCATGGGCTGTGAATATCAAAGGAGAGTTGGGCACCTGCCTCCCATGGGCATTTTGGGATCTTGGAACATTTTTGGTTGGGTTTGTATTGGCCAGTTCCAAAAGTATTCCACCTTTAATAATGGGCCCAGTAATAATGAGCTGGCTCTGTGCCACTCAACTTGATTCCTAGGTGGTTTTGGACTGAACTATTACAGGTCTTACCTGAAAGACTGGGAGAAATCCCTTGTCAGAGAAGATCCCTTGGGAGAAATCTTAATGTGTGGCACTGTTTGCAGGTGCTGGGGCCCACTGAAGCATAAATACAGTCCCCAGGGTTTCTTGTTGCTTATAGGGATTTATGTGACGATACTGTGTTAGCTCCTTGCCATCATCGTGGACCGAGGAGCCAAGGAACCAGGCAAATGAAAGTGATATGTCCAAAGTCAGTGACAGAGTAGTAAATACAACCTAAGTGGTCCTGAGAGCCAACTTTCGCTTTTAATAGATTCCTGGGAAGCTGTTGTACATGACAACAACACAGCAACCTAGCAGGCATAGTGGAAACTGAAGAACTGCATTAGCTGCACGGGCATGATGGCCAAGTTAGCCCTGGCTGTTTCAATACATCCCTGGTTTAACCAGAACATGATGATCCCCATTAGAGAGCTCCCAAACTATTCAAAAGAACAGTGATCAATTCCACTACATGCCAGGAGCCATCCCTGACACAGTTTTCAGATGGGGTAGGAAGAGGCAGAAATCTCTTTCGCTGCATCTTGAAAGAGCTGTCCTTTGATTAGGTGGGGGGAGGAAGGCTGCCAGACCCAGGCAGGAGTTCCTGTGGTTCTTCCTGGACTCAGCTGCATTTCTCAGCTTCAGGTCCTTTTGAGGTTGCAGCCTGGTGTTAGTGTTTATCTAATCTGATTATTGAGGAAATAGCAGAGAGAAGTCTGGAGGCTTTTACCTGCCACGTGCCTGCTGTGGGAGTGGGGAGGGGACCAAGGCAGGGTGGAATAAAAGGATAAAGGTACTTGCTGGGTGTTTGATTGCTCCATGTTCAGGGGTTGGGGTTGGGGCTGGAGCTGGGAGCAGATAGCTCTGTTGCTGGAATCTCACAGCTTCTCTGTCCGGCCTCCAGGAGCTGTGGTATTGAGATCCCTAATCCTCTCATGCCGAGTGGGATTAGAACATCCCAGTGGGACAGCAGGGTCTGACCAGGGGTGGGCGTCATAGGTGGCATTTGCAGGTGAGCTACGAAGGCTGCTATGCCACAAATCCCCTCACATCTATAAGGAGAAACCCATATCTCAGCCCAGCCGGGGGGAGAAGGGGATGGGCAGCCCTGAAGTTAGCTTCCCCCTTCAAGCAGACTTGTTCTGCTCTCCAGTTTTGTTTGGCCTGTACCCACTCTCTGGCAGCATATGCCTGTCATAATTTAGCACTGGGTGTGAAATCTGGTAGGCCCCTGCACCTGCAGGCAGCAGAGAATGCTGGCAACTCATTCAACCATGGAGAGGTGCGTTGCAAGGCCAGCCTCTGAACTAGCTTTGGTTTGAATGCTCTCTGGTTTCTGTTAATTTCCAGCCCCGCTTGATTTACTGCAGGCCTGGCTGGAATCCCAGGCTTAGGGTTTGTGACTTCCTTGCTTTCCAAGAAGCAAGTCCAGGTGCTCAGAACTCTGCTTCCTTGTTCAGGGTTTTGCACTGCGCCTGTGTGAGTGGCCCGGCCGACTGTGCACTCTGGGTTGATGGTCTTATGCTCTGGTTGGGTTTTTCCAACTGAGCTCTTTTCTGCAAGGAAAGTTTGTGCTGCTGACAGGCGCCTAGTTGGCATCTGGGAGTCCTGCCCTGCAATGCACTGTCTGCCTGCTGTGCCCTGGAATACCCTTTCCAGACACAGGGGAACACAGCCTTCTAGCCCATTTAGGTATCTGGCCTCCCAGTAGCAATGGGGAATGGTGGGAGAGCAAGCATCCTGATTTTGTGCTACTGACACAGGTCGGCTGAGGAACCTGTCTTGCTCCCCAGGGGCTTTTAAGTGCCTGGCTACCTGTGGCTAGCCTGGACTTGGCAGTGGGCACTGTATTCTTTCCCTCAGTGAAGCTAGTCCTGTTGCAGAGGATGATGTTGAAAAGTCTAGGCTAGCTCTGGCACTGCCTAATGTCCCCTCCCTGATCAGAGCAGTGCAAAGTCTTGAGTGCGTGGAGTCCTCTTGCAGTGCTTCCACCACTGGCACCTGGGCATCATAGAGCCAGAGACTGGATAAGACATCTCGCCCCAGCCCCTTGGTTGAAAGAGGGCTCCAACCCTCATGTAGCTACACTATGCCCCATTCTCTGTGGGCAAACCCAATAAACACAGCCACTGCAAGTGAGGTCTCAATAAATTTAATAGAAAAATTTCATAGACATTAGGGCTGGAAGGGACCTCAGAAGATCATCGAGTCCAGTCCCCTGCCCAAAGGGCAGAAAGTCAGCTGGGGTCATAGGATCCCAGCAAGATAAGCATCCAAATGTGTCTTGAAGGTGTTCAGTGTAGGTGCTTGAACCACCTCCCATGGCAGGCTGTTCCAGACCTTGGGGGCTCAGACAGTAAAGAAATTCTTCCTTATGTCCAGCCTGAAACGGTCTTGTAGTAGTTTATGACCGTTTGACCTCATCATCCCTTGGGGAGCTCTGGTGAACAAACGTTCAAAGCCTCAAATGTACCTTGCAGGCAACTGCACCTGTCTCCAGGCAGGGCCAGTGTGCCTGGCAAACAGATGCTGTCTGTCTGTGTTTGCTTCTTCTGTTCTCCACAGCAAGATAGGCTGACATGGGAGGAAGAAATGGGGATGCTCTGGCCTGGGCCAGATGTGGATTGCACTGCACTGTGGATGTATTTTTCTTGAGAGGTCAGATGCCCAGCACTGCTTGTAAATCAGGCCCCTACCCTCCTCCTTTATTAAGGGGCTTTAAGCCAGACCCTGCAGGGCAGTGGCCTGAGCGGCGGGTGCTGAGTGCAAAGCTGAGGCACGCAGACAATCTGACAGGCCAGCAGAACTCGCTTCTGAATAACACTTTTATCAAACTTGTTTTCAGAAGGCGGCTGCTGCTCTTTGAGTTCAAAGCCGCCTCCTGACCCACTGTATGCTAACTATGTTAACTGTTTCCCTGCCAAACAGCTTCCCCGTAGAGCTCCCAAGGACTGAGATGGGGCCATATAGCACATACTAAGGAGGTTGGCACTTAAATGGGACATGTCTCAGGTTATGGTAGGCTGTACCAGTGAAGGCTTTTCTGGACCTGTGTTGCAGGTGACAGTCTAGATGAGAGGATGGGGCACTAGACTCCAAAGGTTGCAGATCCAGGCTTTCCTTCAGCTCTGCCCTGTCAGTGGCCTGGGGTGAGTCCCTTTCCAGTCTGTGCCTCAGTTCCCCCTTCTCCCATTGTGTTTGTTCAGCAGCCTAATGCATGGGTAATCTTTTAATGTGTGGCACTGTTTGCAGGTGCTGGGACTCACTGAGGCCCCACTGAGGTGTGAATACAGTCCCTCAGGCTCTCTTGTTGCTTCTCATACACAATGGGCATAATCCCAGATAATGCTATTCTCCCTCCTCAAGTCCTCCTACCCCTTGGCTTGCTAATGCAGTAGATCTTAATATTGACAGACAGCATTTTGTTACCATGGCAGGCAGCTCTCAGTCAGTTGCTAAATAACCTTCCCTGCTGTTCTAATTGGAGCATCCTTTTCAATTGCTTGCCTCTGTTCCTTCTTCTTTTCCTTCTGTGGTGTTGCTCTGTGCTTAAACAGCTGTTGTACTCCACCCCAGAGGTGGTCACATCTCACTGCTAACAACTTCACAGCAAAGCTGCAGCCATGGTTGCAAAGCACTTGGGGATGACAGAGCCACATCTCTGGGACATATTTGCATTTTAAACTGCATCTGGAGGTGGCAGAATTAACTTGACTCAGCCTCGCTCAAAAGAGAACAACTGCATTGTGAAGTAACCCTTGAGCTGCTGGTCTGCCGTGACTACACATGCTCGGGTGTAATTCCCAGAATGCCTGGTTGCAATGCGTCCCGTGCTACCTGGCACTGTATTAGTCTGAGCTGCGCTAGGCATTTCTCCCCAGCAGCTTAGGGGAGAACTCCCTTGTCCTTCGTGGGCATGTTGAGCAATTGTGGAAAGGTGCCTCCACTGTACCAAGCAGCTGATGAGTTGTGTTGGTGTTAGCTGTGCCCTGCAAAGCCCTGTGGGACAACAGGTCTGAGTAAGAAGGTTTAGTGTGTGGACAGGACTCAGGTCAACAGCTGGTGAATTTGTCAGGGAGCACAGATCTCCGTGGCCGGTTTCTTCCTTGTGGCAGCTATTTTTTTTTCCTATAGCTACATGAGTAAGAAACACTGAGATAATGTCAGTGCTTGCAGGTAGACCTGGGTTTCCTTGACATGCTACAATGGCTCTTGGAGCTGCTGCTTCACCTTCATTGCTCAGAGACAGGAATACACAGTGCCAATCCCCTGCCCTCCCCTGCCCCTTGCACCTACTGGCTGCTCTGCCCTGGGCTCAGGAGACCCTTTCCCCTCTTCCCCACACCCCCTGCACATACTGCTATGGCTGGTTCCTCTTGGAAATCCATGTGGTAAAGTACTGGGTCACTTTGCTAACCCTGTCAAAGAACTGTTTGCTTCGTCACTTCATGGAGGGAGCTGCATTTGAGTACGTGGAGGGTGATTGCTGGGTGGCTAGGGGACAGCAGATTATCCTTTCCCCAAGCACAGAGGATGCTAACAGAAGTAGAGATTGGCTGCATACCTGTTCTGGATTAGGCTGTCTCTGCTCCCACCTCAGCTGAAGAAGGTGCATGACTGAGCACCATGGACTCTGGAAACCCTGGCTGGACTCATCCTGTGCTGTGCCTGGAACTAGCTGGGAGTTATGGGGGCTATAGTCATCCAGGACAATCCAAATTTGGATCAACCTTCCGCCCACTTGCTGCCTTAGCTGTCTGTGGACCCCTGTAGGGCTGTCATGTGGCTCATAGGCATACCTGTTCTGTTCTTCAGCCACCCAAACCAATCCATGGAGCTCTGGTGGAGGCAGCAGCCCCCTTAGTTTCAAGGTTTCTTGAAAAGGCTTTTATGGGATGGCAGACCAGGTGAGCATAGCCAGGGGCAGGCTTCAGGGAACCAAAGGGTTTCTGTAGCATCCATTGCCATGGCAGCGGGAAGGTCCCTGGATGAAAACAAGGTAAGAATGAGAACCATGGACCCTGGGACACTTCTGGGTCTTGGCCCACTTAAAAAGATGGTGGGTGGGTAAGGGGGATGCTGATAGAGAGCAGAGAGGTACTTACCCCAGGTCACTCTCCAAGGCAGTGCCCAAACTGACAACGCATCCCATGTCTCCAGGCTTCAAGCCCAGGGTTCAGCCCTCCAGGGCGTGCTGCCTCCATTGGCGCACAAGAATGCTAGGGGAAGGCTTTCCAGGAGAAGCCTTTCCTGAGAGCCAGTATGACCAGTCCCTTGGCCCCAGGTACCTGCCTAAGTCCTCTTCTGGCAGGCAGGGTAAAACCTGGAGGCTGGGAGGTAGCAGGAGGCAAAACGGGGTTGGGGAGGGGAGTGGGGTGAGGTGTCATCCAGCTGGCAGGGTGAACTTCCTGTTAGCTGGAGTCTTACCAGATCAGGGCCAGAATCCCTTTCTAAAGGATGTGCTGTATTTCAGAGCTGGGGGGAAGAGAGGGGGCAGGCCCTGATTGAGGCTTGCTGCTCCAGCCTCTACAGGATGTCAGACTGGGTGAAGTCATGGCCCCTCTAGCTTTGAAATGCAGGAAAGTCCTGACTCTTCCCTCTGCCTGTTAGAGCAGCGTGAAATTGGTTCAGAAGGAAGAATTACTGTGTTTGGAATGGCTGGTCCACCTCCCCAGCGCTGTCTGCTATAGCTGCCAGGATCTGCTTGGTTTTTTTGTTCTGTCACCCTTTGGGTCTCGTTTTGGCTCTGACAGAAGTGCTGAGCCCTCAACCATAATTGCGAGCTGAGATTCTCACAGAAACGCCAGAAGGTGTCTGGGACTCAGAGGAGTGTGCTAAATATTCTTTGCCTGTCCTTTCCTGAGTGGAGCCCTTTTCCATCAAAAACGTGCCCAGTGGGAGCATGTGATGCCCTTGCCCATACAAGGAGAGGTTCGTAGGGGCTGGAAAGGCACCGGTTTGCCAGGGCTTGGCTTGCTATCATCTTTTTCAGTGAAGCCCAGCGATTTTGAAGGCTGCAGCAAAATGCTGTCCCAGGCTGTTGAGTGGGAAGCACCTGTTCATCCCTATGAAAGGGACCATATATGTGAAGCTCTGCATGAGCCCTGTAGGTATTTTCTACTTATGGTAGTCCTGTAAGGCGCACTCATTCCAGCTGCGCTGGAGCTGTAAGTGTAGGGCAGCAAAGACCCACAGGGTCAATTCTGGGCCTCATAGAGGGTTGTGTCCAGCTTCCACGGGGGGGCGGCTCTAAAGCTCTCTTCATGCATGGCAGTGCAGCTCTGTGTGGCATCACACTGATGTATCCAGCAGCGAACTGCGACCTGTGCGAACTTAGGTGTGTGTGGTGCTCCTGAGGGTTGAGGCCCTGGGCACCTTTTGCAGCTCGGTAGTGTCTGGCAAAATGGGTGGGGAGAGAGATGATCTCCCTTGAAGCTTTGTGGCAGCTAGCGTGATGGGGAGGCCCTGATTTCTGGGTCGTGTCCACAGGGCCACATAACATTCAGCATGATGTAGGTGCTGATCTAAAACCCCAGGCACCAAGCTGGATGCTTCCGCTCCTGAAAATCATTTGCCAGATATTACAGCTATAGGTCTGTGCAACCTGCCCAGAAAAATCCAGGGTCTTCTCAGAAAGTTGCTCGGACCCAGGGTGGATTTAAAAAGCAGCCCAACCCGTCTTGCTTTGCTGTTTCCCATCCTGCCCTTGCTGCTTGGGCTTTGTGTCTCTGAGGGGGTACCTGAGCCCAGTGAGAGCATGGGGTAGCTTGCAAACCAAGGCCCCCTCAGTTTGGAGCAGCTCACGTTCTCCATGACATACCTCTGCAGCCAGGGCTTGAAGATCCCTCTCCCTCTGCTGTGCTATCTGGCTCTCACAGAGCTGGTTGCATTTGAGGACTGCTGTGCACATGTCTGTAGCACAGAAAAGTGGGGATGGCCCTTTTGTGGACTTGAGTAAAGGCAGGAAAGGCTGAGGGTGCCTAGAGGAAGCCCAGCATCCAGGGCTGAGCTTATGAAGAGAATTCCCCTCTGGGTGTGGCACAGCTCCTTTGTGTGGGTGCATGGGAGGGTGACAGAGCAGATCCAGGTACAGGGATGACGCAGCAGCGCTAAGCCTCTCCCGGCTGCCTGCAGGCTGCTCCCTCCCAGGCCGGTGGTGCCAGCTCACACTGCCTGGGCTGGAACAAGCTGAGCTGCCTTGGTCTGCAACCAGCATGTTTATCTGGGAGGAAAAGGGCAGCAAGGGTTGGTTTTCAGCGTGCATCTCCAGGCTCTGGGGTAAGAGTCCCCCTGGCTGGAAGCCCTGAAGGCAGGTTGCAGGAATGGTGCTAGGGAGCGGTGACTGGGGCAGGTATAAGGATCAGTGAGGCCATGCCCCTGAGCTGGAGCAGCACAGACCTGCAGCCACATGCCCGCCTGCTCTATTCTGGAGGGTGTGTTCCTGGTTGTGTATGCTGCAAAAAATGTGGAACTCTGCTGGGGGGTGGCAACACTGCGAGGAATCAAATTACCTGAGCCTGAAAATGGAGCATCCCCTTCTGGGGAGATTGGGGTGGGAGAACCCTGTTTTGTAGTAGCATTGTAGGCCTGATGCTCTCGTGATGGGTATAGGACATGGATGCTCAACTCCGGGTCTGAGAGTCAAATCCAGACCCCAGAGCCATGTCATCCAGCTGCCAGGGCTCTCCACAAATCCTGTGGGGAGCCCTGGAAGTCATGGCCCTGTACACTAGATTGGGCATACAGACTGGTGCAAGGCCTGATCCCAGGGCATGGGGTGGGGGTGTGTGTGATGTGGTCCCAAAGCCTGATTCTGGCTGGGCAAAGACAGCATGGGTATCACATCCTGGGACTCTGCGCCACCCCTGCCTGGCCAGAATTGGGGTCTGGCCAAGCAGGGGTGGTACAGGGTCCCGGGGTCCAATCCTGGTGAACGGGTGCAACACGGGCTCAATCTGGCCCGTGGACTGACCCCATGCCATTCATCTGACCTAGAGTGCCAAAAGTGTGAGCCTCATTGGTATAGTCAAATGTGCCCACCCTGGGCCCCAGTGCTGGGGCATTTCTGACCCTTGGGGCTGGCATTTCTTAGCTCTCAAGTGGTAGCTCCTTCTAGGGGAAAGTGGGCTGGTTCCCATCTCTCTGACTTGGGGTGGGAAGTGGTGAAAGTGTGTGTATGAGGTGGGGGAGAGGAAAGGTGCATGTGTGTCAAGGTGGGCGTAGGCCCCTCTATCCTCAGCCATTGCTGGCTTTCTCTTGAGCAAAGGCTTTTCAGTGCCATACATCTCCCTGAGCTTGACTCACCACTGGCTCTACAGCACAGGCCTCATGTTCAGCCACCTGAAGCAGCTCTGCTCTGCTAAGGGACTGAGCAAAGGCTCCTTTTTGTTGCCCATCAGAGCTGCTGAGGTGAAATAGGTGCACTTGCTGCTTAAGAGACAACAGCTTTTTGAATATAAGTATGTATTTGTGTTCCCAGAGGGATGACTTTGTGATTAAGAGCTATCTCTGCCACTTCCTGTCAAGTAGCCCTGGGCATGCCACCTATGCCAGAGTGTTCATGAGGGGTCACTGATTTGTGTGCCCAGCAGGAGACTAAGAGTGTCTCTTTTTCTCCAACATGCATGCCAGCTGCTACCCCAGGGAGCCGTGAGGTCTCTGCATCACTGACAGCCTAGCCACAGCAAGTG
Organism: Crocodylus porosus; assembly: GCF_001723895.1. Lineage (NCBI taxonomy): Eukaryota > Metazoa > Chordata > Crocodylia > Crocodylidae > Crocodylus > Crocodylus porosus. The sequence goes on along the minus strand of NW_017728937.1, from coordinate 6,507,228 downwards.
AACTAGGGATGCCAGGGCAAGGCCCTGCTATTTTGCTTCTACTTCCATGTCATGGGTTTGTCCCTCTCAATTGCAGCTCCCACCTTGCTCACCCTATTCTGGGCTGGGAGACCATATGGTGTCCCATGAGCCTGGACTCTGATGCTGGCAGCGGGGAGTCTTTGGGGCTGTGTGCTTCCTAATCACAGTGCCTCTGTCTCTTCCTCAGTCGTCCAGTGCCCCTTCTGTGACAACATTGGCAGAGATGACAGGATGCCTGTCCCTGCTTCTGCAGGGTTGCATGCCTTGGAGTACCTGGTGAACCTGATACCTCATGCCAGCCACGCCATGGAGGAAAAGGAAGAGAGGCGCCGGGCACCAGCTTGGGATGGGTGTGCTCTGCGGGTCAGCCATCTGCACAACAGTAACAATAATGCTTCTCCAAGGGGCTGGCTGAGCCAGAAGGGCTCCCACTCCCTCTCACCCTATGGCTCCAAGGCCTCCACTGCTGGCCGCCGTGAGCTGAGCTATGTGGAGCGTGTGGTGCTGGAGATTGTGGAGTCAGAGCGCATGTATGTGCAGGACCTGCGCAGCATTGTGGAGGTGAGCACTCCCCAGTGCTAGGCAGGGCAGTGCCTTCCCCAGGTTGGGACTCTGGGCTTTTCAATACCTATGTACAACATATACGTTGGCCCAGCATGGCTTTGGGAGGCGCCCCATTGTTCCTGACATCCACAGGGGCTGGTATTGGGAGTGGAGTGTCTAGCTTGACACAGATTACCACTTTTCTGAGCTCCATTCTCCCATGCAGGGGATGCCTAGGGTCTTTGGTTTCCCAGCAGCTAATCAATAAGAAGAGTTAAGGAGGGAGAAAACTGCACTATGGCTGTTTGAGACTGTCCCTCATACTGCCTCAGGGGCTGGGGTTTGGCTTAGTGCTGGGTGGTGTTTCTCACCCAGTCTTCTCTAGGGCAAGGGTCGTTCTCAGCATGTTATGTGAATCTGGGCTGATGTTGATTAGGATTAGGAGCTCTGCCCAAGTCCAGATGCCTAATACCCACCCAGGGGTTGGAATGGTACAGAACACAGCTTTGCCCGTGGGCAGTGGTGGGGACAGGAAGGCTTTGGCCTGGATGGGGAATGGTTCTGCTGCCAGTTGACTAGCCTGGCCCTGAGGGTGGAGCTCCCTGCTAGTCAGAAGCAGCTGTAATCCAGGAGGGCAAGGAGTCCCCTGGCACTGCCTGCAATATGCCCTGAGTTCCTTTGGGAGGTGCTGGCCTATGCTGCCTCTGATCATGGTCATCCTACAGGGCTACCTGGGCAAGATCATTGATGTGCGGGAGGATCTGCTACAGCCAGACCAGGTCAGCGCACTCTTTGGGAACATAGAAGACATCTATGAGCTGAGCAGGTGAGCCAGGGCCCCTCCTCTCGCCCCTCTTCTAGAGGGAGAAATGCTGCTGCATTCCTGTGGTGCAGGAGAGCCAGCACCAAGCCAGTTTCCTCCCTTTACTGCCATGGTGATTTGACTGTGCCTGTGACTCCTGCCCTGCAGCCCTAAATATCTCACCCTTGGCCTCTCCCCCAAGCCCTGCTAGGCCCCCCAGTCCTGATGCACAGCCCCCTAGTAACCCAATCCTGGGCTCTCCCCACAGTTCTGTGGGTGATCATCGGTCCTGCCCTTGACACTGAAGCTGTCTCAGCTAAGAGCCTTTTGGCAGGAAGCCCTGAGGGAAGGGTGAAGGGCACTCTGTTTATAGAGACTGTGCGTTGCTTGGGACAGGAACATGGCACAGTGAAGGGCTGCTGAGGCTGGCACAGTGAGAGCCAGTTGCTGGGGTCTGGGGCAGGGAGTATCTGGCCACTTCATCTCTGGTGTCTCATAACCCTGGCTCTATTTTGATTCTCTGCTGGCTCTGGAAGGCCCTGCCCAGGTGGGTACCATGTCTGGATCCCGCATGCCCCACTGGCCAGTTGGATGGTGTGTTTGGGGGTTTTCTTGCATGCCTTCAGCATGTGCCCAGCCCATGTACCTACCTATCCTGAGCATGTATGTTCTTAGTGGGTTTTGTTCACTTTGTGGGGGCAACACAGCTCAGGTACTGCCCCAGACATAACCAATGCACTCTCCACTCAGTGAGCTGCTGCACGACCTAGAGAGCTGTGACAACAACCCAGTAGCTGTGGCCAGGTGCTTTGTAGACAGGGTAAGTGGGGCATGGATGACTTCCCTGGGGGATGTCCTGGTAGCACATTGCACCATGGTGCTACATGGGGGAGCTGAGAAGCTAAGGGTTGACACTGAAGCCAGTTGTCATGATGGGAGAGGGCCTCCCAGCTCACATGGCTGACACAGTGAAGCCTTGACAGATGGCAAGGACTCCGGGTAGCAGAAGGGGTCATAGCATCAGGATGGGGTTGGCTGGAGAAATGCCAGGGGTTGGGTGGGAAAGGGAGGAGAGGAGGGTGGATGGGGTGCCTCATGGTGGCAGGGTGGATGGGCTGGGGCACTGAATGGGTTGTAGGTGAGGGGGCTGAACCTCAGGAGACAGTGTGGTGGGGAGCTCCCTTCTTTGGCTTTACTCCCTCTCATTCTTCTTGCAGAGCCAGGATTTTGACATCTACACGCAGTACTGCAACAACTACCCGAAGTAAGTGTGGACACAGAGTGGGTACTCTCTACTGCCACAGGGTTGGACACGGTCTGGCTGCCTTATGGGGAAAACCTCGTCCCCTCCCTGGCCTGTAGCAGGTGCTCCCTGAGGGCTGGGGGTCTGGGAGCAAGAGCTTGAGTTGAGTTGGAGGTCATAGGTAATGTTGCCCTGCTGCCCATGCGGTCATGTATAGATTTGGGGCCTGCTGCCCCCAGGGTCTAATCTGAGATGGGAGGTCCTGTGTCATGGCTATGGGAGAACCTGAGGGCACATCTGTGCTCCAGGATGGTGGAGGAAAGTACTTGTTCCCTGGCAGCCTAGGATGTCGTATGTACCTGTCATCACTGGATGCCACTGGGTTCTGCTGAGCCTTGCTTGTGCCCTGTGTTTCTCACCATGGCACCTAGCCATCCCCCCTCATCCCAGTACCCATCCTTGCAGCTCAGTGGCGGCACTGACTGAATGCATGCAGAACAAGCAACAGGTCAGATTCTTCCGTGAGTGCCAGGAGCAAACACAGCATGCCCTGCCCTTGGGAGCCTACCTGCTCAAGCCTGTCCAGAGGATTCTCAAGTACCACCTGCTGCTCCAGGTAAGCCAGGCAGCAGTGCCTCCTTCTCCTTAGGCCCTGCAAAGCCTCTGCCCACCCCCACCCCATTGTCTTCACTCAACAGTTTCTTGGCATTGGTGCCTCATCCACCACCACCACCCTGTCCACTACCCCCACCCCAGCTCTTGCCCACGCCTGCCTGGTATCTTCCCTGTGCTGCTGCCTCCTGGCCCCTCCATCCATTTAGAAAAGGGCAAATATAGTACCCATCTTTAAGGCGAAGAGGGAGGATCTAAGGGACTACCAGCCAGTCAGCCTGACCTCTCTAGTTGGAAAGTTCTCAGAGCAGGTTCTTGAGGAATCCATTATGAAGCATCTAGAGGAGAGCAAGGTGAGATCAGTAACAGTCAGCATGAATTCACCAAAAACAAGTCATACCTCACCAACCTGAATTCCTTCTGTGATGGTGTCAGGCTCTGTGGAGGAGGGGAGAGCAGTGGGGATGGTCTATCTTACTTTTAGCAAGACTTTTTACACAGTATCCTATGACATTCTCATCAACAAGCTAAGGAAATACAGACTAGATAAAAATACTATAAGATGGATACATAACTGGTTTGATCATCATGGTTGGTAAGTAGTCCTCAGTGGCTCAATGTCTACTTGAGAGGAGGTATCAAACAGGGTTACTCAGGGTCTGCCCTGGGTCTGGTATTGTTCAACATCTTCATTAAAGATTTGGATGATGGGATTGAGTGCACACTTAGCAAACTTACAGACAATGCCAAGTTGAGTAGAATTCTGGACACTTCAGAAGGCAGGTTTAGGATCCAGGATGACCTGGATAGACTAGCGGACCAGGGCTCAGAGGGTAGTAATCAATAGCTTGTTTGATTACTAGATGTTGGCAGCTGATATCAAGTGGGGTCAGTCCTGAGGCTGGTTTTGTTCAATATCTTCATCAACAGCCTGGAAGATGGGATGGAGTGCAACCTCAGCAAGTTTGCAAATGCTACCAAGTGTGGGGGAGTAGTAGATACACTGGAAGGTAATGGCTAGGATTCATAGATTTCATAGACATTAGGGCTGGAAGGGACCTCGGGAGATCATCGAGTCCAGCCCCCTGCCCAAAGGGGACAAATTGGTAAATTGGATGATTGGGCCAAAAGAAATGTTATGAGGTTTTAATAAGGAGAAATGCAAAGTTCTGCACTTAGGACAGAACAATCCCATGCACCTGTGGAGGCTGGGGACTGACTGGCTAAGCAGCAGCTCTGCAGAAAAGGACCTGGGGATTACAGTGGACAATAAGCTTGAATATGAGCCAGCAGTGTGCCCTTGATGCAAAGAAGGCTAACGGCATACTGAGCTGCATTAGTAGGTGTGTTGCCAGCAGGTCAAAGGAAGTGATTATTCCCCTCTATTCAGCACTGGCGAGGTCACATCGGGAGCACTGTGTCCAGTTTTGGGCCCCCCGCTATAAATTGGTGGGCCAATTTGTGAGCAAATTGGAAAAGAGTCCAATGTAGGATGACAAAAATGGTTGGGGTGCTGGGGCGCACATGAGGAAAGGCTGAGGGAACTAATCTTATTTAGTTTGGAGAAGAGAAGACTAAGCGGGGATTTAATAGCAGCCTTCAACTACCAGAAGGGTGGTTCTAAAGAGGATGGAGCTGGACTGTTCTCAGTGGTGGCAGATAACAGAACAAGGAGCAGTGGTCTCGAGTTGCGGCAAGGGAAGTTTAAGTTAGATATTAGGAAAACCTTTTTCACTAGGAGGGTAATAAAACAGTGGAACAAGTCACCCAGAGAGGTCACGGAATCTCCATTCTTGAAAGTTTTTAAGACCTGGCTAGACAAAATCTTGGCTGGAATTGTATGGTTGGGGCTTGTCCTGCTTTGAGGACAAGATGGTTGGACTAGATGACCTCCTCAGATCCCTTCTAACCCTAATTTTCTATGAGTGTGTAAACTGAATATGAGCCAAGAGTGTCCTCATGTTGCAAAAAAGCCAACAGCACTCTGGGTTGTATCAACAGGAGTGTCACTTTACAGATCAAGGATAGTGATTCTTATGCTCTTTTCAGCACTGGTGAGGCCTCACCTGGAGTACTGTGTCCAGGGCTACATACTTCAAGAAGGATGTCGACAGTTTGAAAAGAGTCCAGCACAGGACAGCAAAAATGAGCAGGGGCCTGGGAGACGAGACATGAGGAAAAGCAGAATAAACTAGGATTACTTAGCTTGGAGAAGAGAAGACTGAGGGAGGATTTGATAACAGTCTTCAAATACCTGTAAGGTTATTACAGAGAGGATGGAGTTGGGCTTTTCCCTGTGTAAGGGACAGGACTAGGAACAATGGCCTCAAGCTGTAGCATGGGGAAATTTATGTTGGAAATTAGGAGGAACTTTCTGATCGTGAGAGTGGTCAGGCATTGGACCAGGCTACCTAGAGAAGTTGTGGAATCTCCATGCTTAGAAACTTTCAAAAGAGACTTGGCTGGATGGTTTAGTCGGGAATGATCCTGTCTTGAATAAGGAGCTGGAGTAGATGACTTTGTGAGGTCCCTTCCAGCCCTCCTTTCTTATGATTGCAGGATTGACAAGTATGCTGCACCCCATCTGAGGCTTGCGCTTTGAACATCCCCATTACACACTCCCCCACTGCCCCAGGCCAAGTAATCCCCCCTGGCTGAGTCAGGGCAGGCCATGAGTATCTGTTAGAGAGGAAGGCTGGGGAGCAGGGAACTAAAGGCTCAGGTGGGAGGGTATGAGTAGGTCACGTGCTGCAGGAGCAGGCCTGGGTATGGAGCTGGCTGAGTAGGGCGCTGGGAGCTGCTGGGAAGCTGAGGGGCTGGGTGTGCCCTCATGTTCCATTGTGCCCTCAGGAGATTGCAAAGCACTTTGACTTGGCAGAGTCGGGCTACGAGGTGGTGGAGGAGGCTATTGACACCATGACCTGCGTGGCCTGGTACATCAACGACATGAAACGCAAGCATGAACACGCCGTGCGCCTGCAGGTTACTGAGAGCAGGGGAAGGTGTGGGGAGCTATGAAGGCACATGGGGATTTGGGATACAGAGGCTCCTAATCCTGCGGGGCGGAGGGAATGAGGCAGAAGGACAGTAGTGCAGAGATCAGCAACTTATGGTCCACATGGCCCACTAAGCTGTCAGATCTCGGTGGCAGCTCTGTATGGGGAGTGTTTGGAGCTGGGTGGCAGTTTGGCATGGGGAATGTCAGAACCAATTCAGTGCGGGTCAGTGGCACTGCGGAGGGCAGGGGGTTGGGGGAAAAGCAGCAGTAGCAGCAGGGCCTGGGTCAGCAGTATTGGCCTACCTTTGGCTCTAGCCCTGTTAATGCAGACTACTGCTCCTAAAAGGTGACTTAACTCTTCCACATGTGGTAGTGGCTTTTGTGTTGGGGCTGGCAGCAAGGGTCCCTGAAGTACATTAGACTAGTTTCTGGCCTAGCGTTCCCCCTAGCACTATGGCTGGGGTGAACTGAGCAACTAGACCAAGGTGTTCATACCCACCGTTGCTCTTGCCTGGTTAGGAGATCCAGTCTCTGCTGCTGAACTGGAAGGGGCCAGACCTGACCACGTATGGGGAGCTGGTGCTGGAGGGCACCTTCCGCGTTCAGCGGGTCCGCAACGAGCGTGCCTTCTTCCTTTTTGACAAGACCCTGCTCATCACCAAGAAGCGTGGGGACCACTTTATCTACAAGAGCCACATCCCGGTACCTTGCTGCAGCTGCAAGCAGCCTCACGCTCTCTTGTGATGCTTGGTGGATGGTTGGGGGTTTCGGGGCCCCCTCTCCCAAGTGTCAGGGAGTGAGGGCATGTGTCTGGGGACTTCTCTTGCCAGGCTGTCCTGTTGCTCACTTGTGGGTTAGGGCCTAGCTACAGGAGTCTCTGCCCACTGGCTCCCCACCCACTGTACTGCCTACCCCTTCCCCCTATGCCCTTTTACCTCCCATCAGAGCAGGCTGTCTCTGGGTACAGGAAAAGCCTCACTTGTAGTTTGGCCACCTGGTGACAATACCTGCTAGCCACTGCAGTGCATACTTAGCCTGGGACTGAAATCCCAGGCCCAAACAGGGCAGCTGTTCCCTAGCATCAGACTTGTTCCTTGGGAAGCTTTTAGCCTCTCTTCCCCTCATGCTTCATCTGCTCTCAGCCATCTCTTGACACAGCCCATCTACTCTAGGCTCTGGCTGCTCCCTGTTACCTCTCTGGCTGCCTTGCCCAGTGCTGTGCCAATGAATAGCTGCCTGGGTGGTGCAGCCTTGGGGCTGTGCCTGTGCTAGCCTCCAGGGAGGAGGCTCTGCTTCCTGATGCTGACACCTCTGTCTCCCACACCCCAGTGTTCCTCCTTGATGCTGATTGAGAGCACCCGAGACTCGCTGTGTTTCAGTGTCACTCACTATAAACACAGCAAGCAGCAGTACAGCCTTCAGGTATGTGAGGGGCTGGCTGGGCAGGGCTAGGGCAGTCACAGGGCCTGGGCAGCAAAATTTAGAGAGGTCCAAGGGCCAGACAGGATGTTATTGGAGGTGCATAACAGCTGGTCAGGCCTGGGGTGAAGCTGGATGGGGCAAGCTGGGGTGAGAGGGGGGCTCAGGGGCTGGGCTAGAGTGGTTAGGAAAGTTAGGCTGGGTTCAGAGCAAGGAAAGGGAAGCTGATGGTGTTTGTAATCCATAATGTCTCTGCCTCAGGCCAGGAGTGTGGAGGAGAAGCGGGTATGGACCCACCACATCAAGAGGCTTATTCTGGAGAATCATCATGCCATAATTCCCCAGAAGGTGAGGAGGACTGGTACTCCCAGCCAGCATCCCCACCCCCCCCAAACTACAGAGTTGGCCTGATGCACCACCCTCAATGTGCCAGGCTGGGGACCACAGTGCTTTATGTGGCCAGAGATGTGTGCCAGGGATGAGGCCCAGGCCCAGGGGCAGGGGTTTCTGAAAGGGGGATGAAGCACCTCTGCAAACTCCCAGTGCTCTGGCATTGGCATGTTGCTCCATGCTTCACTAACCAAGAGCTCTTCTTCCTTCCTAGGCCAAGGAAGCCATCTTGGAAATGGACTCCTACTGTAAGTGCTGGCTGTCTGTACACCTGTCTATTTGTCCACCACTAAGGGCCCTGGGGTTTTAATCCTCACTCCTGAAAAGCACCCTCTGGTCTTGAGAGTGAGAGCTGGGGCATGTGGTGTCCTGGCTCTCCATCCTTCCCTGCCCATATGCAAGAAGGGTTCACTGTAGGGTCTGATGCCTGGCCCATTGAAACTTTCAACAGCCATCTCTGAGCAGAGAGGTTGGCTCTGCACACATAGGGCAGTTGTGATGTTTCTGCATGGGGCAGCTACTGAGAGAGGGCCATAATGGCTGAGTTATGTGTTTTGGAGCACATCTGGGCCCACCAGGTTGCCTGTTTTGAAGCACATCTGGGGCTGACTTCAGCTGGGCCTCATGCATGTGCTTCTTCTCTGCCCCTTCAGACCCACCTCGCTACAGATGCAGCCCAGAGGGGCTGAAGAAAGCCAGGTCAAACCAGCCCATGGATGAGGTGCCAGTGCACATCCGGCACCTGCCAGGTCGTCGCCAGTCAGGTAAGAGAAGAGGGGTGGTGGAACAGGTGCAGCTGGTCATAGGGTTAGTGTGCCCATTCCCCCCGTCAATCTATGGAGTCCCCACAAGCCACCAACAGCATGCCATGCTTATTGACTCTCACCCATATGGCTGGCTAAACTGTGCTGGCCCAGTAAATCACTGGTGTATGCAGAACTACATCTGGTAGCTGCAGGGGCAGGGGCAGTTCCAAAAGTTGGCTGTCCTTCAGTTCAGCCATGTGGGTGGTGTTGGAGCCTGCAGCAGGCTCTGGGCTGCACTGTCTCTGGCCTTGGGAGATTGGTCCCTGTCTGTACTGCAAGGAAAGAGCAGGTCAGTTTGGTGTCCCTCTCCTAGGCACCTGAGTTTCTCCAGGCAGCTCCAAGAAAGAGGGTCCTGGCAAGGGAGCAGTAGTGTCCATGGTTTGGAGGAATCGGTTCAGATGCACCCTCGTGGGTCACGGCCTGGGAAAGTTCCCACTGGACTCCTCCCTTCCCTAGGTGCCAGCCCTCTGAGCCCCATGGCTATGTATCTGACACACATACCCTTCAGCAATTGATGTGAAAGGGTGCTGTGTCTCTGTGGCACATGGGGGGTGGGGGTACTGTAAGAGTGAGCACAGCAGCCTGCAGTGAAAGCAGAGCAGGCAAAGGAGTGTGTCTAGTTGAGCTGTGCCCATAGGACCAAGATGGTGGCAGAAGCTAGGGCTTGGGCTCCAGACAAGTCACTCTAATCTCAGGTTGACTAGGAGGCAAGAGAACTTGACTTCTTCCTGTGACATGGCAGTCCAGATGGAGGACTGGGTGGCTATGATTGATGACTAATACCACAGGGGGCACCATGTGGCAAATCATGACTGGACTTGGCTTGAATTCCCCTAACGCAGTAGTTCTCAAACTTCTTTTTTTTCTCAGACCACTTGAAAATTGCTGAGGGTCTCAGCGGACCACTTAATAAACTTTTTTTTTGTTCTACAAATCAAAGCACGCAACTCATATTTTAATATCAGTAGTCTAACTTTACAAGTACAGATATTCTCAATTGTTCCGCAACCTTTCTGCAAACAACCTGGATGGAGCTCTGATCTGCGGACCACAGTTCGGGAACCTCTGCCCTAGCAGATTGTAGATGCAGGCCATACGTCTCTCAGAGCCTGCTTGCTTCCTGCAGCACATTTCTGTGGGCAGCAGTTCCTCCCCACCTCGTTTTGGCTGAACAGAGCCAGCCCCTGGTCTGGAATGTTGTGGGCCTCCATTGCTTTCTCCGGATTGCTGCAAGAGCAAATGGCAGAGGTGTGGAGCTGGGAGGCTGGGACCAGGAGAAAAGGTCCTGGGGGGCTTTTCTGGAGCCAGTGGAGGCACAGGGCAAGTGCAGTTTGGCCCATCATATGCCTGCATTATAAGACAGTCTTTGACTATGGAGTCACATGCTGCCCTACTCAGTGCATAGAATATTTAACTTGAAGGGAAGTTCACTAGGCCCATCCCGTACTGCTCAGCTCGTTTTGTATAGCCTCTAGCATACACCGCACGTTGCCCATCCTTGCTTTTTTGAGGTGCTGCACATATACAGTAGTTTTGTGGTGTACAGCCTCTGCCTTTCTTACCTCCTACCATTCATCCCCTGCTCCTAAGTTTCCTGCTGTGCTTCTTGATGGCACATCTGAGTGCTTCCCAGGCCATCAGGAATTAATTTTTCCCACTTCACTGCTTGAAGTCGTGCTATCCCATTTCACTAGCAAGGAGCTATGGTGCAACGAGACTGTGGTCAAATGTGCCCACTGACTTTGGATGCCCAATCTATACTGTCCAGTGCTTGATCAGAGCACTCAGTATGTTCACAGCCCAGCTCCCATTGGGGTCAGTTGCAGGTAGGTGTGCTCAGCCCTTCTACAGCTCAGACCTCAAGGGGTAAAATGAGGAGTGCACAGTTTTCAATCACATGGGGAAAATCTGAATTAAGTGATTTGCCCAGCATCATAGAGGAGCTCTGTGGCAGAGGCAGGAATAAAATCCAGTGCTCCAGGCTGAGGTTCAACTATGTTAACTGTGACACCCATCCTTTCTCTCCCTGTCATTTCTTGCTTCATTTGCTTCAGGTATGGCTGTCCAACTTCTAAGAGGCTGGGGTGGGGGCAGGAACTGGAAGCTGGGGGAGGGAGGAAGAGCACAGAAACCCCAGCTGAAAGCTGGAGTGATATGAGTAGCAACAGCTGGATGGAGGCCTGGAGGCTTTAGATTAATCCCTTGTGCCCTTCCCCCTTCCATTCTTTGATCCCCATCTATCTTGGGCAGGGATCAGTGCATGATCATGTCATCAAAGACTATGTTGTAATGCAGATGCCCTAAGGAGTGCAGTTTGCTGCACAGGCAACTTTCAACCAGATGTTTCTGTACTTGACTTTGCCTCCTTAAAATATGTTAACCTACATTTTATGGCATCACTTCTTTTTGGTTTTCAAAGAAAATTGACAGGTTATGAAGTCCATCACTGCTCACATAAGTCATCAGCAAGTTAGGCTCCTCTCACTTCTCCTCGCAGACTTGTGTTGCTTGAACTGAAAGAATAGCAGTGGAAAGCCATTATCTTGTATATGCAACTTTCTGAAGTGGGAAATGTGGGCACATGCTTTGTCAGAGGGGGTTCATGGCCAGCAGACTGTAGGTTAGAAATAAGGTGCACATTTTGGCAGAAAAGGGAATGAACACCCCCAGCAGGGCCCCAGCCAACCCCTCTGACCAGCCTGAGCTCAGCCTGCTGGGTACCCAGGCAAAGTGAAGTCCAAGGCTCTGTCACAGCACTCTTTGGGGCCAGGTGAATGACCGCACGTCCAGTTGAAAGACCTGCCCAGCTCTGCCTGTCACTTATCAACTTTGGGTGCCCTTCAGTCCTGTGCTGGGGGCACTGGGGCCCATAGGGAGTAACTACTCCCCACTCCATTTACAGGCACTTCCTGAATTAAAGCTAGCACTTTACTCCCTCTCCCCACTTCATGAACTTCTATTAATTGTGGGTCTCATTAAGTCCCCTGCCCCAGGAGCACCAAGCAAATTCTCCTGCCATTCCTTGGCATAGGATGCCAGAGAATGGTCCCCAGTTTCTCTCCATCCTTGCATACCCCTATAAACTTCTGCCTCTGACCTGTGGCACCATTATAGAGTCCCAGCCCTGCCTCCCATCTCCACACTAGCATGGGCTTCATCAGGTTCTGGGTTTTCTGAAGCCCTGGGGTCCTAGGTGCTGAACACTGCATGGAGTCTGGTGCCAGACCTATAGCTGCCAAGACAGGTTTGGGGCCTGGTTGTAAGAGGATCTCAGGATGAGGTCAGCAGCCCTGAAACATGGTGAGGCAAGCCATACTCCATTTTCTGTTGCCAGTGCCATGCAAACAGGGTGTGTGTAATCACTGCACCATGGGGAGGCCAAAGCGTATGCCAGGCTCTAATAGATCTCTGTCCTATCCTTAGAACCTTTCCACTACTGCTCCCGTGCTGAGAAGCTCCCCCAGTACAACGGACCGCAGGGCTGCATGGTGCCTGGGCGTACTGGCCGCAGGAAGTCTGGTGCGAGCAGGGGCCCAGGGCATCATTGGGTGTGGATGTCAGGAGTACTGCATGCAGTGTCTGGGGCTCGGTGTTGATCATGGGGGTGAAACTGATCCACTGCTGCACAGTGGGGAATGGTCTGGCTAACACACATCCCCAGGCTGAGCTGACCTAGGATACAGCTGTAGTTTGTTACTAAGAGCAGATGGCTGATGCTGGGGGCATGTTCTGGGGCTCAGTGCCATTTGATGCTGCTTCAAGGGCTCTGTTCTGGTGTCTGACTGCCGGTGTGCTGGGGAGAAAGCTGGTTTCCTGAGCTTTGTGGGGTGAAGGTGGGGTCCTCAGCCAGGGGTCCTGGGGATTGGATCACAGCAGCCCAGTTGATAACACTTTTCTTCTTCATACAGAGCCATCCAAACAGATTCTCAAGCAACTCGGTGCTGAAGGTAAGTAAGACCGCTGCCCTACACACTGGGAGGACAGAGGCAAATGGCAGAGTTAGGGGGCTGCCGCTGGGGCTCTGCAGTATGGCCATCATAGTTTAAGACACAGCTGAGCCCAGCATGTGCTGCTGGCTCCACTGGCCTTTTGTGCAGGCCAATGGAGCCAGCAGCACAGCATAAGGGCAGGTGGGGGGAGTTGGGTACAGATGCCCATCTTCTCCCACCTACCCTTGGGCCTCTGGCATCATTGCTAAGCTGCACCTGTCATGTTGGCCAGTCCACCTTTGTGCAGTCATAGGAATCAGAAAAATAGGGAGAGACCTCAGGAGGTCATCTCTTCAAAGCATGCTGAGGGCAGGATCATCCCTGACTGAACCATCCTAGACCCGTGTTTGTCTAGCCTGTTCTCAAAACTTCACAAGCAACCCTATTTCATAACTATTCAGCACAGTGCCTCAAAACCCCAAGAGCACCCTAACTAGCCACAGGTAAAGCAGGGGGTGAGGACACTGTCAGTGCCACAGTGGAGTGGGACTGAGCCCTTGGTCCCAAGGCTTCAGCCTCTGAGGCCTGGCTTGAGCACAAGCAACATGCTCAGCACTGGGGGATATGGGGCATGCTGAGTGCTTTAAGGTCGTCACTTGCCTACTCTGCCCCCTCAGTGGAACAAAAGGGATCAGATCCATCTGAGGTGCCTCTGGTGCTTTGGGGGTGTGCTGGTTCCTTGGGATGATACACCAACTACAGCTCTGCTTTCCTGGGTTGGGGAATCTCTGTTGGCCATGGAGCCATGGGAATCCCCACAGGTTGGGTGTCCCTTCCCCTCAGTCCCTGGTTCATGCTTCAGTGATCTTCAACTAGGCTGATTTGCTGGCTGGTGGCAGACAGTTGTGACCTAAACTAGGCCAAAGAATCTAGGCAGCTGAAGGGGGGCTTCCCCACCACTCCCCACACCTGAGGCCTGTGGAGAAAGGGCACTCTCCTTTTCCTGGACTGCCACAGGTCAGGTTATGAGCTCTGGTCTTAGGGTTCCCATAGCTTTCAGGGAGGCCATAGCCAGTGCTCTTCCCCACCCTCCCCTGCTGTGCAGCAGGCAGACAGTGGGGGTACTGCTGCAACAGTGATGAGGCAGATAAGATCTGCTTGCAGCATCCTCAGCTCTCAGCAGAGCTGTTCCGAGGGTCCAAGGGGAAGTGCTGCCTCCTGCATGTTTTCATCTTAGCACAGTCACCTTTCAGGGCCACACACTGAGCAACTAGCTTAGACGACCCCTCCCATCTCCCCCTTCCTGCCAAGGACACCCTCAATCTCTTCCAGTCTTAGAGAATGGGCACCCTTGACCTACCCAGAAAGCTCCCTTTCCCTCTTTGGTTTGGAGCCTTTGAAGGTTATTGACTCCTGGAGGCTGGCACAAATCTGGCATGATCCATACAGCAGATGATAGCAATGTTTATGCACCCCCATCCTTGCTTCCCTAGCTACACGTGCCATGAACTTGTCTGACCCCAGTGATGCATTTCCATTCCCAGGCAGGGGCCATTGCCCACCCAATATGTTGTCCCCCTCCACAGGGGCTCCTGCTGACATCCATAGGGAGCAAGGTGTTCCAGGAGCCAGGCGACTGCAGGGCTGGCAGCCCTTCCTTGGTAACAATTGAGGGGGCAGCGGACAAGAAGGCAGTGGGAAAGGGCTCTTTGGAGGAGGGGATGGGGCTTGCCTCCTTTGTCCTGGAACTCAGTGTGGTGGGTAGCTGTCGTGCCCAGCAATCCTTTTGCTAATGGCTTGTCTCCTCTCTTCCATGTGCTGGGGATGCACAGCAGGACTGAAGGTGAGATCCAAGAGTAGACGGGGAACTATGGGAGGGCACAGAGGTCTCTGTGGTGCCAGTCTGAAGGGGCCCCTCTCCCTCTAGGTGGCACTGGAACAGGCATACCTCATTGTAAGGCTCCTTCCTTGAAACTTTGGCCTGTGAGCCTGTGACACTCCAGCCCCCAGTACCCTCAAATGCCATGCTCCCATCACATGCATGCCACCTGTCCTTGTGCACATGTGCACACATGCTTGTGCTCTGGCCCTGCTTTGTGTTCCAGCTGTCCCCTACCTGTTGTAGGAGTATGGAGTCAACACATGGTTTTGGGTGTTGGGGAGTGGGAGCCATTGGGCTGGGACCCCGAGCACAGCTACTAACCCCACCCCGCCAGGCGCTCTAGCAACCCACAGATGAGGTGGAGCTAAGGGCTTGTTTGTACTTCAAACAGCATACAGACAGTGATGGAGGCTTCCTGGACACTGGGGAGCCCTTGCAGCCCCCCAGCAGCCTACAGCAACAGGCTGAGCTTGAGAGGGATGCAGAGGAGACAGAGGAAGAGGCCTCTGGGAAGGAGGAGGAGCAGGCTGTTGGGAAGAACTCCCTGGAGGAGCTGTCAGGGAGTGACAGCAGCGAGAAGGAAGCAGGGCCTGAGGCGGAGGAGGGCCCAGTGGGAGAGGAGCAGGTAGTGGACTTGGCCAGCTGCCTGCTGGCAGCACTGCACTGCTGGCATTCTCAGGACAACACTTTGCTTTTCCCTTTTGAAGCATCTCTCTTCAACCTCTCTCTACATGCTGCCCTGATGCATGGCTTGGAATTGCCATCCTGTTGCCACTCTCTAACCTCCCTTCCATTCACCAGGCCCAGACCACTCTCCTGTGCTTAGGGGTGAAGATCCAACCTTGGTCCTGGCTTTGGAGCAAGCTGGTCACCACAGCTGTAGGGCCATTGGCTTTTGGAGCAAAGCTTGTGCCCCTCTCTGTTCCTAACCCTTCCCTGCCTGCTGTAGCCAAGGTGGAGTGGCTGCATGATAACCAGCGTGCTTTCCATTTTCCTCCCAGCCTAACCTGATTCCTGGGTTGGGGCTGAAGAGATTAACTGGATGGTGCAGGGTATGAACTCAAGGGGATGCCCCTCTCCACAGGTCTGTCTGTTGTGATGCGAGGCTTATCTGGTTTCCTCAGAGCTCTGGCCCTGTATGGAGAAAAAACGCATCCCCTCTAAAAAGACAGTTGTCTGCTGGAGGCTCGGGCTGCAGAGCCTCTGGAGGCTGGACATGTGGAGCGGTTGGCAGCTGCAGATGCTGACCTAGAGAGGTCGTAGGGGCTGCCTGGTGTCTCTGCTGTCCTGGTCTTTTGAGTTCAGGGGCTGGCACCTTTGTCCTGGGTGAGTCATACCCATGTTTGGGCACACCCATCTGGCCAGCTGTGTGAAGCCTTCCTTCTGTTTTGGCTCAGGACAAGGGACACTGTATGCCAGCAGGACCCAAGGGTTGCAAGAGGACTGCCAGCCAGTCTCCCAGGAGCTGTGAGAAGCACCACAGCATGGAGAGGGTATTAGATGACCCAGAGGTGAGTAAGCAAAGCTGAGTAGGCCTTGTTTTTGCACCTGCCCTCAGGGCAGAGAGCAATCCCTTTAGGCAATGGCTAGACCTTGTGCTAGGAGGCTGCATCAGTGCTCCTGTGGCAGTGTGTCCTGTGTTGCACTTCCCTCTGCCCCCTGGCTGCACTGTCCCCCACAGGCACAGAGTGGGTGCTGTTGGCAGTCCCAGCCCTCAGCAGGGGAAAGGTGCCTGTGCACGTAAACAAAATAGGCTTTATCAGGACCACTGGCGGTCAAGTAGCACCAATTCCCTGGAGCTGGGACCATCATGGTTTTACCCAGAGCAGCCCTGTAGTCCCCAGCCCAGCCTCTAGAAGCAGGGGCACTGGTGACAGGTGAAGTGGCTGGATGGCAACTGGGGCTGTGTCAGCCCTTGCTCACTTTCCTGCTGCTGATTACCATGCCCATCAGGGCCCTCAGGCTCTGGGGTAGGCTATTCCCACCCCCCTTCTGGTGGCCCACCAGTAATTTGGCAAGCTGAATAGGGCAACTTTATGGGCTGGATCTGGCCTGCAGTCGCATGTTTGAAACCCCTGCGCTAGAGGAAAGGGGTGAGCCCTGGCATTGTGGCCAAGGTGCAGTATTGGGGCACTAGAATCATTCTGCCTGCCTGCCTCATTTGGCTGTTCCACTGGAGGAACGTGGCTGTACGCATGACCCGCAGCCTGCCCCAGAGGTGGCTGTTTGTCAATGGTGAGAATGGCCTTTGAGACACCCACAGGGTGGAAAGGGCTGTGGAATAAGGGCAGGGCCCAGGGGTCCTGATAGTCCAGTGACCTGTTGCCCAGAAGATGCCCAGAGCCAGACTTGAATTGAGGATTTTCCAGCTGCTCTGGGCTCTTCATTTACCATCCTTGTGCCCATGAGCTCCCAGCACAAATATCCAAGAGAACAGGACCACCATGTTCCTTCCCTGCTGTGCCTGTCAGCAGCCCATGGCAGAGCTGGAAACACTTTCCAGGGTGCTCCCTGTGCGCATTGGCAGTCGGAGGTAGCACATTCTGGTTCTGCAAAAACTTTTCTCATCACAGCTTCCTGTCTGATTCCCACTGCATTGCTTACAGGGAAGCTGAGGCATAGAGGTGCAAGATAAACCTGTGAGATTACAGCCAAGCTGGGGGAAAAGCTGTCATCCTGACTCTGTCCACTACTCTAATTACTGGAGGGAGTGCTTTCCTGATACTGATGCTAGAACTCAGGCATTCTGACCCCTAATCCCTGCTGCTTTGACCCCTTTGAGTCCCGCTCCCCCTCTCAAAGCTGAGGCGAGAACCCAAAAGCCATGGCTCGTTATGCCTCCCGTAACAATCGCCAGCACTCCCTTCCCTTCCAGGCCATGGGAGCTGCCAATTTTTGTGTCTGTAGCTGGCCTGCTCTCCTGTGCCTTCAAAACCCAGATCCCATTTTTCTCTGTTCCGGAGGAAGACTATTTTAGGTAAATGAGAAGGTGGCAGAAAAGTTTTAGCCCAACATTAGTGAGAATTCAGAACAAGTTTGGCCATTCCTGTGGGGATGTCCAGAGTTCAGACAGCAAGTCAACCATGGCGGGCAGTCAGCCTCGTGGCTCACAGAGCCCATACGGGGGGACTGGTCACGTTAGGCCATTCTATAGCCCTTGTGTCAAACATAACTGTTGTGTACTAGTTCCTTTATAACCTGGGATGTCACTCTGAAAGTTGCCTCTTGGGGTGAGATTAGGGCAAAGGAGGTGCTGCTTGATGGCAGCAGCCCCCTGTATGCACTCCATCTTTTTGTCTTGCTCCCCAGGCTGCCACTGACATGGAGCATGAAGAAACTCAGGAGGTGTCACTTATTAAGGAAGAGTGCCTGGCTCAGACCTGCTCAGACCTGGAGTCGGCTTGCACCCCAGAGCTGGTGCTGCCAGCCCAGCACAAAGAAGGGGAAAAGGACCAGCATCCTAACAATGCAGACCCTGCCGCTTCAGAGAATGCAGAGGAGCTCAAAACCCTGAGTAGTGAGGAGGAGGATGATAATGAAGATGCAGCCCTGCATCCCCCGAGGGGCATCCTCCCACCTTCTGTGCTGGACCAGGCCAGCATCATTGCTGAGAGGTTTGTCAGCAGCTTCTCCCGGCGTAGCAGCCTGGCACTGGATGAGGGCAGGGCATCTGCAGGCATCCCCACACCCCGACTGGTTAGCCGCAGCAGCAGCATGCTGAGTCTTGAGGGCAGTGAGAAGGGGCAACGGTGTGGCAGCAGCAGCGATGCCCAGAGCTGCTTCCTGCCTCTGGAGATGGCGGCAGAGGGCCAGCAGCTGCACAGTGCTGCCCGCAGCAGGGCTGCCTCACCCAGCCTCCAGGAGCCTGAACGAGCCTCTTGCCGCAGGAAAGAATCCATGCTTTCCAAACAGGACCGGCTCCTGCTGGACAAGATCAAGAGCTACTATGACCAGGCCGAGCACCAGGATGCCAGCTTCAGCATTAAGCGCCGGGAGAGCCTGTCCTACATCCCCAAGGGGCTGGTCAAAAACTCTGTCTTCCGAATCGACAGCCTGCCATGGGCAGCAGCCAGCCAGGATACTGCTAATGCTGCCCATGGGAGACTGGGCAGCAGCATGGCTGATGGCACCAGCAGCAGGACAGCTGCCTGGGTGTTCTCTGGCCTCCCTGCAGCTCCCCTTGGCCAGCCTGAGGCAGGTGGCCCAGCCCCCATCACTGATGAGGAGTTCAGGCCACCCTCAGAGATGATCAAGGTCTGGGAGGGGATGGATAAGCAGAAAGGCAAGTCTTGGAAGGAGTGGGACAGGGAGCAGTTGGCAGTGGGTAGGGCTGGCACTGCCACTGGCACCACCACAGGTGGAACTGAGCGACCCATGGGTAGGAGCCAGGAAAATGGCCTGGGCACGCGTGAGCCTCTCCTCATCCTGGAGGATGATGACCTGAGTGCTATCACAGAGGAGTCCACTGTGCCTTCACCTGAGAGCAGGTCTCCCACAGAGAGGTCAGCACCCCCCAGGATGGTCTGCCACCTGAAGAGGCTGGCACAGGAGCTGGGCACCAGTGAGCTGGGCCAGCCCCCCCTGCTGCACCCACGCATCCTGCAGCTCTCACCTGCTGGGGAGGCTGAGCTGTGTGAGCGTACCAAGACTCGGGTGTACCAGCTGGCACGCCAGTACAGCTTGCGGATCAAGAGGCACAAGCCAGTCCTGCAGAGACATCTCACTGAGCTGGAAGAGGACACGAGCAGTGTGCCCGTCCTGCTGCACCACACACAACCAGAGGCAGAGGAGGAGGAAACAGATTCCCAAGGTGCTAAGGGGGGTAGTCATGAGTTGATGAATGTGGGGAGACCCTTGGGCAATGGATTGGTCTGGGCTGGTGAACTGAGGGCTTCTGGGGTGTTTGGCTGGGGGACACGTAGAGCAGAGGATGCTGCCTAGGGCATTGGGCTGATCCTGGGGCACTGAGAGGGGAACTCCCTGGAGTACTTATGAGAGGGATTTCATGGGGCAGTGATGCTGGGGCTTCTCTGGGTGATGGGCTGGGTGGGAGGGCTTGTATGAGCCAGAGCAGCCAAGAATCTCACCTAGGGGTGATGTAGCGTCAGGGAGGGGACCTGTAACTTTACAACTGAAAGAGCTAGCTGCCCCAGAGCTTCATTTACGGGAAAAGAAAAATGTTTGGCTGACTGGAAATTGGCTCGGGTCCAGTTCTGTGGCCAGAGGTCTGCACCCCGTGGCTGACACATGTTCATGCACGTGTTTTATGTCTGTGCAGTCATACCCATGGGCACAGTGTGAGCCCTTTCAAGGTGAGTCTTCCCATGAGGGAGGTCAAGCCATGACTCACCCCTTCAGTGCTGTGTTGTTTCTCTCCTCAGGCAAGCAGAAGCCAGCACTGTCCCTCACCTATGAGCAGGAGGTGATCCCGGAGCAGAGCCCACTGACCCCACGTTCCACTTCGTCCTCACCCCGGCGTCCCTCTTCCACCAGTTCCCATCCAGTCTCCCCAGCCAGTTTGGCCTCCCACAGTCCACTTAGCCCCATTCTGGCTGAGAAGTTCAGCTGGCCTGACGTCCGAGAGCTGCGCTCCAAGTACTCCTTTGGAAAGTCCAGTGAGGCAGGCTTTGGCCCATGTAGGCCTCCCCCAGTGAACAGGAGCCGCTCAGCACCAGAGAAGATGGCAGAGGGGCCACCAGGAGCCCTCTCGGGGAAGGCAGGCCGGAGCGGGCGAGCGACAGAGAAATCATGGCTGGCAGCTGAGCGGAGCCGGAGTGCCGAGCAGGGCCCGGAGCCCAGCACTGGGAGCCGGCAGCACCAGCGGCAACACAGTGATGGGGCACTGTATGTTGCTGCGGAGACCTGCCTGGACAACCAGCAACGTGTGATTGTGCTGGAGAAGGTGCCACCCGATGCTGAAAGCTATGTGCAGATCCGCTCACCCACCACCCGAGAGAAGCTTTCCCTCAAGGCTGTGGCGGAGCGCTGCAAGGTCTACCAGGATTTGGATGGCTGCCCCCAGCAAGAGTGGGAGGATGAAGAGGGCCAGCCCCAGAGGCCCATGCTCTGGGACAAGCCAGATGTTGGTCACCAGGGCCTGGTGAAGAACCTGCGGGAAAAATTCCAGACCCTGAACTCCACCTGTTGAGTGGGAGCTTGAGACGGGCCCTGGATGGGGTCTACATCTGAGCTGGGGGAGACTGGCACCTCATGTATATAAGAACATCTTCCTCTTTTCCCCACTCCCTCGAGCCAGTACTGGCTTTGCCTGTGTCACTGCAAGCAGAGCCCACCCTGGCCTGTGGCTTTGTGGGCTGGTGGATACTACATTTAAGGGCAGATCCTGGGGTAAAGCTGCATGTAGGGCCATGACTGTGGCTCAGGTCCACACAGCATTGTTTTGCACACTGGCACAGCTAAAGCAGCATGGAGCAAGGCCAGCCCTCTGTGCCTACTGGGAGTGCAGCATTTGGCAACAGTACCCTGACTGCTACCCAGCCTGCAGGAGGCCTGTATATACTAGAAGGCAGGTGTGCACAAACTTCTGTGCAATAATAGTTGCTGTCAGAGAACATGCCTCCTGCCTCTTCCTTGGGAGGGGAAATTTCTGGGGTTTTATGCTGGAGGGATGGGAAGGGAGCAGTGTTGTCTAATACATAGAGCACTGGAGTCAAACAGAACATCTGCTCCTCGTTCTGCCACTGACCTGCTGAGTGACCTTGGACAAAGTCCCTGCCTCTTTTGCCCACCCCCTCTCATCTGTTTAGGGCAGGCCCTGCCTCTTACACATGTACAACACCTGGCGCTGACCTAGCAGTGCTGGAGTTCCGCTTAGCTGAGACCCCACTGGTCATAGGCTTGTTGGAGCTAGCAAAGGCAGGGACTGCTAGGCCTGCATAGGTCAAGGCTTTCAGAGGGACAAGCATGGTGCCAGGTGTGAGTGCTGCTGTGACATTGCAGCTTATACGTGTACTGGGGACAACAAATCTTAGTGAAGCTCTCCCTGCACCACACAGCAGGAGGAGGCCAGGCTGGACTCATCCCAGCATCAGCTGCTTGAGCCTTTGGGTCTATGGCCCAGCATCATCCAAAGGGAGTTGAGCCTAGGGTGCCCCACTATGTGAACTTGGTTGGGGGGAAAGGGAGACGGATGCTTCTTACTTGTGCCAGAGTGAGTAAGCAAGCACTGGAGCTTGTGGTTTGTGCCTCTTTCAGACCCCTGGGGTGGAGAGAATAGTAAGGTATTTTATTTTTTTAATATATATATAAATTTGTATCCAAGGCCAAAACAGCCAAAACTAATTCCAAATCCAAGAGTCCAGCACCATAAATGGCCCTACTACTGGCAAACATCCTCCATCCCACCTGGGGCTTCAGATGTTTCCAAAACCTTTGGCGGGCATCCTACTTGCAGGCCCAAACCCAGAGGCTCGGGGTTTGGATGCCCCCAAGTTTTGCCTGCCCTTAGCCATAAGACCCTTGGGGCAAGCTAAAAGGAAGACTCCCATTTCCATAAAATGCTGCACCTTGGCGGGTACTGAACCATACCAGAAGAGCAGTTCTCCTGTGAGACAGTTCAAGAAAACTGCCTTCTTGGACACATGCATGGTATTGTACACCATGAACAGTCAAGGTTACTGCATGTAACTGTAGGCCTCTGCCTGTCGGCCCTGATCGAGCATACTGGCCAGGCACTAGGCTTTGCTTTTGCAGGGATGGCCTGGTCCTTGCTGGCTGGGCCTGAAGGTAAGGGCATCTGCTTTGGAGTTCCAACACCCACGTCAGCCCCAAACTAAGGCTTTTCTGGCTTGAGTGGGGCACTGTGGAAAAGGTGGGTAGATTCATTCCCAGGATCCCAGCTGCTTGAGAAAGGGCGGGTGGGGGGGAGGGAACGGACAGGAGCAGGAGCCTCTGCCCACTCAGGGCAGTTTTGAGTCCAAGAATGAGGTTGGTCACAATTTTCCCCTTGCTGGGGACACCAGGACTCCTGTGCCACCTCACCTGAGCCAGCCCCCATGGCAGTGGAGTGGTGCAGCAGGGGGGTAGGGTGGGTACCATGGCAAGTCCCTGGCAAGGAATGTGGGTAGTGGAATGGGGACCATTTTTTTTTATAGATCATGGGCCAGAGCACATGGCCTCAGGCTTCAGAGAGTTAATACATGGCTGGACAGGGAGAAAATAGCAATGAAGAGCCTAGGGTGGAGGTGGGCAACACTCTGCTAGGCTGGCTCAGTGCTCACCACACCCTCTCCCTGCTCATAAGGTGGGTAGCCATACCAGGGTACTCTACATGCCTGGGCACTGGCCCATCCTATGACTCCCAGGTCTTTGGCAAGCCACTGAGTCTGTCCTATCTAGCTTAAACATAAAGATTTTTAGGGCAGAGCTGTCCCCTTCTGTACTACCTTCCTCAGGACTGGGGAAAGCCCTGATAATACCCTACTAAGGTCCTCAGTGCCCCAAGCCATGTCCACTCCCTCTGTGTCATGGTTGGGGAGTGGAGAGCTGTGTGACACAGCAGGGCTGGGCCTGGGCAGGAGGTGATGTACTCTGGCAAAGTCCCTAGTAGCACCAGCTTGAGCACTGAGGCTGGGATTAGGTGCAGGGTCCAGCAGCGTGGCAGACAGGGTAAGGTTGGCAGCCCAGGTTGGTAGTGGGCACGGGATAGGAGTAGTCTCAGCTGCAAGTGAAGAACTTGGGGCCATGCTGCCTGTATGGGGCTCAACTCAGCTCATCTGGTGAAAACTCCTGGTGCTCTGGTGTAGTGCCCGAAGACTGGAAGAAGGCCAATGTGGTGCCGATCTTCAAGAAAGGGAGGAGAGTGGATC
>NW_017728937.1:6469898-6482791 GCF_001723895.1 Crocodylus porosus | reverse complement strand
TTTCTTTACTGTCCGAGCCCCCAAGGTCTGGAACAGTCTGCCAGCGGAGGTGGTTCAAGCACCTACATTGAACACCTTCAGGAGTAAATTGGATGCTTATCTTGCTGGGATCCTACGACCCCAGCTGTCTTCCTGCCCTTTGGGCAGGGGGCTGGACTCGATCTCCCGAGGTCCCTTCCAGCCCTAATGTCTATGAAATATTCAGGAGACAGGGCCTGTACTTGCCACCTGTCCCCTCAGTCATAGGGCTGGGTGGTACCTCCACTGTGCAGAGTGGTCTAGATTTACCTGTCTTGGAAGGGTTTTATGGGGCGTTCACTGCCCATTTCATCTCTGGGCCTGGAATTAGCTTGAATGTAGGTGACCAGAAGGGACTGATTACCCAAGCTGGCCGTGTCCCCTGAGCTCTTCTGTGCCTGGCGCCAATGCCAGTAATTGGCTTTCAGCACTGAAGGCCAGTGCCTCTCCTACGGCTGAGAGGAAGGGGCTGTCCAGACCAGCCCGTTTCACTGCAGGCACAATGCATCAGTCTGTGTCTGTCCATCACCTCCTTGTCCTCCTGTGGGCAGTGTCTTGCCTATCACCTGCCTCATGTCCCCTGCCCGTGTGCCAGTTTATCAGCCGTTCCTCTGAATTCTTGCTGGGTGGGAGGTGGGGGAAAGAGAGACAATGGGCATGAACATTTTGGGCTCTAAGAAGCCCTTGTGCCCATCCCCTGGCCTGACTCTGCATCCCAAGCACTTGCACCTTCCTACCTCAGTGCAGGAGACTGTGGGGAAGGGAGGGCCCTTTCCTTCCAAGGTGGGCCACCTGCTTCCCCTTCCTATAACTAAGCCCCACCACTGTTGGTGCCTCACCTGCCAGGGTTGGCAGCTCAGCTGGACCCAAAGGATGAGCTGTCCCTCTCACCCTAGCAAAAGAGAGCTGCCCTGGCTCAGGCACCAGGAGCAGCCCTCCAACCCCATCCTAAGAGGTAAGTTGGAACTGAATGACCTTTACTCCATGCTGCGCTTCCAGGACCGGTGCAAAAAAACAGAAAAAAAACAGAAAAATGCTGCAGCATGGCTTTCATGACCTCTTCCATGGAGCATGGTCCTCAGCTGCACACAGCTCTCACTGGGCACTGCCCCATCCTGCTGCTCCAAATGTCAGGCTGCTGGGGTAGAGGTGGTTGAATCCAAGAGAATGAGCTCTGTGGTGGGGGGTGAGCTCTTCCCAACACCGGCTGTTCCCTGGGAGCATAGGGGCAGGCAGATGGCTGGCAGCCCTGCACTGCTAACCCCCATCCTAAGGGGTTACTGCTAAATGGGCAGGGTGAAAAGTGCCTTAGCAGACTCCAGCAGTTGAGATGTCCTAGCTGGCAAGGACCTACTGGGTGTAGGGGATGCACTGGCTTCTGGGGGATGCTGGCCCTGAACCCCACATGCACTTAACCACATGTGTCTTCAGAGAGTAAGTGGCCTATTGAAGCTTGGGGGACAAACCCGGAGAACAAAAACTCAGCCCTGCCTACCTCCTATCTATAATACCTGTCACTTACCCCCAGCATCTGCTCATACAGCCATACCCCATCCCAAACTAACACATACAGCTTTCCATGTCACTGCACAGATACCACAAAGCTCCCAAAAGTTTTAGTGAAGAGCACTCGATAGCACTCCAGAAGGCCACCCAGGCCCTAAAGAAAACACGACCCTCTAGAGTAGTGGTTCTCAACCCGCAAGCCGCATACGACCCAGCCAGCACACTGCTGCAGCCCACGTGACATCCTGTTAAATAGACAAGGTTCTTCAGGTAAATCCGGTATCTTTTATTAGACCAGGTCAAATAGTTGGAAAAGTTCTTCCTTGCAAGCTTTCGGGTACAAATACCCTTTGTCAGGCTGAGGAAGCATCTGCAGTCGGTGTGTGCTCTTCCTGGATGGAATAGTAAAGAAGCCAGAAGCCAGTATGCATGTGAGAAAGCCAGTTGGTGAAAATGTAAATTGAGGTAGTTAATGGGTAAGAGACAGGTTGGGGCAAGAGGAGTATACCCGAAAGCTTGTAAAAAAATAATCTTTCCAACTATTTGACTTGGTCTAATAAAAGATATTGGATTTACCCAAAGAACCTTGCCTGCTTATGTCCTTAGGCCAGCGCAACAACAACCTATACCCTTGCTAAACAGCTACACAGGAAGTAAGATGTGTGGGTGCAGCCCACATAACACATCGAAAACTAAAAGTGTGTCAAGTGAAAACCACTGCTCTAGACCCAGTCACTTGCCCACATGCCTGTCCCCTCCTTTTGCCCGGGACACAGTGAGGGGAGAAGCCTGGGACCTTGTGCAAGTGCAGAAGTAGTCCAGCTGCCACCCCTCCCCTCCAGGGTTAGATCTGGGGAGGGGTGCGGGGAGCACTGGTATACTTGTACCCCACTTTGATTCCTGGTCCACCTAAAGTTTAAAACCAACTGCCTGGCAGTGGCTACAGCATTTCTAGTCAGGAATAGCTAAGGAAGTCACTTGATTTCATGGCTCATAATCTACCTGATCCTTTCTAAACTCCTCATTGCACAGGTGTTAATGACCTGTTCCTTTTAAATAGTCTTGATGTTCCACCAATCAAGCTATCCTTTGTTCTGCAATTCTGTTGTCCTGTCTGCTAGCTGCTCCTGGCAATGAAGCTCCTATTTCACAGTGCTGCAGATTGTTTTGCACTCATCCCAATGAAGTTATATTTTGTTTGTGCTTCAATCTAAACCTGAATCGCATAGCCCTAAGCCCCTAGCATATTAGCAATGCTTCTGGTTTATTTTTATCTGGAGAAAAAGATGTATCATTTTATATGTGATGATGCATCACACTACCTGTACCTCACTTTTCAAAATTAGATCTGCCCATGCCCTACCCCCTTCCTCTGAGGATGCAGCCTGTGGGTCTGGAACCTACATGGTCATGATGAAACTCCACAGATAGGGGCACAGGCTGCAGTCTCCGTCACCCCGGTAGTGATTACCCAGGCTGTTCAGACCCACACAGTGGGACTTGGCAAAGCAGGTGCCACCCTACAGTCCTGTAGCTCTGTCCAGGACCTAGTAAGAACATGCTGCATGTTCTTCCTTTTGCTTGCCAAGTGTGCTGGCCCCCTGCCCACAAAGCTGGGTGTATGGGCACTCCCAGCAAGCATGCCCATGCTCTGCTAGCCCAGTGCACTGAAGGCAAGTCCTGCTGCTGTTCTAGCAGTGGGCGGTGCCCGTGTCCCATTGCATTATATGGTACACTCCCTGCAGGCACCCTGCACACCCCAAACTCACAGTGCCTACCAGATTGGTCACTGGCAGGCGCAAACGATGACGGGATGTTCTGCCCTGTCCAGAGGAGCACAAGCCAGTAAAGGTAAATGCTGAAGCATTGAGCAGAAGAAAGTGTCATGAAGGACATGGGACACTTGCAAGATAGGAGCCAAGACTTGCAGCACCTCCCACTATTCATGGGGCCTCCTGTTGAGGGATCATCTGCCATTGGGATGGAACCCAGTCATGGGAGGAGTGCTCTGAGCTGGGGCACTTGACGACTCCCCAAGCAAATGAGACGGTCAATCAGACCAGACCCCTTGCCTCGTTTGTCCTGTGGCATACTGGAGTAGGACTCCCTGCTCTTGCAACACAGCTGGAAGGGAAACCTTTGTCTCTCACGGACTGGTGATTGAAGCACTTGCCAGGAATTGGGTCACCTGAGGCCCAGCTCAGCCTGCGGGGATTTCAAGCTGTCTCCCCAACAGAAGTGCTCCAGTGCATTCATGGAGCCAAAGGGGAATGGGCCAGGGTGAACCAGTTGCTGTGGCTTGGCAGTTGTACATAGACTGGGGGCAGGGGGAGTAGGAGGGACAGTATCCCTGAGCTGCACTTGCTTGGTGTCTGCCAAATGCTCATCAGGGCAGACTGCTATGTCAGGGTGCCTCCCCACAGGGCACACCCTTGCAGCTGGGTCCCTTTCACAGAAGACTACCTCACCCCCCACCCTGGAAGTACACTCCTCCCCCATATACAGGCATAGCTGCGCCACCTCCAAGTTGCTAAAGTCTGGGCCCAGATCCCAGATCTGCTTGTGTATTTTGTGACTTGAGTGCAAAATGCAGGACCAGGCCCTGGAGCAGGGGGAGGACCCCAGGGCACCCCCATTGTCAACCCCAGTGTTGCCAGATGTCTTAATTGTGAGGTTAAAGAGACAGACCCCTTCTGACCCAATGGATCTTGAAACGTCCTGCCCAGTGGCCCAGCCTCAATGCAGGTGTGGGATGACAGGTTGCCCCTAGTTTATTCTGCAGCCAGATGGAAAGGACTTTCTTCTGGAAGGTGGGACACGTGATTGTGAATAGACATGCCCTTCCCTAGCCCCAGATTTTTGGTCCCAATATAAATAGGGGGTTGGTGCTGCCACTGGCTCGTATGTGAAAGCAGGCAACCACAAGTGCCGCCTCCCCGGCTGTGTGCGCTATGTATTCTGAATGTGCCGTCTCGATTAAGCCCCACCAGGCACCTCAGCAGAGCAGCCTGCATCTTGACCAAGTCTGTAGCTGTGGAGATGGGGCAGGCAGTTGCACACAGATTTGCAAAGCTGCAGTGTCCAGCATGGAAGTCTCAAGTGAGTTTTGATACCAGACTAGCAGGAGTTCTTTTGGGATCCTTTGTTGGTGCTGGTCCTGGGTGACTTGCCCCAGGTTACACAGGATGTCCGTGGTGGAGCAGACCATGGCATCCCAATGGCCCAAATTCTAGGCATATGCCTCTACCCTCTGGGCCCACAATGCTGTAGCAGACTCACCGATGAAGATGGTGGTAATCAAGGAGTCTGTCCCAGACACTGCCGTTGCATGCAGAGCCTGGAAAGGGTGAGCTCCATCATGCTGGGCTTTTGGGAGCTGCAGTAAATTCCAGATGGATCTGGGGATTTGTTTTGTGTAGGGCCCATGAAAAACTCTTGGCATAGCACTGTCTGTTTCTACCCTTCCCTGTGACTCTATGGGAGTTGCTTTTTCTTGCTGGGTGTCATGTTCTGGATTTACAGTGGTATTATGGCATCTCTCTCAATTAATCCCCTTGATAGCTTTACAATCCTATCACTGAATGACATTCAAAACTCCCATCCATTGATTTCCATGGATTTGAACTCCTAGGTGGCTCCATGCCTTTCAAAAACTGGGACATTTGCTCCTAAGGCCCTCAGGAAAGGCACTGCCCTTTGACTCCTAGCAGCCTTTGCAAAACTTCATGCCTCAGTTTCCTTATCTAACTTGGCACTTATCCATCCCTCCTTTGGCTGCACCTCACAGCCTTCCTCCTATGACATCACAGCATGCCTATCAGCCGGCAAAAGTGTTTGCTGAAGACTGCCCAGAAGCATACTGGCCACTGACAGCTCTTCCCCAGTCTTGTGCAGAACTCCACAGGGCACTGTCTTGTCACCCAGCTGCTTGGGGCCATTGCTTGATCCTGGCATGAAACCTGCTGTTTAAAACCAAAGCCAAACACTGAACTTATATAGAATTTTGGTTTGTTTCTTTATTAGAATAAAAAAGGAAAGAAAACATGAATCAACTGCTTCCAAAGCTCTCTCTGGAGATTCAGCTCTTTCTATGCACTGTGGAAATATGTCCAAGCAGGCTCACCACAGGGCCCAGCTGGCAGGAACTAGCCACATGGGCCTCAACAGTGACCTCACACACCTGTTAGGAGCTGCTTGGGTGCTGTACCTGGGCGCTCCTCCTCCACCTGCTGAGCAGTACTGTGAGGGGCCTGCCTGGGAGTGCTGTGTGTGCTGGGGGAGCAGGCAGCGGGGCAGAGATCTCACTGAGATGCACTTCATTTTCTCAAGGGGTAGGACAATAACAGCTGTGATGGAGCTGGAAGCCACTGGAAATGGCCTTGTTCATGGGTAGGTGAAAACATGGATGACTGACAAATGTAGCACTCCCAGGCAGCATCAGAGCACAGAGAAAGGGGGCGGGAGAGCTATATTCAGAAGCTGCCCAGCAGGGTTGTGCTGACAGCAGGCAGGATGGATGGAGCGGAAGTACCCCGAAGGGGCAGGGAAAACCAGTGGTTTCCTTGGGTGTAGGATGGGCGTAGAATTCAGGCTGCCCCATGCCACAGGCAGCCATGCTCAATAGAGCTGCCAAATGGATGGTGGGAAGCAGTCCAGATGTCAATCTAGCATTGCAGTGTCAGTCCCTGGAAACAGTGGACACATCTACACAAGATGCTTAATGTGCAGTAGCCTAATAACCAGGGATCCTGGTTTTCTCTGATTAAATACATCGCCAATTTTCAGATTTAAAAAAGTAACCCCAAATCCACATTTTTCCATGATTAAAATGAAACCCCACTAATATATACATATATATGTATGCATGTGTATGTGTGTGTATATAAATATATTAGTGGGGTTTCATTTTAATCATGGAAAAATGTGGATTTGGGGTTACTTTTTTAAATGCAAAAATTGGGGATTTTTTTTTATCAGAGAAAACCAGGCTCCTTGCTAATAACACTGAGCAGCAGTGCGAAACAGCACAAACCATGTGATTGTACAGTATTGTTAGGCTACTGCATAGTAGCGTCACTAAAAAGGCATTCGCCAGTGCTACTGCGCAGTAACTCTACTTAGTGTACATTTATTTTGTACTTGACTATCCAAGTAAGAAATTAAATTCCCAGTAACTACTGTGCAGTAATGGATGTGTAAATGCACCCAGTTTTTAGCATTTGTGTACCTCAGCAAATTCAAAGAAGTCTTCTCTCTCTCTCTCACACACACTCACACACACACACTCTTGCTCCATGTCCTGATTTTTATCTCATGAAAGCCCTATGGTTCTTGCAGGTGTCAGCCTGCGGTACAGCTCAACTGTTTAAGGCTTACAAAATGCAACAGTGGTGTGGGAAATTTGGACAAACACACTGAGTTACAGGAGATCCAGGAAGATCCCCACACTATCTGAAAGAACATGTGCTGGTACAGAGGGGTACAGAATCAGTTTCTCTTTCATTCATCCTACAGTGGCAGAGAGTAAATGTGAGGGGAGGAAACAGCTATAAATAACCCTGGAAATGACATTTCCTCTGAGGGTCTTAATCCTGTTGGTCAAGCTGCTAAGAAGTCAGCCCTGCTTCCATCTCTACACATTAGGCTTCATTCTTGTGAAACCTGCTGATTGCAACCTGCAGGCTGTATTAGGGGCCAGCAAGTCTAGGCTTCAGTTTGTCTCCATTGGGCTTGGGTGTGAATGGAAGTTCATGCCCTTGCATAGCTAGCTGGGCCATGTTTTGTGCAGGACAGCTCTCTTACTATGGATAGCAATAGCTGGTACCACTGTCAGGCCACCTCAAACAGCCCCTGCTGGGGAAAGGTACTACTGGTGTTGAGGCTGAGAGCTCCAAGCATAGGTGGTCTTCTGGGGAAACAACTGCATCTCTGGGTTGGATACAGCAGTGGTTCTCAACCTTTTTTGTACCAGGATCCATTTGTAAGCATCAATGGCCAGTCCTGACCCACTCCCCCAGCCTCAGATCCCCAGTGTATGGGGTGAGGGGGGGGTTAGGGGCAGGGGGGTGCCAAGTAACCCCCAACAGGCTGGAACTCTGCCAGCCTGCAAAGGAAAAGCCACGGTTTCCCACATTTTTCTCCTTTACAAGAAAATCCATTTTTAAAGTTTGTTTGTGAACATTTCATATACTCTTGCAACCCACTTTTGGGTCACAGCCCGTGGGTTGAGAAGTACTGGGTAGAGTATGTCCCAGTGCTGGGGACATGAGCTCTGGGTCAGATCCAGGGGACGAGTTGGGGGTACTCTGGTCTGAGGTGCCATCTGGGCACCTACTGCCATGGCAAATGAGCATGCAAAACAGAGCATGGCAGCTGGCTGAGACAGCCTACAGGGAGCCTAAGTGACTTCTGGAAGGTCTGCTTGGCTGAAGGCTGCTATGTCCAAGCTTGGCACTTCCTTCAGGCAGGTGGACAAGCACAAAGCAAGGATGCTGGCCTCAGGCTCCTCCTTTTCTGACATCTCTTTGGGAATCCTGGAGTGGCCTTTGGAAGAAGTCTAAAGCTAGTGGCTGCAGCAAGAGGATTTCTGCAGGGCTGCTGTTCCCCAACCTTCTTCCCCATAGCCAGTGATGCCTAAGCTCAACAGCCTGCACCCTACTGGTCCTGAGATCTGGGTTCCCTGCTGATTACTGTAGCCACTGTAAGCTGCACTCCACTAAGTGCAAGATAGAAGTTTACAGTCCTGGAGTTCTGCCTGTCCCAGAGGATGGGAGGCAGGACTCATGACTCCAGCCTTCCCTCTGCCATCACTGGCCCCTGTTCAACACACAGGCACTCTGGAGCTTGATCACTTGTTTGGGAGCCCAGATCAACGTGGGGTTATTGCCTCTCTGGTGTCCAAGCCAGGGGGTGCTCTCCCCCCCATCCCTAGGAAGCTGCTTATTATTAGCATATTAGAACCAAGGGCCCCCTCTGGAGCTCATCCCAGGCACGAGACAGCAGCTCCCTCCACACTATCTTGGGCTCTGCTAGAAAGATGAGGATTAGCAAGAGGCCTGAAAAACACTGATGCAGCCCATAGAGGGAGGCAGCATGAAACACAGAAGACAGGATGAAAACAGAGTGATCCCAGACAAGGCCTTATTCAATAAAATGCAGTGATTCTAACACTTAAGAACTGTGGGGTGACACACACTCCCAGACACCCACACAGACACACACGGACTGTAAATTATTCTCCCCACTCCCAATTTAGAGCAAAATCTGTTCTGTCCCCTAGCCTTATTTTACTGTTCTGCTTTTCCAATGTGTACAGACTGGCTGGAAGGAGCCTTGTGCACTGTAATGTGGTCAGTGCTTGTGTATGAAACACACAAACTTAGACATATTATAGTCCCCCCTGCTTGCAGTGGACTCATTGGACTAACAGCTACCTGCCCTCTATATGAGGCAGATGAATAACTAGAGCTGGTATTAGCAGTAAAGATTATTAGGTCAGCTGAGTCTGCATGAAGCAACCAGCACATATAACACATCATAAGCAGTGCCTTTATTATGGACCAATGGGGATGGCAAAGGCTAACACTAGATTCCCAGTATAAATGGCTATCCACATTAGCCATGGACACCTGAAGTACCTGGTGGTACCTGGATGGATGCATATGGCCTGCCTGCTGGAAGGAATGTCAAGCTTGCCTAGATGAGTGTCAGTCACCACCTAGAGGCCACAGCTGACACAAGCTAGACCACTGGAACTTCTTTGGCCCACAGAGGCATGGGGGCAGGCCCTGAGCCCTGCTCCCACTGACAGCTGGGATGTCCTGGACAGCTTTTTGATTATTGCTAGAAGAGCAGGTTACCAGAGCCAGCCAACCTCCCCGCACCAAAAAAAAAAAAAAAAAAAAGATCCAGAGAAAGATTTCCACCTGTGAGGCGAAGACTGCCCCCAAACCACAGAAGAAGGCAAAACCCTGAAAATGTTCTTGCAAACCCTCGCTGCTTGGGATTCTCCATGCCTCTAGCCTTGCCCAGCAGTGAGTTGCTGGTGGCCACACTGTTTATGCCTGCTGAGACAGTGCTTCTTCCAGGAGCTATGGGCAGATCCATAGTGCTACAGGTAGTCCAAAAGGTGGGCATCACCAGGCTGAGCTCTCCATACCAGCAGACCCCAAAGCACCTGCTCTGGCCAATGCTGGCCTTTAGGCTGCATCTGCTGCTCTCTCCTTTGAAGTGCATGGGATCAGAGAGGGGCACATGGGTGTGTGGATAAGCAGAGGGGGGTGGTGTTCAGCACATGTGAGCAAGACGGACTCCAGCGTGGAGTGTGTGTCTGCGGAGAGGCAGCTGGCTGGGCCCAGAGCACCTGCTGACACACCTGCATGTACTGTTCTGTGCTAGGCTTGCTGTATATTTGGCAACAGAGCAGTCTGCACTGAGCTACCCTGGGGCTACTTCTTTTTGGGAAAGAAGATAAATCTCTTCTCTTTCTCTTTCTTAGCCAAGCTGGTGTCCACGGTGGTGATGGAGGGCAGGGGGAGGCTCTGGGCCTTGGCTTTAATGCTTTGGGATTCAATTATTGCTGTGCTGAGGCCCTGGAGCCATGTATGCATCTCATCCTATGGGGACAGAGATGAGACAGATATTCAGTAACCCCTTCCCTTCCCCTTCTGGTCCCCTTCTTTTTCACCAGATGTAGAGAGCAGGTACCTGTTAGCCCAATGAACCTGCTACAACTGTATGATCTGGTACATCTGGAGAAGGGATTTGGGTGTGATATGGCTTATCAGGAGGCAGGATCTGGTGGGCTCAGTGAATGTTGGGGCTTATGTGGGGAGCGCCCAAGGTTGAAGGAACCATACAGGCCAAAGTATAATGCAGGCCACTTCTACCACCTGCTACCAGAGCTGCTCTGATGTGATATGTGGAGCAGGCTGTCACAGTAGCCAGGGAAAGGCAACAGAGCCCACACCCACAAGGCCACCCTTCTGTAGAGGGATGGGATTTCTAACCCATCACCTATGATCCTGGCCTGGTGCAACAGCACAGCAGCCCCACACAATTATGACTCCAGAAGCGCCCATGCTGGGGGCCCACGGGCTCTGCTTCCTGCTAGGAGGATCCCACAGTCATACCTAACAGTTCCAGTGTCCCACCTGAGCAAAGCCCTGCCCAAATCACTCAAAGAAAGAGGGTGAAACTGCCAGTGTGGGCACCTACCTCATCCTTGCCATGGAAGAGCCATTCATTGCCATTGCTGAGCCTGCCAACAAAATCAGAGGTGCCTGTTACTCAACCTCACCTTGCCCCATGTCACCCTGTCAAGAGACAGTTCAAACCCATTCATGAGTGTACTGTGAGCCTGGGTTTAGCTCCCCTGGCCTTGGGAGGGGCCTGGGTTTTCAGAGGCCACGGTGCATGCCCATGGGGTATCTCCAAGGGTGCCCCTGTATAAGGGAAGCCTGGAACATGCATATGCAACACTGCACCCTCCCCAAGTGGGGTTGCCAGTAGTGCAAAGGGGAGGCCTGGTGTCTGGGACTTGTGAGAAAATGCCAGGGGAAGAGACCAAAGGGAATAGCGCTTGGAAGTAGGAGGTGTGCTCTCCACTCCCGGGCAAAGATTAGGACCGGGCCTACAGTAGAGAACAGCTCTGGGCAGGACTGCCACGCTGGCAAACAGGCACATTGGGTAGATGCCTGGAGACAGGGATGCACTTAGGGTCTGGCCCAGCAATTATCATGACATCCTTGTCTCTCTCATCCACTGATCTTAACAGGCCCCACACTAAATCCTTTCCTTCTTCCCACCAATAAACAGCCCCCCAAACTTCCTTTCCTTCTGTTGATAATACACCCCCACCTCAAACTTTCCCTTCTTCCCCCACCAGTAACAGCCGCCCCTCATCTCAAACAGTTTCTGCCTCCCCAACAGATACTAGGCCTTATCTCCCACCCTCCGTCATGAACACTCTCCCTTTCCCAGCCTTGTTTGCTCTTTCCTGAATGGGGTGGTCTGGAAAATCTACTTTCCAAAACTAAACAGCTCCTCCTTCAGCAGACCCCTTGCCAGACAGAGTGCACTCGGGATGTGTATGAGTGACTATCCCCTAAGGTGGCCTTGAGTAACCCTAGCCTGCTGACCCTTGTGGATCCCTCATCTCCAGATCAGAGTGGGTTAGACCCCTGTTGAGCACAGCCTGGCCAAGGCCTAGTTCACTCCAAGGCCTCAGCCTAAAGGCTCTTCCTGCCCATGGTGGCCTTACCTCAGCTTGAAAACATGTTTTTTTTTCTTGTAATCGGCTGCCACCTCACAGAGGGCATTCTTCAGTGTGAAGGGCTCCTCTCCATGATAAGGCACGCCCAGGGTCAGGCCCTTTGCATCCTTGTAGAAGGTCAGTTCACTGTTCCTGAGCACGCAGTACAGTGTGCTCCAGGACCTGCTGGTGGGAGAGTGAGAAAAGGGAGAGAGAGGACCCTCTTGTTAATCTGTCCATGAGGTGCAGATCTTGAAAGGTGAAACATGAGAGAGTGGAGTGACACGAGAGGCTGCACAGGTGAGCACCAAGGAGAGGGGGATGGTGAGCAGGCTACATAAGGAAGGGTCAGAAGAATATGTGCAGTCATAACTCTTAAGATTTGAAGTCTGAGAGATGGTGCTGCTGTCGGGGGGAATTGTTGGTACAGTGCTGCCAGCTGCCAAGAGTTTAACACCCTTTACAGCTCCCACCATGGCTGCACGTTGCCAAATCCTGTTGCCAGTGGACCATGAAAACACAGAATTTGGGAGGCAGGGAGCTGCCCCAACCCCTGACTGACCCCTCCTAGCCCGTTGCTCTGCCTCCCACCCACTCCATGACTGCTGCTCCAACCCCACAACCCTCCTGAAGTGCTTGTCCAGCTACCACCACTGCCACCTCTGTAACTCAGCACCCAGGGCTTGTGGCCTGGTTGCCAACTGCTAGTTACGCTACTGGGACAATGGGATGTGCCATTAGCAGAGGGTGAGAGGAAGGGGGAACAGGAAAGCTGTGTACACCTCCTTGAAAGGACAGCAAAGAGATGAAGATGCTTTCTCCCAAGCCACATAACGTAGGATTTGCAATAGGGTGACACTACAGCCAAACAGATGGACATCTAATTTTGGGGAAGATCCTCAAGGGCTGTCTAGCCCAATCTCCTGTACAGATACTGGATTCACCATTCCTAACAAACTCAGACAGATGCCCATCCAATAACAGTTCCACTGTGTCCCTCAGCAGCCGGCTCTGCTGTCCTACTGTTTGAACAGTACTGTACCAACAGCTATGGGACAGGGAAATCTGGGTGAGGGGGATCCGCTACCCTCCATCAATGCTGACCTCGTGAAGGAAC
>NW_017728937.1:6455187-6469798 GCF_001723895.1 Crocodylus porosus | reverse complement strand
CCTTTGGGCAGGGGGCTGGACTCGATGATCTCCCGAGGTCCCTTCCAGCCCTAATGTCTATGAAATCTATGAAATCTATGACATTTCCCCCAAGATTCAAGTTAACTCAGTCAAATCAGGAATGATACCACAAGTCCAGAAAGTAACTATTGTCCTTATGTGTGCCAATCTGGTCAGTGTGTTCCAGAAAGAGGGTTTTTTGAGTGGGAGCAGGTGCAAAGAAGGGCTGCTAGGGAGAGCAGTGGAACAGAAGTCTGGGCTAAGAGTAAGGTACTGTACACCAGGGTGGCAAACAGGGCAAGAGCCAAGGGCTGTTGAAGCTAAAAGAGACTGCTGGTACAAGGCCACATGGCTACAGTCTGGCCAGAAATACATTTACACTGGAAAACCCAAGCAGCTTCTGATAATCAGATCAGTGAGCCTCTCCCTAGGGAGCGATGAGGGCAAATCAAGACAAAAGCTTGTTTGAATCAGTTCATAAGGGGGATGGCAGAGCCTGGACTTGCTACCACAGGAAGATACTCCCTTAGTCCTATGCTATGTTTGGATGACAGGGCTGGACCCTTCTAAATTATGTGAGTCAGTGGCCCAAGGTGGTGTGTGCTCTTGAAAGGGGACAGGGTGGGATAGGGAGTCTGCGCAGCCCCTAGCCATAGTGCTTGCCTACATGCTGTCTCTGGACTCATTTGAGAGGCCTCCTGCAGATATCACTCCCCTCGTAGCAGATCTGGGGCTGCTGTGGCATGCCCTTTCACCAGCAGCCCAGCTGCTCTGTGATACGAGTGAGGATCAGGCCCTCACCTTGCGGATGAGGTGCCAATGCCCCTCAGGGAGGGAGTAACCAGACTCCTACTGGGGAGTCAAGCTAGGGAAACTATAGCATGTGGAGAGGGCCCCTGTCCCCCTGCAGACAGGTACTTCACCTGTTTGAAGCTTTTTTATTAGGAGCCTCTAGGTCGTGCTTGCGTCCCAGGTAGCCCTCCATCTGGACACTGTGAGATCTATCCAGCTGGGCTGGCAGTGTAGCAGTCTCATCTATTTCACTTGCTGGTGTTTCAACAACTTTGAACGAGTCCTTAGCAGAGGTCTCTTCGCCATCTATTTGAACCACCTTGTCAGTTTGCTTCCCTTCTGTAGGCTCTGCAGAAGTTGGGGGTGGCACTGCTTTCTCCTCCTCTGGCACCTGCTATAGACATGGAACATAGGTATTGTACCTGCATGCAGCCAGGAAGCACAATGCCAGTGGGGGTTCTGACCCTATTCTACCCTCAAAAGGGTCACACAAGGCTGGGCCAGTACTGGGGACAAAGCTCTCCTGTCTTTCTCCAAATGAGTCACCCTGTGAGGTCAGACAGCTTGCTTGACCCCAGGTACCTTTGCAATCCTGCCCAAAATACATTGGGACTAAATCTACAATGGTATTTAGGAGCCTCTCCCACTGAGTTCAGCAAGGGTTTAGGACCTCACTACCCTTTTGGATCTCATCCTAAAGTCTGTTTTACAAAGGGTTTCAAGTCCCTGGGCATGTCTAAACATTCATTAATGCACTTTTGCTACTGTGCATTAAATTTAGTACCAGAAGGCATTTATACACATACATTTGTCTGCTCCAACATGCTGAAAATCTAGTGCATTGGAGTAGACTCGATTAATCAAGTCTGTGGAGCGTGCAAACTGATGAGCCCAGTGCTGCATCACATACATTTGTATAAATGATGAAATGCATGTCAGTGCTGAGCAAATGGCAGCAATGTGCTTTTGAACTAAAACACCTTCAATGTCTTGATTCGAAAGTGCACCACCACCATTTTCTCAGCACTGATGTGCATTTTGCCATTTATATAAATGAATGTGCTGCAGTGCCAGACACTTTTAAAAGTGCCCAGTGCTGCAGCACATACATGTGTACAAATGCCCTCTAATAGGAGGTACTACATAAATGCATATTAGGCTGTCCTAATGTGTTGTAGCAAAACTGCAAGCTTCTTTAGTGACGCTTAATGCACAGTAGCCTATTTTTACTGTGCATTAGTTTTGACGTGACGCTTTAATGTGCAGTAAAATAGGCTACTGTGCATTAAAGCACACATGTAGATGTACCCCCTGAGACCAAAAGTCCCTTTGACTTTCAGGTAGATGCAAGCACCTCAATGTATCAGTTCCTTTGGAAAGGAGAAAATCACTGTGAAAATAATATCCTCCTGTATCCTGACTTTCCTTTGGTGATACAATAGGCACAACCATCCCTATACCACAGGAGATAGAGAGGGACAATCCCAGTGAAAAATGTTGACCTGGTGTGTGGAGACAGTTAGCTGGGGGTGCCAGGTACAATGCCCACCTGGCTTTCTGCTTAGAAACTTGAAAAATTGATAGGTTCCAAGATCCTAAACCATTTGTTAGGTCCCTTCATGGCCAATCTCCCCTCTGTGCCATAGGGATATCAACTTTTGTCCCAAATGTCCAGTCATGTAGCCTTCATGACCCACTGCTTACATTTATAAAAAAGCTCTTTCCCCCCCATCACCAATGCTGTCCCTCATGCTCTTCACAAACATCTCAGCTCTACTTTAGCATCTTTCTTCAAAGCTCTCCTTTGTCATGACCTCAGGAAGCAATGGCTGAGCCTGAGATTCAGCCCACTGACCAGCACAGCTCCACTGTTTCTATGCTCTGCCCTCTGCCTGGCTAAGGCCCTGTTTCTTGTCCTAGGGTGGAGGCTTTTGAGGCAGGGACTGCTTGACTGTTAATCAGAATATTCTGCCACAGTGTGGGACATGCCTGTGTCAAAGGGAAATGCTATTTTGTACTGCAGTCTCCATCTTAGACCATGGCCTTTATGGTAACCTATAGTCTGTAGCATATCTGGAGCTATTTGGAAATTATCCAAAGGAACACTTTTCCTTAAGAAAATGACATTTCATCTGAGTCAAACATTTTCAAAGTGACATGTTAATTACAACAAAATTTTGTTTGGAAAAAAAAATCATATGAAGCATTCAAACTGACTGGAACAGAGCGATTTGCTTTTTCATTTGGAAAACTGAAACATTCATCACAACAGGTTTAAACGCTCTTTAGATGAATCTGAGTTTTCATTACATTGTACTGATCTCAACAAATCTAAAATGAAACATTTTTAATTAGAAACGTCCTTGTTTTGGAAAATTTCAGTTCAGAATTTTTAAATTTTGTTTTATAATTTGGAAACACATATTTTTCAAAAAACCTATTTCTTTTGAAGTTTTGATCGCCAATAGTTTAATCTGAGATTTTTTTTCTCATTTTGTTTTGAAAGGAAAATGAACTTCAAAATGAGGTAACATCCCATAAAACAAAATTTCTGGGCTTTGGCCACTTTTATTATAAGTGACTTCTTGGGTCAAATGTTATTTTACATTGTATTGTAGACAATAATATAAAATATAAAGCTGAAGCTGGAAAGAAATGTATTGACTGACTTGAAAAAACCTGTTTTGTTGGGAAATGTCAACATACTTGTTTTCAACATATTGGGTTTGTATGAAGAATGAAAGCATGTTTGCAATGCCAGAACTTCCACTGGAACAGACAGATGAGGTTTCACCCACTTCTCCTTTTAACTTCTATTTTGAATGAGAGCAGCAAGTGTGAAAAGTACGTCTTCTATATGCTGGAGTTGCTCACCCAGAACAGAGGGTAACAAGGGCAAAAAAAATACCAGGTAAAACTTGGAAAGCCCACTTTGTGGAATATGAGAGCAATCTAGATTCTGGGCTACTAACTCTGATTGCCTCTCTTATCACTCTGGGATAATGGAGGGTCCTGCTGCTCTGGGGGGTGGGGGTGTATCAGACAGACTCTCTACTGCCGGGCACACCAAAAAGACTCAGAACTGAAAG
This sequence comes from Crocodylus porosus, assembly GCF_001723895.1. NCBI lineage: Eukaryota > Metazoa > Chordata > Crocodylia > Crocodylidae > Crocodylus > Crocodylus porosus. Next base: position 6,465,917 of record NW_017728937.1, on the reverse strand, counting down.
CAAATATGTCCCCAGACCCACAGGATTTACACCATTTGGGTGTCACAGGTGGGAAGTATTTGGGTATCTGGGTAAAGGGAGCTTTTCTGAAAAGCTGTTCAAAAATTGTACGCACAACTGGGGACAAGGCCACACAAATATTCACACCCAGAGACCACTTGCACCAGACTACATTAGGGCACAGATACTAGAAAGGACATCAGTTACACGTCCTGAGTCACTGGCCAGTTTGCTATTAATAGTGGCAGTTCTGCCTAACTTCTCTGGCTTTTTTCCATCCATGGATCTCAAAATACTTCAAGAAGAAGAGTTATATCATTACCCTTATTTTGCATATGGGGAAACAGGCCTGGAGTAGGAATAAAACATGCTCAAGGAGAGCTAGCAGGCAGGTGCCCAACTCATAGGCCCAGACATTTCTGAGGACCTGGGCCTTGGTCTCTTGGGGAACTGATTTTGCCCCCTTCCAGAACTCAATCTTGGGGCAGGGAAGGCAGGCCTCAGCTCTCCAGCAGGCGAGTTGTAGTCCCCCTCTGAATGTCCAATGGCAAGAGATTTTGAGTGGAGTACCACAGAGGTCTGTTCTGGGCCCAGTGCTGTTCAACCTGTTTACTAATGATTTGGATGCTGGAATTATGAGCTTCTTGAGCAAGTCTGCAGATAACAAAACTAGGAAGGAGTGTGAACACGGAGGGTGGGAATGCAATTCAGAAAGATCTCGACAGATTGGAAAGCTAGGCTGCAGCTATCGGGATAAGGTTCAGTGCTGACAAATGCAAGGTGCTACACCTCAGGAAAAATAGTCATAAATCCAAATAAGAAATGAGTGACACCTGTCTGGCTGGCAGCACTATGGAAAACAATCTGGTAGATCACAGACTCAATATGTGAACATCTAACCATGCACTTTACTGTACAGTAGCCTATTTTACTGTGCATTAAAGTATCGTGTAAAAAAATGTGCGATCACACTAATGTGCAGTAAAATAGGCTACTGCACATTAAGTGTCATTTAAAAATCGGGTTGGGTTGACTATGTACTTTTCCTAAGAGGTTAGATGATGGAACTGTATAGGATGGTTTGGACAGGAATGATTTTGCCTCAGGCAGGAGTTTGGACTAGATGATGTCTTGAGGTCCCTTCTGGCCCTCTTTCTCTATGATTCTTTAGAATATGCTCCAGTAACTTCTCAGGTATTGAGGTGAGATTAACCAGTCTGTAGTTCCCCCTTTTTAGAGGGGCACTATATTGGCCCCTTTCCAGTCCTCTGGTACCTCACTCATCTCCCACTTCATAAATATTATACCCAAGGGGTCTGAGATCACCTCTGCCACCTCCTTTAGTATCCTGGGATGAAGTTCATCAGGCCCTGCTGATTTGAATTCATTCACACCCATCAAAAGCTCTCTGTCCCCTTTGTTATTTCATCCCTTAGTTTGTCCTCTTCCTTATCCAAATAATCCTTATTAGGTGTCTGGCTGCAGCTTAATTTTTTTTTTTTTGTGAAGACTGAGGCAAAGTAGCTAGTGGGTACCTCTGCCTTCTTTGATTTGATTGAGGGTTTACCGTATTTAACCTGTCCAAGCATGGTCCGCGCCATTGGGAGTTACTGACAACTCAGACTGGGCTGGGTTTGAGCATCCTTGCCTCAGGACTTTGTGTGGGGCTGCTTTTGGTTTATTGTATGTTTGCACCTGAAGAACAAGAGAATTCCTCACGACCCTGGAACTGTTGTCACATGTGAAAAATTTAAAAAGCCCCAAACACATGCCCCAGCACTCAGAGCTAGAGAGGAGGAAAAGGGGGTGGGGGGGAGGAAGTAGAGCACTCGGAGCAGGGGTACTGGTCAGAATGCAGGCCCAGCTCACAGGCCAGAGCCCCTCTCCTGGGAAACGGGGATGGTGAAAAGGACTAGTGGTCAGCGTAAAGCATCACCTGGATAGGAGCTCTCAGTTCCAAAACCCTGGGCTTGGACGCATAAAGGAAAACTGCTTAGTAGGGATGTGCTAAGAATTCTGTATATGGCACTAGCAAGATTGAAACAGGAATAAATACAGGGACCAGTGCAGGTGTCCATTATTCAAGAAAGATGCTGATAATTGGTGAGGGCTTGAAGAAGAGCCATGTGGATGATGCAAGGGCTGGAAAAGCAACTCCTGCTAGTGAGATGCCCCAGGAACCTGATCTGTATATCTGACCAAAGAGAAGGTTAAGTGCTGATGTGGTCAGTCTGCCAGCACCTACTGACAACAGAGGGCTCTTTAGATTCAAGATCTCATTTCTGGACTGGAAAGCCAGAACAATTCAGCCTAAAACTGACTATGAGGGTAATTGGAGCACCTCGCCAAAGGCTGGGCTGGCTTCTCCATCTCTGGCAGCTTTTAACTGAAGGCTGGAGATTAGTTTCTGAGAACAAACACACCTTACTGCAGGACAGACTTGTGGCACAAGCTACAGGGCCCTGAGATCCATAAGGCTTTAATACTGTCCTTCTGCAGTGAAATGCAGACTCTGGGATTTGCATCTTTCCAGGCTGACCTAAATCATCTCAGTGGACAGTTTTATATACTGTAGTCCTTGGAGCACCTTATGTGTGCCTGTGTGCCTGAAAGGGATAGGGCACTGAGATTCATACATGCTAGGATCAGAAGGGACCTCAACAGATCATTGAGTCCGACCCCCTGCCTAGGCAGGAAAGACTGCTGGGGTCAGATGAAATGCCCTAGGAGACTTTCCTTGGTGTGGATTTGCCTCTCCAAGTCACTACTACTGCCCAATAACAAGGGCTGGACGGGCAGAGTGGAAATATCACCATATTGCCAACCCTTCAGCAAACACTGCAGTATCTTACCAGGGGTGTGGCAGGGACTTGCCAGCATGTTATTGGAGAGAAGGGAGTTTGCTGCCACCGATCAAGATGGCAGAAGTACCCAGGTTGGGAGTGAGCACTAGCAGGCATCAAGGTGTTGGTATCATCTTACTGTGTACCAAAGGAAAGCAGGATGGGTGAGCAAGGGAGAGGAAGGTGAGGGAAAGGAGGAGCTCCAGAACTCCTGGGAAGATCTATCCTGACTCAAAAAAGATGTTGGCTCATTTTCAGTCAGTTATCCTCCTCTCAGCATGGCATGGTCTTTTGGGCCTGGGTGCTCTGCCACCAGTACGTGTGGTGATGGCAATGGCCTTGGCCTGTTTTAACCATGGTCCCTTTGGCCTGGAGCACATGATACTGGTGCCCCAGCTGCTGTATCATCAGCCTGCTTGCTGCCAGGACATGATCAGGGAGTGCCTTTCTTCCATAAAGAGCCCTTCTATTGTGCGTGACCTGGGACAAGCCATGGAGTTGGATGAAGCATGAAGGGGCTGCTAGTAGGATGTTGCAGTGGGTTTGTGGTGGGGGTCCTTAGCTCTGGCATTCAAAGGCCCTGATGATCTCCCCTGCTTTGGAGCTGTCCAGGACAGAGGGTGGTGTGCTTTGGAGGGATAGAGGACACGTGTTTTTTTTAAGGATGTCCTTTCCACTCCTATCACCTGAGTACCAGTGGCATTTAAATGTCTGTGGGCATGTCTACATATGCAATAAAATACATCTGAATTTTCTGGGCAGAAAATTCAAGCATCTTAAACTGGGCCCCTGCACGCATCTGAAAGTATACCCATCAGGAACAAATTTGTTCCTGATAGGAGCAGCTCAGTTTACAGCTGCTCAGCCCTGCTCTTCCCCATCTTGAAGCAGCCAGTGGAAGCTCCAGGCTCCCGAGTGCCAGCCCTGGGCGGCAGGAGACATGGGGGCTGGTCCCAATCTCCATGTGGCTAGGAGGCAGCTGTCCCAGCAGCCAGACATCTCTCCCAGCCACATGATGGTCAGGATAACTCCCAATCTCCATGTGGCTAGGAGGCAGTGTCCCACTGAGTCAGGATAGCTTTCCCTGCTCCCTGTGGCCCCTGGTCCCTGTGGCCCCTGGTCCTAGGCTGACCAGGAACCAGAATCTACACATGCACTTCAGTGCATTAGTTTAATGTGCCAATTTCTAGTACCTGTATCCACAGGTACTAGAAAATGGCACATTAGACTAATCTACTGCACAGTAATTGCTTTGCATGTGTAGATACTGATACTTTACTGTGCATTAGATTAGTCTGATGTGCAATAAAGCATCTCACATAGATGCACCCTGTGTGCTTATAATGAGGGAGAGGTCAGGTTATAGACCCAGAACTTTTTTTTCAGATTGTTGCCTGATTTTCAAGAACTTCCACTTCCCCTGCAAAGAGAAGTCCTTGTGTGTGAAAACGTGTGAAGGAAACTTTCAAAATATGAATGGAGAGTGAGTGATATACAGACTGAGTGTGCAGACAGCCTGAGTCTGTTGCTGGGCAAGACATTTTTCTATGTTCACATCAACAAGGTATTATTAACACAAGGGAATAATGATGCTTATTGGCATGTCCCTTATAGGCTGACCTGCTCAGGGGGTTCCTTCCCTACTGCACTGGCAGTGTTGCAGGATGCCCCATTCCAGCAGGCTCCAAGCCCTTGTTTACCCCAGGATGGGTGGCAACCCTCTGCTCACCCAGAACCCACAGCCTGTCTAGATGAACAGAGCAGGGTTGAGATCTGGGCCAGGATCCCTCTGTCCCTGGTCCTGGCAGGGAGGCCCAGCACACAGCCCTGCCCTGCCCTTCCACTTTCCTCTACTCTTGGACTAGGCTTCACTGAAACTCTGGACATGAGTCAGTTCCACTGCCTCAGACCAATTTCCCAGGGGCCTCTCTAGCCAACCTGGGTGCTCACCTTCAGGGGGAGCATGAAGGTAAATTTCTGCATTCTGTAAGGCTCAGGGTGTGAGGCACCACAGCAGGGCTCTTATCAGTGCTTCCTATGCTATTGCTTCTGCTCACTGCAAAGAACACTCTTGGCTTCCCTCTTCAAAGAACAGGAGGTACTGGCTCCAGGTTGAGCCCTGCCTATGGTCCCTAGCATGCCTAACATAAAGGCAAGGACTTGACAAGAAGGAGCAAGGGCCACCAAGTGCCACACAGGGCCAAGGGTCATGATGCCCACCCCAGGCGTCGGTTCTCTTGAGTCTTAACAGGCAAGATGGTGGCCTTCAGTCCCATTACGGCTTTCTCAGTGTGATAATCTTTTGGTATGTCTGTATTTGTGACCTCAGCACTCTCATGCATGGCTGCTCCCTGGCCACTTCCTCCTGCTTGCACACGTGAAACCTGAGGGTGAGCCAAGAAAGACCCAAAGGGGAGGCCACATTCCAGCAACCTGGAGGTTGAGAGTTTGAGAGCATGTCCAGGTTTGTATGAAGGTGTCCAGGTGGGTAGACTGTGTTTTAGAGCACCGCTTCCTTGGACGATGGGGGACATGTCCCATCACACGGGGGCATCCTCACCTTCCTTCCTAGTGAGATTAGAAGGGTCATGCAAAACAGAAGCACCTTAGAAAGCTTCATCCTAGGATGCTTGCTGGAGCAGGTACAGTGCTCTTGTCCATGCTGGGGGAGAACAACATAGTAGGCAGCTTATGTGAACAAATGCCAATGCACTGTAGTAGGTGCAAGAGACACTAGCAACAGATAACAGATAGCTGGCCAGGGCTGGGCAGGAGAGGCACTGAAGGCAATGCAAGGCCTGGACAAGGAGGTTTAAATATCAAGAAGCAGCTGGAATCTGGATCCTGATGCAGACAGGGAGGTAGAAGCATAGCCAAGCACTGGGGATGATAAGCTCAGGCTTCTCTGCCCTTTGAAGATATCAGCATTCAGGACGTGCCAGACCTGGTAATAGGAAGGGTTAGCAAGGCATGAAGAATCTAGCAGGTGTGCAGCAGAGCATGAACTGCCAATGGTACAGGTGGAGGGAGGGAAGAGAGGAAAAGCTTGGCAGGCTACCTACAAAAGAGCAAGAAAAAGCTGAGTGTGAGGATGCTTTGATCCCTCAGACATAGAAATTCCATCTGCAAGAGGCTTTGCTGGAGAAATGAGGAGGGTGGGGAGAATCTCCAAGGCAGGAATGGTGGGAGGCCCGTGGGCAGGAGAGCAATAGAAGAGCATCTGGTAAAGGTAGAGCTAGGGGGAAGATGGCCCAGGAAGAGACAGTAGATGGAAAAAGAAGACTATATAGATTCCAGCCTTGCTGTTGGAGAAGAAGTTGTAGACATGGAAAGAACAAACCAGTAGGGAGGAGCTGAGCTAGAAGGAAGCCTGCAAAGCCATGGAGGCCATCCAGGAGGACAGCATGGTCCAGCACTATAAACAGTGCAGGTGGGAAGTGGGGCAGGGAGACGACTTCTTCCAGGGTGAAGGTTGCGGTTGGGCAGCCAGCGAGCCATCCACATCTCACAGACATGCTGCCATGAGGCAGATGCCCCCTCGCTCCTGAGAGAAAAAAGGATTAAATGCCTCCTGAGACCACCCCCTGAACCACAGAGGCACTATTATTTTTCCAGAAAGAATGGCTGAAACATGTTCAGAGGAAATAGTGTATTTAAAGGGTTCTTGCCAGGGACCTGTGTATAAAGACACCACCTGGGCCCATATGCCTGCCTCTGAGCAATAGGTGTCAAGACATATAGGCCTATTTCAAGAACCATCTGTTGAACTTCTACTTTGCTTCAGTGTCTTCCATTGCCAAGTGTTTCCCTGAGTTTTGGCTAATGCCCCTCCATAGTTGGCCACTTTGGCCACGCAGTTGGTCAAGATAGAGTAAAAAAGGTGGGAGGCTGCCACGGAACCCACTGCTGTGGTGCAGCATAACCCAGAGTCTGCACAGCACTGTGGAGACAATGTTGGCTACCCTGACAGGTCAGCAAAGCCATTCCTAGCTTGGGGGAGGTCCCTCCAGACAGGGGCAGCACTCCATCTTCTTTCCTTCTGCAGGTCACACTTTGGTGTCAGAGGTTTCCAGGATCCTGGGGAAAAAGCCTTAGTTGACATTGACTGTCAGCAACCTTTGTCTTGAGCAGAGCTCTGGACTATTCCTCCCAACCAACCATGGGTCTGCCCCTAACGGGGTACTGGCATGATTATCTCAGAAAGCAAAGGCTTCACACCTGGTCGTCTTAGGATAGCTCCTTCGTTATCTGTAGTAATAGCAACATGGAACTCCTCAAAGGCATAGATGCAATGCAGGGAAATGTTACCACAGTTTTACAGAGGGTCAGCTGAGAACCAGGAGTGATTGACTTGCCCAAGGTCACAAAGTGTGGCAAAAGCAGAGCCAGGACCAGAACGTAGTTCTAGCAAACCCCAACCCAGGCCTTTATCCGTGAAACCATGCCTGCAACCTGGCTTCTCCCACAGAAGGGGGAAGGAACTGGCAGGCTGGGCAATCATCTGTCCATACTGGGAGTGTATGCCACTGCAAAGGAGACCTCTTCTCAGTCAGGATGACCTGCAATGTCCCACATGTTCTAGGGACCTTTTCTAGAAAGCACTGGATCTGTGGTTACATGGGCTGTGGCTAGGAAGAAAACCTAGTAAGGGACACTTACAGGAAAATGTGTCACCTGTGGCTCCATGCAATGTTAGTATTATACACAACTCATAGTAGGAATGCAGCCCATAAGGGTGTGTGAGAGAGGATGTGGCCTTGGCTGAATGCTCTGCTCTCTTCCAAGGACTGGAGATGGGACTTTCCTTTATTGTATCTGCAGGGCAAAATCCTTTCTCTGTTATGATTCACCAGCATGAAGGGACAAATATAATCAGGGAATCCTGGGTGGCAAACAGTTCCCCACAGAACACATCCTTTACATCTAACCTAATTGTTCCCACGTCATCACATTTCACACTCAAACCCTGTACTGCCTCTCTGCACTTCTCCTGCAGCCTTACTATCACTTGACATGAACCCATTAGGCTTGGGTGAGGGGAAAGGGACTGGGTTTCTTTCGAAGCCCACCTGCCCATCTATCTGTTTGCTCCTGTCACCCATCCCTTGCTTCCATCTCTCCAGGTCCCATGACTCTGCCTGTACAATCCAACAGAACCACGACCATCTTTCACTATCAGGAATGGAATCAGACTTCCTGTTCCCCACCCAGCCATAAGCAGATACATGGGTTGGATCCATGGTTTACTAAGGAGGGTGCCACTCAGACCATGGGGGAGTTGGGGGCAAGGTGTAGCTACAGCCCATGGGCCAGCAAAAGGGCACCAGGGAATAGGGCAGAAAGCAAGCGCACAAAGTTTGGGACCTGTCAGCCACCACTGCTGTCCTCAGCTGATCTAGGTGCATGGGAAACCCCAGCTTTGTTCCTGTGCAAGTCCAGCCAATAGCTGTGGGGAGTGATCGGACAGCGAGCTGGGCTCAGTCCAAAAAAGTGGCAGCAGCAGCACACAGGTTCCTCCCTCCACTATCTTTCAGCAGTGGGAGATTGACCATATCAGTAAACGAAATCTGGAGACATCAGAAAGTCCTGGCCGTCAGAATAAAAGTGCTAGTGAGCCTTTGACTATAACTACACACAAACACACACACACACACACACACACACACACACACACACACTTCTTCTCCAGGAGTCAGGGGAGGATGTGTAAAATGCTCTGATCCTGTATTGGTTTTAATATCTAGAGAGACCAGATTGGTTGTAGGTTATCTTTTGCACCTGAAAAGGGCTGTGTAGCTCAGCCCCTTCTCCTGACTGCTGGTTGGTGTTTGGAACCTCTCTATAACTGAAGAGAGGTTCACATCATGACAGGGCAGGATGCTGCTACACCATCGAAGAGTTAAGGGAGAATGTAATTCAGAAACTGCAAGGTCAGAAGGGAGTGAGGTGGTTATCCCATTTGACCTGCATCATGCAGACCAAAAGACTGCTCTGCCTTAATTCCTGCTTGATCTAGGCTTGCCAGAGACCCATTCACTCTTGATTCAATGATTAGTAGTACTACAGAACCTACCACAGTCTCTTGGTAAGATGCTCCAGTGGGTAGTTGCCCTCCCTGTTAAAAAGGGCAATCAGGACTCATAGTAGAGATAATGTCTTTAATTAGACCAACAAGATTTTTGCAAAAAAAATGTCTTTAATTGCAAGCTTTCAGGCACAAACCCTTCATCAGGCATTGGAGAAAAGATTGTAAAAGTTCTCCTGGGTAGAAATGAAAGGGTGTTTGTGCCCAAAAGCTTGCAATTAAAGATTTTTTTTTGCAAAAAATTTGTTGGTCTAATAAAAGATATCATCTCTACTATGAGTCCTGATTGCCTTTTCCTCCAGACCAATACAGCTACAACCTAAATATCTATTAAAAAAGGTGTTTTTTTCTGAACCAAACTGATCTGGTTTCAGCTTTCAATACCAAAAAGAAAAAAATCTCAAGTAAGTTTGCCATGATCAATTTCCCTATACCCAAGTTGATATACATTAATTATTTCACCTTCCTTTAATTCTCTATTACAGCAGACACCCGATTTATGCAATTCTGACTTAATGCACGTCTCGTATTTACTTGATTTTTTATTAGGGTCTGGACTGGAAAATGCCCCTCAAGGTGCACATCATTCATGTATATACATGAATGCTTACAAGATTCCTGTATATACGCGAATGCCTCACAAGATTTGCAGGCGGACTCAAGCAGAGCTGTGCTGCCATTGTGGTAGCGGCATCTCAAGAGGCATAGGTGAGACGCTAAATGCACATCCTAAAGGCATTCCACCATGAAAAGGGGAAAAAAGCTATGACTACAGTGTCTGGGGTACACAACCCCTCACTATTCTATTATTTCCTACAGGGAAAATTGTCCTGACTTACACGAATTCAACTTACACGAAATTCCCCCGGGATGCGGGAATTATTGACCATTCCATTACTTTGCCCAGAACTGAGATAAGAGTGCTAGAGCTAAATCTATAGTTACCTGAGTCATCCTATTTCCAGCTACCATCACCACCTACTGATCTGACTCAGAAATGTTTTTGGCTTTAGGAGCCTGGCCCCCTGCCAGCTCCAAGGACTCAGTTCTCCACCTGTGAGATGAAAGGCAGTTTCACATTTGTTTTCATAGAAACTGGCTCAGCCCCCAAGTGGATTTGGACTTTAGCTTGTTTACACATTACAGCATGATCAAGGCATAAGCCCTGGGGCCTAAGCTCCCACTGCTTTTAGCTCTAAGAGCAATCTCTCTGTATCTGTCAAGATGAGACTCAATGAAGGATTAACTGTTGCATAGAGGCTGTTATGGATTTCAGCAGGAGTTATGGCTGAGTCAGGGTCAGACTGGCAGAGGTGTACCATGTAGTTGGTATCTGCGTCACAGTACAAGGCTATTTGACTTGGAGCCCTGGTCCAATCCCTGTTTCTGCTTAAACAATCCTACACCCTGGCCCTGCCTTATGAGCCATACTCACCCACTGCAGTTCTTTCTTCTGCTATCCCCCAGCTTTTCATTGGCAGACAGTGGGGCAGAAAATGTGCTTCTAAGAGAGTGCCACACCTCAAACATGCTTGGCTTCCTGTGGGGCTGGCAGTATGCAGGGCAAGGGATTGAAGAGTGCAAAATAATAGCCAGTTCAGACCAGACATAATAGGGTTGACAGAAGCTTGGTGGGATTCATCCCATGACTGGGCAGTTAGCATTAGGAGCTACAGGCGGGATAGAGAAGGAAGGAAAGGTGGAGGTGTGGCACTCTATGTCAAGGAGCAATACACATCCTCTGCCAGCAAAATGGGGTCAGAGGAGGGGCAAGCTGAAGTGCTCTGGGTCAAGATACAAGG
>NW_017728937.1:6446765-6455087 GCF_001723895.1 Crocodylus porosus | reverse complement strand
TCATTCTTGAGGCCTCCGTGAAGAGACTAACGTTCCCAGCCATGAAGCCGGTCCTTTTGTTTGCTGTAGTGGTAAGCGTGCACGTAAGACTGTAGCCATTTATGTTTGTATTTGTCTGTCTTTCCTGTAAAAGACATGAGCCTTTGACCAAGTCTGGGTCTAGGGTCTTGGCTAGCCGCACCAAGGTCATCTGCGATCTTGAAAGCAAGGGGCCTTGACCTGAACCCCGTGACTCAATGGACGTAATTTCCCGTTCAGCTGTTTGTAATTATTTTGATTATGTTTTAATTGTTAAATGACCTTTTAAGAAATATGAGCCATTGACCAGGTCTGAGACTAGGGCCCTGGCCAGCCGGACCAAAACTACTCATGGTTTTGAAAGCAAGGGGCCTTGACCTGAACCTTGTGACCCAACGGACATTGCTCCCCAGCTTTGACTGTTTGATTATTGTGAGTTGTCATAGATTAGTATTATATAGGAAATCATTTGCTTGAGTTGTCAATATTTTATAGGTTAAGCCAAATAAATATTGCATATTAATCATAAACTGCGTCCTCATTGGTGTCCAGCCCACTGACCCAGCCACAACCGGGCATTTTCAACCTAGTGCAACAATGTATAAACACCCTTACTGCACAGCTAATTAGTCAACTGTGCAGGAAATATCTTGCGTAGGTGCGCCTCTCTTTGCATGTTACTAGAGCTGAACCTCTGAATACACGGCAGGGGGATGGCCTAAGGAAGAGCCTGGGGAATGATAAGCTTGGCAGGATCCCTGCCCAAAGGTGCCAAAGAGGGAAAGCTGGGGATTGAGATGTCATAGAACAGCAGCACTGCCCAGAGCCCACCAAGGGGATATGGTACCACCTAATATAGATTCCTTGGAAATTCAATTAAATTTCTTTGCAAGCAAAATCTGTGCAAAACAGAGAATTCACAAAAGCCAGAGGAGGCAGAGATGGGTGATCCCTCACCATCCTCCCTGGTCCTGCCTTGGTCCCACCCAGTCTCATCTCTAGTGCCACAGGAGCTGGGCTCTCACCTTAGAGCGGTCAGGATCACAGAAATCCAAGAGAGTGTCGCAGATATGATAGCCCAGAGACTTGAGGTCCTCTGAGGTAAAGTGTGAGTCACTCTTCTTGCCTGGTAGGGGTGCAAACATAGTCTAAAATCCTTTGATGCCACGATTCTCAAGGTCATCTGGCAGGGGGTACACAAGTGACTGCCTAGCAGGGCTCCCTGTGCTCCCCAGCACTGTGGATCTTAGGCATGCAGCCTAAGATCTGTGCCATTGCTGCAGACCTTCTCCTCTGGCTGCCCTGGTTACTGAGCTCCTCACGGTTCTTTCTTTCCTCCACACCTCGGCCTACCAGCCCCACTCGCCCAAGAGGATCCTGTGGCCACATGCACTTTCTCTACCATACAACCATGCTTTGCTCTGCCATCTGTCATGCATCTTGCCTCCTCCACCTTTGGCTCCCAGCCCAAGCCCCTCCCATGGCTAACCTCACCTCTCAGTTCCTTCCCTAGCCCAGCACAGACAAGAGCTTACCAACGATTCCAGAGACAAGTACGTGCTGTCATGCTCAGATGTGGCTTTGCTGCTCCTCCTGCCCCATTTCCCTGGGGGCTGGCATAGAGAAGCAGCCTGCTCTCCATCTCTAACCCTCATTCTGTCCCACCTGGTGAACTCTCCCCTCAATTCCAACCCTTCCTGCTCTCTCTGCTAGCTGCTTTCCTGCCAATATGCATGCAGGTGGCTCTAGCTGCCTCAGAGAGCTACCCTTAGAACCCAAGTGCCTTTTGGCCACTGCCCTTTCATGTCAGAGCATATTGGATAAATTGCCTTCATTGCTCTTTCCCTGGAGCTCTCTCAACTTATCTTGTCTTGGCACATTAAAGCCATTACACACTGGTGACCCATCCTCTTCCTCACTGGGAACAATTACACAAGACATTTACTGTGCAGTTGCCTAATTAACTGCACAGTAAATGTCTCAGCATCTACACATGCACTCCTATTAGGACATGTAAAACTAATAAACTCTGCAGAAGGGTAATGTTTTCGTCTGCAGCAGCACATGTGTAGACACTGACCAGCTCACTGGGGCACAAGGATACTTCAGTGCCAGGGCTGCTTGCTGGCCAGCCCCACGCTGAAGCACCCTTGTGCCCCAGCCAGCCCCTCCACAGCACAATGAGCTCAGCTGGAGCAGTCCCAAGCTGGCAGGCTGACCCCCTGAGGGTCCCCTGCCAGCCAGGGCTGCTGCAACCCAGCTCAATGTGCTGCACTCTGGGCACAGGTCTAGATGCGTACCTAGGAGCTTCCCAGGAGCAATAAACTGTGCCAGCAATAAGCTCCAGTTTATTGCTGCCCCCTAATGGCACATGTGTACACGCCCAGTATGGCACCCTCCCTTGGTTTTTGAGGGGCTGTCCTCTCCAAGCTCTCTTGCTACCTTCCTCTGTGGCTATTTTCATGGTTTTTATTCCCCCTTAGTTCATCAGGGTCCCACAGAAGTTTTTCCTCGCCCTCTCCTTTTCTCTCCTTTTGTTTGAACTCCAACCCTCATCTCTATGCTGGGGACTTAAACTACTGCAGCATTTCCCTGAAACCAGCCGCAGTAAATTCAATGTGGGCAAGCCCAAACTCCACTTCCTCCCTGTACCTAGTGCTGTGGCTCCCAGTACCAGTTTCCCTCCACATTCAGGCTGGCCACACAGGAAACACTACCCCAAAGGTTCTGCACCACCAGACAACTGAGGGTGCCACCTCAGCTGAGCTCTCCCTTAGCCTCAACCTGGGGAATGTGGGTAAAGAAAGTAGATCTACTGGAGGATAGTAAGCAGCCTCATTCCAGATGGACTCTAGCCTTCCATCTTCCCAGCTTCCCCTTGCAATGGGACATTTCTGTCCTGCAGAGCCCTTACCCAGTGTCGAGCCACCAAAAGTGGACTCCATGGTGTAGCTGTTTGGGATTCCCATCCTCCACATCACAATCCGACCTGTCCCTTCTTTACTTTTCTGGACTTTAAACTTGCAGCTGTGAAAAGAAAACTGAACACCAACCCAAATGGTATAGCACAATAATGGGACAGTGTACAATTCCTTCAGATGCTTGGACCTGGCTCCAGGAGAGGAAAACTTCTAACAAACAGGCGTCGTCCCTCTTTTCCTGAGAGAAGCCGTTTTGAAGTCTAAAGGACCCCCTGTCATATTAATCCTAATTTTACTTTCATTCTATATCACCCTTTGCCTTCTAATCACAGTTGCCTGACCTTAGAGAGCTGGGAGAGAAAATCACTTGGACTTGCCAAAACTGCCTTGCCAAAACTTACCAATTAACAAAACTTTTTCCCTTTCTTCATTGTTGGGAACTGCTGAGCTATTTTTGATTAAACTGTGCAAAAAAAAATTAAGCCAAGGCAGAGCCCTAGCATGGAAAACTTCAGCCCAAAATGACTTAAATTTGGAGAAATTAGAAGCAATTGAAAAATAGGGGCTTATATAAATGAACAGTGTTAGAGAAGCTCAATTTTACCCAAAATACATACATACATACTCAAAAGACTTAATTAAACAAATAAAGGTAGAAACCTAGCCCACAAATTTATTAGGCAACATTGACTGTGGTGGGTCTGGAAGTCACCCTCCTCAAAAAGAACATTACTCGTGTCTCAATAGTAAAACATCCAAAAAAAATTTTCTAAGAAGCTTTAAATCTGCCCCATGGTCCCTGAACCTGGGCTTTTCCTGCAGATGCTCATGTTACATCATGACAGTAGCTTAGTCAACTTCCCAAAACATAAAACAAAGACAACTCTTCAGGAATGGCAAACAGAAGCAGGCTTGGAAGCAGGGGCATCCCCCCTACTGGCTGCTGTGCCTGAGAAGGTGGAGTACCCCCTTGAGGGGCGCATGTGCATTTCCCTGGGGACAAATCGCAGCAGCACATATTTGTACCGCTACTATTTGTCCCTAGGCATGCGTGCTCCAGCACGCAGCAAATTGTCCCAGGTGGAATAGGTGAGGTTGGGGCCAGAACCTGGGATGGCCCCAGCAGCCTTACATGGGGTCCTGGGACCTCCTGGGGCTGCAAGCGATCTAGGTGTGCAGAGCCTGGCCATCAGCTGTAGTGTGGCTCTGGCCAGCCAGCCTCTGGTTTCAGGCATTGCATGCTGTTGCCACATGCACAACACCACTTTTTTTTGGTGTGTTTTTTTAGATACTGGGATTTCTTTTTGCCCCTGAGTTCAAATATGCAATGCAACAAACAAATGAATGTGTCATGTGCATTTTACAGCACATCAAAAGGCTTTGAGGTGCCACAAACCACACGTTCCTGCTCATGGGGATATGGGCTCAGGGGCTCCCAGGTAAGCAAAAATGTCTCCTACTCCTGTGGGAGAGATGTTTCTGGTAGGCTCACACACACCTTATCAGGAGCATTTTTGCTCAGCATCAGAGGGAAGATGCGCTCATGGAGCCGCTGCGCTGTAGGTCCTTTGTTGTTACAGCCATACATGAAGACATTGTTCTTCCGGCTGTGCCCATGGAAGTCACAATACAGCAGAATCTCTCGCTTCGCCAGGACTCTGCAAAAAATGGCATAAGAAAACCCATCCAGAGCCAATTACATCTGTGTGCAGATCATGCATGGAATATATGCTGTATTGCAGATTCCTGCTCTGGTCCGGGTAAAATTAACATGGTATTCCAAACACATAACTACCTGTAACCATTCTTTTTTGGGATGAAATTTCTTATACCAAAAGACCAAAGGGAAAGTATGAGCATAATACATTCAGACAGTTTTAAGGTACCGAAACATGTGGAGGGAAAACTTCTGCTTTCAAATGCCATGGTTTGTGTTCTGAAAAGGCAAACACACATGCTTATTTTGATACCTTCTCGGCTTGCTTAAAGGACCTAAATCACTGCTGAGTCTGGGTGTAAAAGAACAAAGTTCTTGCTAGTTAACAGTGACATACAGGCTTGCCTAGGACTCCACTTGTCTTGCCAAATTCAAAAAGCAGATAGTGCAAACCTTTGCAGAGTCACACAGAACATCATAGGAGTGGCTCCAATATGTGGGGAAATAGGCACTGCCATGGCAGATCACACCAGGGCTCCGTTTAGTCCAATATCCTATGGTAACCAATAACAAAATAACTTTCTCCTAATAGGAGGGAAGATTTGGAGGCTGGCAGTGGCCTCATTATCCACACAGAATAGTCAAACCCATAGAATAAGCATCACTGTGGGAGAGGCCATGTTGCCAAGTGGGTAAGCACTGAACTTGGGAAGGTAGCGGAGAGATGTCAGTCCAGGATCTCTATTGCTCTCACCTAGCCTATCTGTAAAAAAGACATGAGAACTGCTTCCCTGGAATTGCCTGGAGGTGAGTGACACCCCCAGACTCCATGCATACTGTACTTCCAGTTCCTTTGTAGTGGCTGGCTCATGAAGAAGATGACCAGACTGTAGCTTTAGTTCCAGCAGTGGAGTCTGTGCTGCTGCAAAGGAGGATTTGGCTTCACACCATTCTCTGAGATAGGAGCTTTGGTAGTCCCTCCCATATTTCTGTCTAAGCTGGTACTACAGGTCTGATAACAAGGCAGAGCTCACTCACCTGCACTGATCTTCTTCCCATCTCCCAACTCGAGGTCCAGTGACTGTTCAGTGCTTCCAGTGATGGTCCTTGTTCTCAGTCTCAAGCACTAGATCTCAGCTAGGGAGCCTGGCAATACCAGTTTCCTGGGCCACCATACCTAGCCTCCCTGTATTACTGTGTTTCTAAATATAGTTTATCTATATGGGGCTCTATTTAAGGAGCTCCTTTATCAGATAACTTCAAATTGTCCTCTCAAGTCCTGACTTTGCCTCCCAATTTTCAGGCTGATTTTGAAGAGGATAAAAAAAGAGAACAGCATTGAACAGAAGCCTAGCTGCAACCTGCATTATGAAGAAGCTCTTATGCTAGGTGAAGCAACAGTGACCCCTACAGTTAGTTATATTGTACTTTGTTGTTCAAACTGTCAAATTTTAAATATTCAGGTTATAATAGAGTTGGAGTGTTGTAGCCATGATTGTCAAGGAAATCAGAAGTAAGAAGTACGTAAGTGCTTTTTTGCGTGATATCTTTTGTTGGAGCAAGTGTATGAAAGAGTTGAGGAAGGGCACTTTGTGTCTGAAAATATCTAACATCTCTCAACCACAAAGTTGCTTGATAACAAGATATTACCAAAAACCCTTGCTTCTTGCAGTCATTCAGGTTGATTTTTTCAAGCTTGTTCTCTGATTCTGGTGGTTTATTTTTTGGAACACTGAACAAAAAACAGTTTAACCACTTCTGAGACTGAGGTTGGTGAACAACAGATAAGTTTGTCACTGAATTGGCTAACTTTTTAAAAAACAACTCTAATGGATCAAAGCAGTCACTAGAAAATGTTTTCCTCTCTTCTTAACATTAAAATCCGCTAAGTTTTAGCTGAACAGTGAGGCACAGCAAGTCCCCATTTGCTGATGAATAAAATGGCTTGTTTGCTTCCTGCTCTTTGGGCATTTATATATGTGCTCTGGAGGGATGGGGTGTGCTTTAATTAGAGTGGTTCCAAGAGCTGTGCTAATTAAAGTGCCCGTCACATGTATCAGTGTCCCCGCGCTGAAAAATGGCAGTGAGAGTGCTTTAACTAAAACTCATCAAACAAACTTTAAAGTGCCCCCGCTGCCATTTTCAACACGGATGCTGATACATGTGATGCTGGAGTCTGCTGGAACACGGTAATTACCACACTTTGCAGACTTGATTAATCGAATCTGCTCCAATGTACTGTAATTAGTGCACCGGAACAGCCTTCCTGCATGTGTATAGGCACCCCTTGTTTCCCATGTCTACATGTGCACTTTAATGAGCATCAGCCTATCTTAATGTTCATTAAAGCGTCACTAAAATATGCTATTTATTTAATGCACATTAAAATAAGCTAATGCATATTAAGATCACTTAAAAACTCTGAGTGCCTGTACGTGAGTGTGGAGGCTGCTCTGACGCACTGCAATTACACTGCATCAGAACAGACTTGATTAACCATGCCTGCTGGAGCATGGTAATTGCCATGCTCTAGCAGCCTCCCACACCTCGTGCATCAGCGTCCCTGAACTTCAGAATGGTAGTGGGGGTACTTGAACTAAAGCCCATTGAACAAGCTTTAGTTCAAGCACCCCCACCACCATTTTGAACAGCAGGGACTCTGATACGAAAGAAGCTGTGACACTTTAATTAAAGAGCCTCTCGGAGCCACTCTAATTAAAACACTGCCCCCCTCACCCACAGATCACGTATAAAAGTGCCCCAGGCTCTTTAGTTAATGCATATTAAGACAGGCTAATGCACATTTTGTTAGTACTTCACAATGGAGGTACTAGATTTAATATGCATTAACTAAGGCATGTTAATACACATGTAGATGTGTCCACTAATGTTCCCAAACAATGATCAGTCTTGTGTGTTGTTCAGAATTAGCTACCCTTTCTGTTGCTTTTCTCCTCCAGTCCAAACACTATTTGACCTAGGGAACAGTACCATGAATTCTAAACTTGCATTTTCTGATAGAGTTTGTGCACTTAACAGCCTTTAAAATGACAGAGTAGGATGTAAGAGTAGCACATTCTATGGTTAAGGATAGTAAAGACAGTAACAATATAAAAGTCTTATCTGAAAGGGAAAATACCACAGAATCTCTGTGGGTAGAAACGCCATACTTGAATAAAAGGGTCATAGTATTAGGACTGTAATACCTACCACCTGATCAGGAAGATAAAGGTAATTATGAAATACTAAGGGAGATTAGAGAAGCTGCAAAAGTGGGACAGGCAATAATAATGGGAGACTTCAGCTATTCTTACACAGTCTAAATAAATTCCTCATGGGGCAAAATGCAGAGGTAAGACTTCTGGATTCAAAAAATGACTGCTTTCTAAATCAGCTTGTCTTAAAACCCACTTATAGACCTTATCCTGAGTAACACAAAGAAGGTATTTGTAGGTGAACCACTGTAACAGTATTCACAATATAAGCACATGTAACACCTTAGCAGGCAGAGGTAAGCCAAACAAATCTATCACACCACTATACAATTTCAACTACCTGAAGGGGGGATTCGAAAGAGGACGAGCTAGGCTATTCTTAGTGGTGGCAGATGACAGAACAAGGATTTCATAGATTTCATAGACATTAGGGCTGGAAGGGACCTCGGGAGATCGAGTCCAGCCCCCTGCCCAAAGGGCAGGAAGTCAGCTGAGAGACCCTTGCCAGACC
>NW_017728937.1:6292058-6293399 GCF_001723895.1 Crocodylus porosus | reverse complement strand
TCTGACCCCTTGAACCGAGGCAACGGCCCAGCTGGGCCGGCAAGCGTGGCCGCCCCTGCCCCGCGCCCTCGTGCGCCCCAAGCCCCGCGACTCACGTGGCCTTGCCCTCGTACAGCAGCGTGGCCGTGAGCGTGAGCTGCAGCGTGGCCGCCACCACCTTGGTGGAGCGGGGCCGGAGGCGCAGGCGCAGCTCCGTCTGCGTCGGGGTCGGGCGGGCGAAGCGCTGCAGGTTCACGGCCACCGAGGCCAGCACCTTCCGCGACTCCTGGGGGGCGAGAGCGGGAGAACCCAGGGCTCCGGCCCCCGCCCCCAGCTGCGGAGACCCCAGGGCTCCGGGTCCCCCCCGCCCGGCACTTACGTTCTCAACGACGAACATCCACTCCTTGTCCTCATACTCCTCGGCATGCGGGTCCTGGCAGCACGAGGGGCCAGCGTGAGCGCCTTGCACGAGGCCGTGTTCCACAAGGAGCTCCCGCACTCTTGCCAACCCAGCCCCGCCCCCCGTGAGCCCAGACGGCACCCATCACGTGCCCGGAGCGTGTCCTCACGGGGCAGCGGGCCGGGGGCACGTGCGAGGCCGGCCCACCTACCCGGTAGAGGGTGACGGTGATGTCCACGTTCTCGGGCACCATCCAGACCACCAGGCCGCGGTACGGGTTCTCGATGCCTGGCTGCCAGCCATGAGCCTGTGGGGGCAGAGCCTCAGTGCTGGCCCCGGGGAGACCCCGCGCCCAGGCCTGGGGCCGGAGCCCCCAGCGCCCCCCCAGACCCCCACCTTGGTGCAGATGCGGCGGTTCCTCCGGGTCCAGACCACCACCAGCTTGTCAGGCTGCCTGGGGGGACACAGGGGTGTGGGTGCAGGGTGGGGTCCAGCACACCCACTGCCACCAAAGGACCCGCGCGGGGGGGGGAGGCTTGGGGACGCATCGAGCCCGGGCGTCCGGGCTCCCACAGTCGCCCGCGACGAGCAGAAGCCGGGATGCGCGGGGGGCGGTGGGCTGTGGCCCAGACGCCGGGCTTCCTGCCGGACAGGCAGCTCCAGGACCTTTATCTCGGGGGCCAGGCCGCTGGGTGTGGGGAGGGCGCGTCCGGGGGGGGCTGGCCCGCCCTACCCTGGGTGCCCCTGAGATAAGGGCTAGACAGAAGTGGGGAGCCCGACCGCCCGCGGGCCCCCGCCCCCCGGCTTTGCTCCCATGAGTCAGCACCGAGCACTGTGCCAAGGAGGCCGCCCCCCCCATTAACCCTTCCCTGCCTGGGCCTCTGCACCGCACCCTCCCGCCGCACCCTGGGTGGGGCTGGCTGCAACCCTGCGGGGGGGCGGTGCCCGGATGACTGGGTTCC
>NW_017728937.1:6288012-6290783 GCF_001723895.1 Crocodylus porosus | reverse complement strand
GGAGCGCGGCCGCAGGGCGCCCTCCAGGCGGGGGGGCAGGGTCTAGTGGGTAGAGCAGGGCAGCGCGGACGCGGGCGGCTGGGGGCGCAGCTGGTGGGGCCCCCCAGCACTGGGGGGAAGACCTAGCGGTTAGAGCAGGAGAGCTTCGAGCCCCGGGTCCCTCCCAGCCACCCCGACTCAGTTGCCCCCCAGAGGCTCTGGGGGGCAGAGGGAGGGGTCATGGGGGCTGGGTGCCCTTAGTGCCAGGCTGGGGGGGCAGGGCTGTGCCCCCCCCAGGAGGGATCAGTTCCCCGTAAGCCGAGCTGGGCCCTGGCACCGGCACCGGGAATTCGCAGGCCCCAAATTTAGCCACTGGCCAGAACCCAGGACCCGGGCTCCACCCGCTGTAACCACTAGACCACACTCTCCTCCCAGCCTGCGCGACAGCGGCACCATAGCCACCCCTGTGGATGGCCAGGAACTGGTCTGCCCCTCCCCGAGGGCCAGTAGCAGGGGGCACATCCTGTGACCCCCATCCTATCAGAGCCCCCCCCACAAGGGAGCTGCAGCCCCTGCGGTGCCCCTCACTCCTCCCCCCAGCCCAACACACGCGCACACCTATACGCATACATCCGTGCACACACATCTGCACACTCAAGGGTGCAAAGATCCACGTGGACAAGCACACATGTGAGCAGACATGTGAGCTCTCTCTCTCACACGCGTGCAACACCACAAGGCAGGATACACATGCACGGAACAGACACAAGGCCACAAAGCCTCACAGGGAGGACCCCCATACACAAGCATGTGCACACCCCCCCCCCAGCTACCACCTCCTTGCACAGCAGGGCTGAGCCAAGGGCAGCGGGTGCTGTAGACTCCCTTGAGCTCCAGCCAGGCCTCTCCCGCTCACCCAACCCCCAACCCTGCCTCCACCCCAGCTCCATGCCCCCAGCCACACCTCAGCCCCCCTGGCCCCCCACAACACATGGCCAGACACAGCCAGGGCCACCTGGGGTGCCCAGTTCCTCCGCTGTGGGATGCGGCTAGCTCTGGAGTGAGATGTGCCAGCGGCCGAGTAGAACAGAGGTGGGTGGCTCTGGGCAGCGTTGGGACCCTTGCTAGCCCAAGGCCAGCTCCAGGTGCTATGAGGATACCAGGCATCTCCGGCCCCATTCCCTAGCCAGCGCCCCACTCACTGCCTTCTGGATCAGCTCCCGGACCCAGAGTCCCCTCCCCGCCCCCTGGGCGCCAGACAGCCCCCACCTGCCAGCCTCCCCCTGTGGCCCCCAAAAAGCAGCTGAGGCCGGTGGAGATTCCAGGGTGTTTATGGGAGAGAGTCCATGCCCGAGGGGGCGGGGAGGGGTCTCAGGGCGGCGTGAGCTCCCGCAGGCTGCGCAGGGCCTCGGCCCCAGCCCGCACGAGGCCGCAGAGCTGGGTGCTGAGCTCGATGGAGGCGCTGCGCTGCAGCTCGCAGGCAGCCCAGCCCAGCTTGCGCAGCACGGCCGCCTCAGCTGCGGCCAGGGGCTCGGCGGGGTCTAGGGGGATGGCCGCAGCGGCAGCAGCAGCTCGGAGCCCCGCGGCCGCCCCCTCGCAGTGCTCGGGCCGGGGGGCGGGCGGTAGCGGGTGGGCGCTGGGGGGGCCCTCGGCACTGGAGGCCAGCTGGCGCTCGCGGACCTGCGACAGCGCGGCCTGGGGGTTCAGCGCTGCGGAGAGAGGCATGGCGCGGTCAGGGCGCTGGAACTGGGACACCTGGGTTCTTCCCCTGCCCGCAGGGCTGAGGCATTGCGAGCACGGGGGACTGGAGCCTGTGGTCCCTCCCTAACACGAGATGGCTTTCAGGGGTGAGAACAGGGCAGCTGCAAACCCCGACACCTGGGTCCTCTCCCTGCCCTGGGCCAGGCCTGGGGGCCAGGAGCTGGGACACCTGGGCTCTCCGGCATGCCCCTTCCCTCCTTCAGGCCCCATGGGGACGCACCTCGAAGGAGTCTCCCTACAAGGAGGGGAAGCTCCTGCTCTGCCCCCACTCTGCCCATCCCATGGCTCCTGGGGGTGCCCCTGTCTCTCAGCCCAGCCCCCTGGGGGTATCTGGGTGGGGGGCGACGTACCAGGGTTATCCTTGTCCACGTCGGAGTCCAGCTCTTGGCAGGCCACACAGTACAGCCGCTTCTGCTGGTCCTGGAGCAGGATGGTCTGGGGGAGAAAGGAACAGGGGGCGGTTAGAGGCAGAGTGGAGGGTCTGCCCCCCCACCCAGGCACCCAGCAGCCCCCCCATCCGGGCCAGCCCTACCCCGCAGTCCTGGCAGCAGTCTCCCAGCATGCGATAGCCCCGGAGCAGGTACTCTCCCATCAGCTTGCTGATGCGGTCCTGGCGCTCCCGCCGCGCCTGCAGCACCTTCAGCTCCGCCTCCGACGGCGGCTCCCAGCCTAGCTCCTCATCCTCGCCTGGGGACACGGGGGTCAGGGCTGAGCGGGAGAGAGATGTGGCGGGGGGGGGGAGACCTGCCAGCAGCTGACCAGAACAGACGCAGCCAGCTCAGGGGGCACTGGGGCTGAGGATCCAGGTCTGTGCTGCGGCTGACTCTGGGGTGCGCTATGCTATGCTAGCTGCCAAGTAGAACAAATACAGCTGGCTCTGGGGTGGGGCAGAGGCTGGGGCACAAAGCTGGGCGCTGAGGTGCAGCTGGCTCTGGGGTGGGGCATGTTGGCAGTGGAGTGTAACAGAGGGGCAGGCAGAGGGGACACAGGGCTGGGATGTGGCTGGCTCTGGGGTGGGATGGGTCAGCAGC
>NW_017728937.1:6284737-6287883 GCF_001723895.1 Crocodylus porosus | reverse complement strand
CCCGAGCTGGGCACCCGGACCCCGAGCCGCAGGGAGCGGAAGTGACGTTTGCGGGCAGCGACAGAGCTGAACGGGCGCAGCTCGAAAGAAACGTCCGGGCAGAAACAAAGGGCCCGGCCCGAAGATTTCCCCCGGGGTTTGTTCCTCGCCCGCCCGGCGCCCCGGGCACTGGGTCCTCTCCCCCTTCCACGTCCCCCCCGTGCAAAGCGGGGCCAGCGTCCCCGGCCCAGCCCGGCCCGTCCTGCTGCGGGGGCAGCCCCTGCCACTTGCCCACCTAGGCACAGGCGACCCCAGCCGCGACACAGCCACAGATGCTGAGACTCGGTTTCTCTTCTTCCTCCTGCAGCAGCTTTTAATTGCTCAGCTGGGTAAACTGAGGCATGAAGAGCCTCCCCCCCCCTTGCCTGGGACCCCTTCAGACATCCCCCGGCCCAGCCTCCTGGGGTACCCCCTCCCTGGCCCCCAGGGCCTGGGGTGCCTCGTCCTTCACCTCCCCCTGCTCCGCGTTGTGGCAGCGCCGGTGCTGGGCGAGGCGGGTGGCGCGGGCGAAAGCCTTGCCGCAGTCCCCGCACAGGTAAGGGCGCTCGCCCGTGTGCAGGCGCCGGTGTGCGGCCAGGTCCTGGCGCAGCCCAAAGCGGCGCCCGCACTCAGGGCAGGGGAAGGGGCGCTCGCCCGAGTGCACCCGCTGGTGCCGCAGCAGGTTGGAGCTGAGGGCAAAGGCACGGCCGCAGTCCACACAGGGGAAGGGGCGGTGCCCGGCGTGGGCCCGCCGGTGCTGCCGCAAGTTGGAGCCATGCCCGAAGCGGCGCCCGCAGTCGGGGCAGCTGTAGGGGCGCTCGCCCGAGTGCACGCGCCGATGCTGGGCCAGGTGGGCGGCGCGGGCGAAGGCCTTGCCACAGTCCCCACACTGGTAAGGGCGCTCGCCGGTGTGGGTGCGCTGGTGCACAGTGAGGTCCTGGCGGAGGCCAAAGCGGCGCCCGCAGTCCCCGCATGGGTAAGGGCGCTCGCCTGAGTGTACACGGCCGTGGCGGCGCAGGTGGGCGGCGCGGGCAAAAGCCTTGCCGCAGTCCCCGCACAGGTAAGGGCGCTCGCCAGTGTGGGTGCGCTGGTGCCGCAGCAGGTAGGCGCTCTCGCCGAAGCAGCGCCCGCACTCCCCGCAGGCAAAGGGACGGGCCCCAGAGTGCGTACGCTGGTGCTGGGCCAGATTGGAACGGCGCCCAAAGCAGCGCCCGCAGTCCGGGCAGGCGTGGGGCCTCTCCCCACCATGCGCCCGGCGGTGCCGGGCCAGGTTCGAGGCCTGCCTGAAGCGTCGCCCACACTCCGGGCAGGCGTGGGGCTTGGCCTCGGCCTCATCACCAGGGGCTGCCGTTGTCGCTGTGGTCTCCCCTGCCAGCAGCTGCTGGGCCAGGCTGGGGCTGAGGTCGTAGCTCCGGCCACGCTCCAAGTAGCGGCATGGCCTAAGGCCCAGGTGGGTCACTCGGTGCACGATGACGCCTCCCAGCTCTGCCAGGCTCTGCTCAGCCTCTGTAGGGTCACCTGGGGACAGGCTGGGGTCAGCCAGGGATGCGCTGGAGCTGCCCAGGTCAGAGTCTTCCTCCCGCTCCTCCTCCACGCACCCGGCGGCCGCATCTGAAAGCAGAACCCTGCAATCAGTAGCTGCCCCCGTGGTGGGAGGGGCTGGCACTTGTGGTGCCCAGCCCGGGATCAGGGTTTGTCTCAGAGAAGATGCCCCAGCCCTGGGGGAGACCAGGGTCCCAGTCACCTGGGCACTGCAGACAGCTACAGCAGGAGTCTGGGTGGATGCAAGGAGGGAAACAGGGTGGGAGGGCGGAGGGTGCAGAGCCGGGGAGAGAACCCAGGTGTCTGGGCTCCCGGTGCCTCCTTCTCCCCCCACCTCCCTGCTGGTACTCACCAGCCGGGGCCTCCCTCTCCTCGCAGCTGGAGGGGTCTCGAGAGGGAGGCCCCAGGGCACCCATGTCCTCCTGTAGCTCCATGGGCATTGGGGGCCACTCTCCCTGCAGGGCGGGGGTGCGAGCAGAGGGGTCACGGAGCGCAGACACACGGACAGCACCGCGTCCCCTCCCACCGGCCCCAAGGCTGGGACGTAGCAGCAGGCGCAGCGCCCAAGATGCGACCGCTTCCGAGGGAGGGGGGGACACTGGGAACGCAGGGCCCCCCTCGCCTGGCCCTGGGATGTGGCTGGCTCTGGGGTGGTGCCTGGGGAGGGCCTGGCCGCACTCATCCCCAGGGAAGTGGGGGCTCCAGCCGCAGCTGCCTGGGTTGGACTTGGGGTGGGAGCTGCCAGCCCCTTTGTGTGGCTTCCCTTGCAAGGCAACCTGGGAAATGACCAGCCTCCTCGCAAGGCACTGTGGGGGCTGTAGTTCCTGCCCCTGGAGATGGTGGTTGCTGTTGGGGGTGGGGGCATCAGACAGGAAACCAAGGAGATAGATGGCTGATAGGGTTCACCATTCATTATTGCTAGGGGGCCAATCCTAGGTGTATGGTTTCTGGCTGGAAGGCATGGCCCGGGGGCACTTGCTATGCGAGTGAGATCTGGCAGGGTGGAACCCAGGAGACAGCACCCAGGACAGGAGGGGCCCGGCCCTGCAAGGAAGCAGGCAACAGGGGACCTCCTTTCCCCACCTCCCTTCCAGGGGCTCTACGGCAGCCCCCCCAATCCAGCAGGTGCAGAGTGAGACACAAAAACCCAGAGTTAAGTTGACTTTGAAATGTTTATTAGTTGCTGGAAAAGCCACGGCCGGAGACTCCGGTGGGGGGGAGAAGAGAGTCAGAGATGGATGGGGGTAGGGACAGGAGAAGCCCAGAGGCCATGCCATTGGGAGAAGGGGGGGTGAAGGGGGACTGAGCATCCCCTACGCTTGGAGAGAAAGGAGAGGAGGATTCTCCCTCCGCCACCCTGAGGGGGACATGTGACCTAGAAGACGGTGCCCACCCGGGCCTGGGTGTAGGGCTCAGAACACCCCCAGGGGTCAGCAGGGAGGCTGGGTTTGGGGCGTGAGAAGCTTAAATTAGAGAGAGGGGGAAAGAGAGAGAAGAAAAAAAACAAAACAAAAAACTCAGTGGTGGAGTCGAGGGGGCCGCGACTTTACTGAAACCCGAGCGCCTCGCGGGCAGGTGGGGGCACG
>NW_017728937.1:6282026-6284637 GCF_001723895.1 Crocodylus porosus | reverse complement strand
CCAGCCCCGGCCCTGTTCCATCCTTTCCTCCCCCCGCCCCCCCATCACAGCCCAGCCCCACGGGCCATGCCCAGCTCCCCACAGAACAGGCCCCAGGATCCAGGCAAAGCTGAGATGGCTGGCGTTGGCTCCCTGGAGCCACGCGGCCAAAGCATGGGCAGGCCAGAGGGCGACACGACGGGTCCCAGCAGCCCTCCCCCAGCACTCGCGTGCCCACTTCTCCCCGAGAAAGCTTACAGAGGGGGCTGGGCTGACCCCAGTTGTGGGCAGGACCCCAAGCTGCATGCTGGGGAGGGTGGGTGGACACCACACCCAGCCAGGGGCCACCTCTAACACCCGAGAGGGTGAAGCTGGGCTCAGCCTACAGTGCTGGCCTACGGCTTCAGTGCCAGCCTCAGCTGGCGGGTACATCACGGTCCCGATGCTGCCCCACGGACAACACCAGCCAGGGTTTGTGAAAAGGCAGCCAAGTCCCTCCCTGTGCCCCTACATCCAGCAAGGTACGCACTCAGAGACTTCTCCTCCAGGAAGCCTGAGGCCTGCCCCTCCCTGGGGCGGCCCGCGTAGCACAGAACCAGGGGCTGTGGCCAGGCCTGGTAGGGCTGTGTCGTCGCCCAGGATGACCTGTGTGCTCCCCTTCCTCCCCGCCCCGGCCACCCGCGCTCACCTCCGGCTCAAAACGCAGAGTACCGCGCCCTGTCCGCGTATGGGTCGCGCTCGAAGCGCTGCACGTCGTAGAGGGAGGCCGCCCGCGTGACCGACGACACTGGGGACAGCTGGCTCCGGTCGTACGCGTACGCCTCTCCGACGGTGGTGGCCGCGGCTGCCGTGCGACGCAGGGGGCTCCTATCCCGGGCGTAATAGGTGGAGGACGCAGCCGCGGCTGCAGCGGTGGCAGCTGCGGCAACAGCTGCCGCCGCGCCCGGGGTGGGCAGCAGAGCTCTATCGTAAGGGTCTAGGGTGGTGGGGAGGCGGCTGGCCATGGCTGTGGTGGCGGCGGCCATGGCCGTGGGCTGCACCTGGGAGTACTGGGCATACTGGGAGTACTGGGCCATGGTCTGCTCTGCATAGGCATCGTAGGCCGAGCGCACGCGGTAGCGCTTGTAGTAGTCGACCATTCCTCCGTACCCGTCATCGTAATACATGGTCTCCCCATAGCCCGTGGGGTAGGGAGTGCGCACTGCTCCGTACTGCTCGTTATAGGTCTCGGTAAAGTCAGGCACCTGCCCCGGGCGGTCGACTGGACACTCTTTAGACCAGTGCCCTTCCTTCCCACACCGATAGCAGCCACTCTTGTCTCCCATCCCGGGTACTGTCCGCAGCCGGCTCGTGGACAACTGCACGCGCATCCGCTTGCCTTGAAGAGACAACGCGAGAAGGAGTTGCTATAATTAAAACGGGCACCACCCGGGAAACCCCCGTGGCCCTGAGCCGGAGCCAGGCCCGGCCTCCAGAGGGGCGCGCGAGCTGTGCAGCCAGCCTCCAACACCTGCAACACACACATCCTCGCGCCCAGGCACCCAGCAGCCCCACGCAGCCTCTCCGGAGGCCCCGCGCGAGGGGTGCTACCGCGGCCGGCCGACACCACGCGCTCAGTTACCTGGGGCTGCTGCGGCTTTCGTGGACGGGCAGCGCCACGCCAGCACCGGGCGGACGGTCAAGGCCGGGACACGGGGCCGGCGGGGGAGGGAAAGGGGGGCCTGCGGGATAAGTTAGTCCGGTTCCGCCCCCCTGTAGCTGCCCGGGACTGGCTCGGTCCTCCCCCACCTCCGCCCCACATGGGGGCTGCGCCAGGCTGTCTGCGCGGCCAGGGACTAATCGCCCTCCCCCAGCACGAAGGCGCCACCACGACGCTGCCAGACCTGGAGAGCTTCGTGGCCTCGAGCTCCAGTGTCACCGAGGAAAAAGACTGCATTTGGGCACTGCCCAGGGGGATGCCTGCCTCCTCCCGCCAAGTGCCCAGACACGACCCCGCAGCTCCCTGCCCTCTTGAGGGCACTCCTCACTCCTGCGGGGCAGGGGGCATTCGCTGATGGAGGCCCCGCGGCGCCCTCACCACCTCCCTCCGGCCTCCCGGCTCTGGGGACGGGCGGAGAAGCGCGACCCGCTCTCCTACCTGGCCCGCTCCGTGCGCGGGGCGGCGGGCGCTACCTAGTCCTAGTGCTAGCGGGGCCGCCCCGCCCCGCCCGGCCGGCCGGCCCTGCGTCACCTTGGAACTCGGTGTTGTCGAGGCCCTGGATGGCCTCCACCGCGTCCTCGGCCCGCTCCATGTGCACGAAGGCGTAGTCCTTGACGATATCGCACTCGATGACGGGGCCGTACTCCTCGAACTTGGTGCGCAGCTCCAGGTTGGTGCAGGTGGCGCTGATGTTGCCCACGTGCAGCTTGGTAGAGGCCTTGCTCTTGTTCTTGCTGGCCTCCACGTTGATGCAGACACCGTGCAGCTTGTGGTGGTGCAGGTTGCGGATAGCGTCCTCGGCCGCCGTCTTGTCCTCGATGTGCACGAAGCCGTAGTTCTTGATGATGTCGCATTCTAGCACCTTCCCGTACTGCTCGAACAGCGACCGGATCTCCTGCTCCGTCGCCTCCCGCGGCAGGTTCCCGATGAACA
>NW_017728937.1:6276993-6281480 GCF_001723895.1 Crocodylus porosus | reverse complement strand
GCGGGGCCGGCGCCGGCGCTTCTACCCCGAGCACCGGGTGTACCGGGCCCGCAGCTCCTTCCTGGACCTGACGGAGGAGCAGGTGCTGCGGCGCTACCGCCTGGACAAGGCGGCCATCGCGGGGCTGTGCAGCGAGCTGGGCTCTGACCTGGAGAGCCTGACGGGCCGCAGCCATGCGCTGCCCGTGGCCGTCAAGGTCACGTCTGCCCTCACCTTCCTGGCCTCCGGCTCCTTCCAGACGGCCACGCGCGACACCACCGGCATCAGCCAGTCAGCCATGTCCAACTGCCTGGCCCAGTTTCTGGAAGCCTTGCAGCGCCGTGCTGCCCGCTACATCGCCTTCCCAGCGCCCGGCCCCGCCGCGGCCGCCCGGACCCCCGGCGGCTTCCCCGGCGTGCTGGGGCTGGTGGGCAGCCTGCACGTGGCGCTGCGGGCGCCCTCGGAGAACGAGCTGGCCTACCGCAACGCCCGCAACTATCACTCCATGAACATGCAGCTGGTGTGTGATGCCCGCGGTGCCATCACCAACGTGGTGGCCAAGTACCCGGGCTCCTGCCCCAATGCCGCCGTGCTGGAGAACTCCGCCCTGGCCCGCCTGCTGGATGGCACCCGGCCCGACGGGCTCTGGCTGCTGGGTGAGGCAGGGCCCCGGGATGGGCTACCTTGGGGGTGGGGAGAGGGCGGCGCTAAACCCTGACCCATCCCTGTGCAGGCAGGTCCTTTGGGAAGACGCCCTGACACCCCCTGACCCATCCCTATCCCGGCAGGGTCCTTGGGGAACCGCTCTGACAGCCCCCATTGAGTGCTGTGTCAGGGCTGACTAGCTTGGTGAAGAGGTTGGATGACGGTTTGGGATGGTTTGGACAGGGCTGATCCAGCCTCGGGCTGGGGGTTGGACTAGATGTGACAGATGACGGTCCCCTCCAGCCACATGACTCTAGGCTTCTATGGACTAGGTGAACTGGGGATTGGACTAGACATGACCTCCAGGGGTTCCTTTCCAGCCTGGAATTGGATAACACCCCCCTGGGGAAAGCAGGGGACTGACGGGGTGACACTCCACCCTTTGGTGGTGGGCAAAAGAGGCTGTGTATGCTTCAGACGTGAGGTGTGGGGGAGCTGTTTCTGGCTCTAGTCACAGCCACGTGGGGCTGAGTGTGGAGTGCCGGCTCCAGCGTGTCCACTCTGCCCGCAGGCGACCGCAGTTACCCGCTGAAGACGTGGCTCATGACACCCATCCTGTTCCCATGCAGCGCGGCCGAGGAGCACTACAACGTGCGGCACCATGAGGCGCTGGCCGTGCTGCGCCAGACCTGTGCCCTGCTGCGGCGCCGCTTTCGCTGCCTGGACAAGGCCAGCGGCTCCCTGCAGTATGCGCCCCAGAAGGTCTGCCAGATCTTCCTGGCCTGCTGCATCCTGCACAACATCGCCCTGGGTCGTCGCATGCCCCTAGACCTGGCCGAGGCCGAGGGCTCGCCCGATGGGCCCGAGGCTGAGCCCGACCTGCCCATGCAGACGCCCTTCGTGCAGATCTCCAGCGAGGCCCGGGCCGTGCGGGCCCGCATCGTCCAGCAGTTCAAGGATGCCCTCACCTAGGTCCCTGCTCTCGACCCTCTCGGACTTGTCCCCGCATGGATGGTTCCCTGGCCCTGAAGCGCTGTCGGGTACCCGTGGGGAGAATGGAGAAGAGTGACCAGACAGACGCCCTGGCCCCTACTGCAGAGCAGTGGGAAGTGGAGGGGAGGGGGGGTCCCATGGGGTGGAAGGCACTGCAGCCCCTCTGGCTGGGTTGCAGCCCTCCCCCTGGCCCAGTCTCCCAAACTAAGTGCCACGGGGTTGCCAGTGTGATTCTCCAGCTGCTGTGTGGGGATTGTCTGGGCAGCGTGGGAGGTCAGTGCAGTCCCTCTGCTTGGCCCGGCCATGTCTCCATGGGACTCGGAGCCAGGGCCTGGCCCAGGGCAGGTAGGAGGCCTCCCCTGGCCCTGCAAGGAGGGGAGGGGGGAGGCCAGTGGGGCAAATGGGAACATTTTCTTCTTTTTTTTCTGGAGGGGGGAAAAAATAAACGTATTTTCCTAGGGCAAAAGCTGGCTGTGGTGTTATGAGCCTGTGGGCACCCGAGGGGTGGGGATCTCCAGCCAGGTCTAGGGCATGTGTGGCAAGGCTGAAGAAATCTGCCCAGGAGCAAAGATGCCCCATGGCCAGCTGTATGGCAGGGTTTTGCCTGGGAGGTGGTAAGTGCCAGCCCCATCCCATCACACCCCACCTCCAAGGGCAAGGAGCTGGGAGCTGTTGGGATTTTCAGTGGGTTTATTGACAGTTTGGCACGTGCCCAGCAGGCTTTGGGGACCCCCCCAAACATCTGTGGCCCAGCTGCTCCTGTCACTGGGGTGAAGGTGGGAGCGCAGTGCCTCCACCCACCTGCGCCAGGGGTGGGAGCCTGGGCAGCCGGCCCCCCCGGCCCAGGCAGCGGGCACGGCGCTCCTGCTGCAGCCAGTACAGCATCTCCACCTTGTCCCATCGCAGCTTCTCCAGGTAGGGCCGGCCCCGGTAGGTCACTGTGTCCCCGAAGCGCCGCCAGATGCGGGGCAGGAGAGTTCTGAGCTCAGCCTCATGTGGAGCCATGGCGGCTTGCAGCCGGCTCCGCATACGGGCCTCCCAGGCACGGGCCACAAATGCGGCAGGCACCCGCGCAAAGAAGCGGTTGGGGTCAGAAGCAGCTTGTTCCAGGGCCTCTAGCTCAGCCAGAAGCAGCTCCCGCTCCTGGATGGCCTTGGCCGCCTGCTCCCACGCGTACAGTGCGGCTGGGAGCTGGGCACGGGCCCGGCCAGAGCTGTATTTGACAACCATGTCCAGCTTTTCCCGATCAGGGAAGCGTAGCGCAGTCCAGAGCCGCTCTAAGCGCCTCTGCAGCGGCCCCAGGTCTTCAGGCTGGCACTCCTGGCTCTGGTCCACCAGGGCGGAGGTGGCATCCCACAGCCCAGGCACATGCTCCTCTGGCTGGGTGATGGGAGCATGGCGCGTGGGGTCCCGCTGCAGTGGTAGTGGGGACAGGGGGGCCTGCAGGGCTGGCTCCAGGGCAGGCAGTAGGCATGACTTGCTGTCGTACAGCTGGAAGATGACGTGCAGGAAGTCAGAGTCCTGGACGGCGAGGAACTTAAGGTATTCATCGGGCAGCATCGTGGTCTCCCACCACTGGCGCCAGGCCCCGGCACGCTGCAGTGGAGGCTCCAGGACGGGTACACCCTCAGGGCTCAGGGCCCCATCGGCCAGGACGCGGCTCAGCTCCATGTTCACCACCTGCTCCTCCTTGCACCGGCCCAGCGTGCGGGAGGCCAGGTAGCCACTCAGGTCCAGGCCGGGGGGGGCTGGCACCACCACACGCCCCAGGTCGAAGCTCGGCGGCTGGGAGAACAGGTCCTTCGTCAGCTCGGCGTAGATCTCCCGCTCCTCGGTCCCAGCGATCAGGTCAGCATCCAGCTGCTGCACCGTTGCAGCGTCGATCTCCCCCAGCATGTCGTTGTAGAGGGGGCCATAACACAGCAGGTCTGCAGGGACCCAGCCCGGCAGCTGCGGAGGGGCCGGCTGAGCCTCCAGGCTGGGACACAGGCCTCCGTGGGTGGTGGGTGGAACAGATACAGCGGCCTGCCTCCGTCGCTGCCGCTCAGCCGCCTCCTCGGCCTCCAGCCGGGCCAGCATGCCCTGCAGCTGCTGCAGCCGGTCCTCGTTGGCCTGGCGCCGCGTCAGCGCAGCCAGCAGGGGTGGCATCTCCGCATCCTCAGTGTCCCTGCCCCAGTAGCACCGGGGCTGGTGGCTCAGCTGGTGCAGGTCGCGGGTGAGGAGCACCAGCGCCCGCCGAGGCGTGGAGGGCAGGCACTCCAGCAGGTTGTGGGACACGATGGGCGTAAGCGGCCGCGGCACCGGGTGCAGGCCCAGCTCATCCGCCAGCCGCCGGCCGTCCCGCAGGCTGGGTAGCGAGCGGCTCCGGGCCAGACGTGGGGGCTGCGGGGGGGCAGCCGGACGGGGCACGGAGCCTGCCGTGCCGGGCGCGCGCTGCCTGTGGAGCTCCGCGCTGCTCACCGCTGCTGGCAGCAGTGCGTAGGCCCGGCCCAGGTCCAGTGGCGGGATGGCGGCCAGCTCCTGCAGCTCCCGGGCCATGCGGCGCCAGGGGCAGGGGCTGCGGGGCTCGCTCAGCTGGATGAGCTGGTGGATGGTGAGGCCCAGGCGGCCGCGGGGGACGCGGCGCGGAACGGCCGCAGGGGCTGCCCGTCCTCTGTCCAGCCGGCCATGGCGGGCCCGGGAGGCCCGGAGGTGGGTGACAAGGTGGTGCCGCACGGTGTGGGCATCTAGCAGGCTGGCGCAGTCCAGGGTCAGCTGCGCGACCAGTGCCTGGAGCCGGGCGGCCTCGGGGAGCGCAGGATGGGGCTGCGGGGCCGCCCGCCGCAGGTAGTGGCCCAGGAGGCGCCGGGCCGCCAGCCCCAGGTAGCGCG
>NW_017728937.1:6261516-6276854 GCF_001723895.1 Crocodylus porosus | reverse complement strand
CCCCGTGTAGCCGGGTCGGCTCCGAGCGCCCCCCACGCTCCGCTCAGGTCCGAGCTGGGCCCGCCGACCGTCGCGCTGCGCCCGTGTCCATGGCAACCTTGCGCCGGAAGTGGCTCGGGGGCGGGTCCGGCCGGGCGCCGGGCTCCGGGCGGCCGGAAGTGCGTTCCCGAAAGGGGTCCGGGCGGCGCCGCGGGAAGGGGGGGAGCCATGGCGGCGGGGCCTGGGGGGGAGGGCTCGAGCTGCCGGGTGAGGAGTGACCCCGCTTCAGCCTGTACTGCTCCTGCCCTGCTTGCGGGTGGGGCTTGACCCTGCCCCTGCCCCTGCCCCTGCCCCGAACTGTGGGGGGCCCCGCTCCTGCCCCGGGTGGGGGAGGTGTCCTGTTCCTGCTCCTGCCCCGGTCGGGGGTTGATGCTGACGCGGTTTGGCGGGGGGGAGACATCACTCCTTCCCCATGGAGGTGGGGGAGGTGTCCTGCTTCTGCTCCTGCCCCAGGGCGTGTGGGGGGCACCAGTTTTGCTCCGGGTGGGGCGGTATCCTGTTCCGTTTTGGGCGGCCGTGATCTTGACCTGTTTGTGGGGGGGGCACCACTCCTGCCCCAGGTGGCTGCGGGAACCCATTGCTGCCCTGACTGGGGCGGTCGCTGCCCCGGGGTGGGGGCAGGGTCGGAAGGGGGAGCATTACCCCTTCCCTAGGTGTGGGAGTCAGTCTGGGGGGGGGTGTCCTCACATTCGGGGGTGTGCTCCAGGCCGGCCCGCCTGGGTTGGGCCTGACGCCCCGCCCTCCTCCACAGCTGGAGTTTGCCGTGCAGATGAGATGCCAGGGGTGTGTGGACGCCATTGGTGCCTCCTTACAGGGGGTCCCAGGTGAGGACGTGCCCCCCACACCTCTTGACCCTGCCGTGGGCCCACTGCCGCTCTCACCCCTACGCCTGGCTCTTCCCCACAGGCCTGCGGGTGCTGGACGTGCGCCTGGACACGCAGAGCGTGTTGCTGGAGACCAGCCTGGGGGTCGAGTATGTCAAAGGGCTGCTGGAGAGCTCAGGGCGCCGGGCCGTGCTCAAGGGCATGGGGGGCAGCGTGACTCGTGAGTACCTTGGGGCCAGGACACTGGCCCCCCCGGCGCTTCTCTGTGACCCTTGTGATCCCCACGCTTCCCCAAGGGATACAATGTGGGCTAAGTGACATGACCAGGGCTGCGGCCACCAACCCCTGACTGCCGCCTCCCCTAGAGAACCTGGGGGCGGCGGTGGCCATGATGGCAGGGCCCAGCCTGGTGCAGGGAGTGGTGCGGTTCCTGCAGGTGTCGCGGGAGAAGTGCCTCATTGAGGGGACCATCGACGGGCTGGTACCAGGCCCCCATGGACTCCATGTCCATGAGTTCGGGGACTTGACCAGCTCCTGTGATAGGTGAGGTGGTGCCCAGTCCTCGTACCATACACGGGGGGTGGTCCCCATCAACCTGCCCCCCTGCCCGCCAGCTGTGTCCTCTTGAGCAGCACGCACCCCACACTCGCCTCCTCCCTCTGCTCGACAGCTGTGGGGAACACTTCAACCCAGAGGCGGAGTGTCATGGGGGTCCGCTGGATGAGCACAGGGTGAGTGCCTCACTCGCAGGCAAGGGGGCGTGTATGTGGGGCAGGGTGGGGGGCAGCTAGCAGAGAACACTGTGTCCAGGCAGGCAGGGCTGGGAGATCCCAGCCAGCTCCCTGCAGAGGATGCCTACCCAGGTAAGCTTGATGCCAGAGTCTGACTCCTTCTTTCCCAGCACCTTGGGGACCTGGGGAACGTGATGGCTGATGATGATGGCAGGGCCACCTTCCGCCTGGAAGATGCCCGCCTGAAGGTGAGGGGGCCGTGGCCTTCTGGGGTCCTCCTTTCTGCCCCCCACCTTGCAAGGGCTGCAACCTGGGATTGGTAGGCCCAGCCCCTTCCCCAGCTCTGGGGATTGGCTCTCCTGCCATTTCCCAGGGGGTCTGAGCCCACAAGCCCATGATCTCAGACATGATGCAGCTTGAGACTGGGCACAGGCATGATGTCCTTTGGGTAAGAAGTAGGGGGTTAAGGCCCACAGGCAGAGTTCCCTAGGGATTCCTGCGCACATCACTGAGTCCCCTTGATCACCTTCCCGGCAGTTTCCTCACTGAGTGAACCTAGTGGGGATTCCCTGGAGGGCTGGCGTTGCCATCCCTGGCTCTAGGACACAGGCTAGGGTTGGCGTGCGAGGAGGAGACGTGCCAGGGATGCCGACAGCCATGCCCTGCACTAGGTCTGGGACATAATTGGGCGCTCACTGGTGGTGGACGCGGGCGAGGATGACCTGGGCCGTGGTGCACACCCACTCTCCAAAGTCACCGGCAACTCAGGCGAGAGGTGAGGAGCCAGACGCAGACGGTGTTGGGTTCGGGGGGACTCAGCTTCCGGGAGGGGAGGGCATAGGCCTGACCATTAGGACATTGCTCTTGCTTGGGAGCTGGGTGCTGGGGGGCCTGGGGCTACCAGCACGGTGTGCGTGTCCTCTGACTCCTGCCCTGTTCTCCCCTCCAGGATGGCCTGCGGCATCATCGCCCGCTCTGCCGGGCTCTTTGAGAACCCCAAGCAGATCTGCGCCTGTGACGGTGTTACCATCTGGGAGGAGCGGGACTGCCCAATGGCGGGGCCAGGCAGGAGGGTGTCCGGGCAGCCAGCCCCGCACCTCTAGGGTCCTGGCCACCGTGGCTCCACTGCACATCTCTCCGTCCATCTGTTCTCTCAACCCCTGACCAAATCCTCTGTTCCCGAATCCTGCCCTCCGCCTCGAGCCCGTGGCCTGACTCCTGGCTCGCTGTCTCTGACGCTGCTTTGCTGAAGGCACTTGCGGCTCTCGGGGCACTCTCCAGTGCCTCTTTTTGCACTAAGCTCAGAGCTTGGGAGCTCTGGGTGAATAAAACTAATGTCATTGCTCTCTCTCCCTGTCCTGCTTCCATTGGCGGGTCACTAAGTGGCCAGGTGGCGAAACTGAGGCATGGAGCAGTGGCTTCCTCCCACCCCCAGGGGATGTATCAGCTCCAGGGCTGCAGCCCCCTCCCGCTGCAGTGCCAGTGGGGAGGGGAGGGCTGGGTTGGGGCGGCCGGGATTTGGGGCTTGCTCCCTGTTCCTTAGACCGCGCTGCGGACCCTTTAAGAGTGGACGTGGCTTATCCCTTGAAGGGGCGTGTTGTAGTAGTAGCGCTGTGCGCCATTGGGGAGGCGGCGCATGCGCTCTAATCTGCCCCTACCCCTTTATTTTATTTTTTTCTCGGCAGGCTCCGCCCAGCGACCGTTGAGTCGCAGGGGCGAGAGGGAGGCGCCGGGTTGCGCAAGCGCGAGGGGGTGGCGCGGGCCCTCCCCCTAGTGCGCAGGCGCTGCGCAGGCGTAGTCGGGGATTTGGCGCGCCGGCGGGAGAGAAGGGGGAGGGGAAAGGCGCCGCCATCTTGCGAGGGCTGAGGCGGGCCGCGGCCATGCGTCCCGGCGTGAAGCTCTTCGTGGGCAACGTGCCCGAGGAGGCGACGTCCGAGGAGCTGACCGAGCTGTTTGCGGGCGCGGCGGGGCCCGTGCTGGGCGTGGCGCTCATGAAGCAGTTCGCCTTCGTGCACCTCCGTGACGAGGCGGCCGCCGCCCGCGCCATCGCGCAGCTCAACGGCCACCAGCTGCACGGCCGCCGCGTCGTGGTGGAGCCGTCGCGCCCGCGCCCCACGCACACCTGCAAGATCTTCGTGGGCAACGTCTCGGCCGCTTGCACCAGCGGGGAGCTGCGCACGCTCTTCCAGCAGTACGGGCCCGTAGTCGAGTGCGACGTCGTCAAAGGTACCCCCCACCTCCCAAAATACCTGCCGGCCCTACCTACCCGCCCCCCCTCCCCCCCGCCATTGGGAGCGCGGCGGGGGCAAAGGTAGCCCCCCCCAGGTGCAGACCCCTCCCCCCACTGCTTTGCGAGCGCAGTGGGGTTGGGGTCAAAACGAGATTCTCCCCCAAAAAACGGGGTCAAAGGTACTCCTCGCTCCCACTGCCATGTAAGTGTGGAGGGGTCGTCATGCCTCCTGGTTGGGAGCTCCCCCCAGCACCCAAACGGCAACAGGGTCAATCAAGGGGGCTCCTTCCCCCCCCCCCCCCAACTATGTGAGTGCGATGGGGTCAAAAGTGCTGCCCCTACCCCAAACCTCGGTGCGAGGGCAGCAGGGTCACGGGGACCAGCCGCCACCAGCAGGACCCCCCCTTCCCTCCCCAGTGGAGCGTAATGAGGTTGGAGGTATCGCACCTGGCCCCTGGCTGGGGACCCCCTGTCTTCCCACCCCCCAGCCACTGTGCAAGAGCAATGGGGTGAAAAGTCCCGCACCCCCTTCTCTAGAAGCTGCCGTGCGTGTATGTGATAAAGTGAAAAGTACCCCTCCCCCTCCTCTGAACCACTGCGAGTGTGGTGTGGTCGAAAGCCCCGGGCCATCCCAGCTGTGAGCCACTTTGCCACTTCAGAACAATGTGTGAAGGTGGAGGGGGGGGATGTCAAAGATACCACTTCATACAGGCTGTGATTTCCCCCGCCCCCCCAGCCCTTCTGGAGTGCGACATGGTCCGAGGTACCACACTTCCTGGGCTGGGGGTCCCCTGTCATGCCCATGAATTGCTGTCAGGGTGCAGTATAGTCCAGGGTACTGCACCCC
Source organism: Crocodylus porosus (assembly GCF_001723895.1). Taxonomy (NCBI): domain Eukaryota; kingdom Metazoa; phylum Chordata; order Crocodylia; family Crocodylidae; genus Crocodylus; species Crocodylus porosus. The sequence goes on along the minus strand of NW_017728937.1, from coordinate 6,272,183 downwards.
CTGATCTGGGACCCTCCCCTTTCCCCCCAAATTGCTGTGGAGATGAGTGAGAGGAGTCAAAGGTACTCCTGCCAGTACTCCTGGCTGGGACTCCTCCCCCCCAACTGCTGTGGAAGTACAACAGGGTCAAAGGTAACATTCCCTGGGGTGAGAGACACACACACACACACATATGCCCCCAGCAAGGGGCAAGTATGCTGACCTGTATGCGAGATCTCTGGCCCCAGGATCAAGACCCCAGTCTCCTTTGTCAATACAGCGTGCAGCAAACACAAGGCAGAGAAGGTACCAGCCCTCCATGGGTTGCCCCACTATACTCCCCTGCCCCTGCTTCTCCCATTCCCTGGGGTACTGACATTTCTTGGGGATGCCCTGGGTATGCTCCTATGCCTTTGGTATATGGCAGTCCTGTCATCTGTACAAATCGTGCCAGCAGGGACCTAAACCCTCCACCACACCCGGCTTGGATAGGGGCCTATCCCCTTACCTATGGGGTCCCAGCCTTACTAGGGGCAGGGTTATCTTGCAGCCCTGTCCTTTTGAAGGACAGTGCTCTGCTCCCAGGCAGGCAGGGCTCTCACAGGCATTGATGTGATACCAATGCCTAACACCCCTTCCTACCTCACCTGCTTTAACCTGCGGGGGGCTCTTTCAACTGCTGTTTTCCCACCATACCCCACCCCTCCAGAGACGAGTCTTCCTCAGCCTGGGCTCGTTCTTCTAAAGCTGGGAGCTTTCCCCTGCTGTATGGGCCTCTGGTGAAATGGGACCCGTAAGTGGTGCAAACATGTGCTCTCGGGCAGGAGAGGAGGATGCTGATAATAGCAGGGGAGAAGAGCTACAGAGACTGGTAATTGTTAGGAGAAGTGCGTGGGAGGCAGGGGAAGAGGAAGATTACAGCTCCTTCCTCCCAACTGCGCAGGAAGGATGGGGGGAGGGGGAACACAGCTGCGGGGAGGCTTGTGGTGGGAAATGACCCCAGACAGACAGTGCCTGTCGTGTGGGGTCCTGTGCCAGAGACTGGCTGCTGCTGTAGGTCCTGGGCCCCACAGCAAGGATGGGCGTCCCCAAGTGATACCGGTGTCTCTGGTGGCATTAAATGGCAGTGCTGGTGACTCTGGGCTGCAGGCCTGGAGCTGAGGCTAGCAAGGGCAGGGCTGGCCCCAAAGTTTCATATGTGATCGCCTCGCTGCACCCGTACGGTGGGGATCTCCAGCTCCTGGGCTGCAGTGAGCCCCTGTCAGAGGTACCTGTACTTCCTGCTGGGCCTAGCTAGTGAGAAGGCCCCGCGTGCCCTGCGTCGCCTCCTAACATCCTAGACCCGGTGTTGCACACGCCAGTGTTGAACCGAACTGCTGGAGACTGACATTACCTCACTCTTTACTGGGGACTTATGGGTGTGTGGCAGGCAGCAGGGGTGCCCCCGAGACAGGAACCAGCACAGAATGTGCCTGCTGGCTCTGGACAGCCCTTTGCTCAATGACTGCCAGCACAACCAAGCAAAGAGCTCTTGTGGGGGCGAGGGAGGCAGAGACACCTGCCAGGGGCTGTGCCGACCCACTGTGAATTGTGATGTGGGGGCTACCTCTTCCTCCCAGCCCAGCCATCCCTCCCTACCCTGCACACCTGGTGCTGAACCCACCTTTGCGGTGCTGGCCACGTTCCCTTAGTGCAATGCTGGGGGTGTAAGCGGGGTCCTGGGAGTGGGCCCTTCCACCGAGCCTAGCACAGGGGTAGCAGCAGGCCTCTGCGGCCCTGTCCTCTCTTCTTCCTGCCTTCTACATCTACCTTTTCTTTCACCTCCTTTCCGTGCTTTTTCCTTCTGTGACACGTTAACATTTCCTCCTAGCGCCTCACTGCCACTTGAATCCACCTCCACGGAGCACCGTGCAGCCAGCCTCCCTCCTCCCATAATCTCAATACCTTCTCTTCTTCCTCAGGGCAAGCGGCCTCCTCGCTCCGCTCCAGAAGGGGCTTTGGGAGATGGCTCCCCTAGCCCAGGCCCCATTTCCTAGCATGGATGCGCTCGGAGATCCCGGGCACAGAGTCTGGCAGCTTCCCAACAGCCAGGCAAGCCTGGAGCCCCCAGTCTGAGGCCCAGGCAGATCTCGCCTGCCTGAGCAGTAGGGTGCCTTTGCTGCATAGCTGCCTGGATCACTGGAAGCTGGCCTAGCCTGATAGGGACCTTGGAAGAGGTCTGGGCAACGGGGGGGGGCGCAAAGGATGGTCTCAGAGCAGTAGGGGGTGGAGGCAGTATGGCTTCAGCCCCTTGTTCGGCTGCTGCCATCTTTGGGCTCATCTGCTTGTGAAGCAGATGGGGCACTGAAACAGCGGCTTACTATGGTCCTTCTGTGCTCCTCAGCCCAGAGGATGCCTGAGAAGGGCTTCCTCCAGTACACTAAAGTCCTCAGGTGGGAGTTCCTGTGCAGGGTGGCTGGTCCTGGCTTCGGGAAGTGAAAATGCCGGCAGCGATTGCTACTCTGTCCCTTCCCAGAATGAAAGAGCTGCACGTGGGAGTACAGCACATCAGTCTCCTTAGACTGGCCTGTGCAGGAGAAGTAGCAGGGCCCGGTCCAGCCAGGCTTGTGGAGACTGCTGTCCCTTGCAGGCACTGTTGGTTGCTGTGACATCCTGCGGATTCAGACTTCCCTTCTTGGGTCATGACAGCATCAGGGAGAGTAGAGCCGTGTCCCAGGAATGCCGCAGGCACCTTCGGGTGGGTGGCAAGCAGGGAAGCGCTAGAGTAGTCAGGTCTGTCGTTGCGTTGCGCTCCACGAGGCAGCTGTGTACATGGGTGTCTGGCAGTTCAGGGCTGCAGACCGCAGAATTCCCTTTACTTTCATTGACCACAGCAGCCTGGTCTCGAGTGGTGGGACTTGTAGGCTGCACCAGGATGGCAGTGGCCATGGACCAGGGTGGCCAGGGATGTTGCAGCCTCACTGCTGAGCAGACAGAGTACTTAATGTAGTCAGGGGTGGGCAAGCTCAGCTTTCTGCTCTGGGCAGAAAGGCACCAATTCAGGCACCAGTTTGGGTCAGGGGACCCCCCAGTTTGGGTCCCCCGACTACACAGCTAAGGTGTTGGGAACCGTTCTGATCGGGAGCGCTTTTTGTATCCAGGGCTGCCATGTCCCATGGGGTGCAAGAATCCTGAGGTTGATGGGGTCTGGTCCGTGGACCTTAGGTGCAGGAGGGATGTAGGTCTGTGGAGCTGATAGGTTTTCTGCTGGATGCACATCCCCCTACTCCTGCTCATTGTCAAATATAGCGGCTTCCCATGTTTGCAAGCCTAGATTAGGGTGATTGGTGGCTTGTGCTCAGGGAGTAAAATCGGACCTGAGCTGCAGCAGCTGGGAATTGCTGCAGGCCTCACAAACAGCCTTCAGGAGCTGGTGGGTGTCCGGTAGGGGAACGGCAACGCCTCCATTGGTAGCACGCGGTCGTTTGTGGACTGTGCAGTGACAGATGTGCTGGCGGGTATCGCTGGGGTTGGGGTTGGGATGTGGATGTCTCAGCGACGCGGTCCTGTAGCAGCAGCTGGCTTTTCCTGTGGCCTTAATTCCTCCTGCTGGCTAGGGGGGCCAAGGTGTTGCAGACAGAGGAGCGCAGAGAGAGAGGCACGTGCCTCGGGGCTTGTTGGATCCTGTAATAACCTGTCTTTTCTCCCTCACTGATAACCCTCTGTCTGCTGCTTTATCAGACTATGCATTTGTTCACATGGAGAACGAAGCTGATGCAAAGGTTGCCATCGAAAACCTCAATGGAAAGGAGGTGAAAGGAAGAAGAGTCAATGTGGAGCTCTCTACCAACGTGCAGAAGAAGGGGGCCGGGCTGAACCCACAGGTGGGTGCCATGTTGGACAAGAACAAGAGAGTGGGCATGGACTTTAGGGACAAGTTCCAGCCCAAAATTGAAGGCCTGGACCCACGGCGGCCTGGTGACCCCACCTTTGCATCAACCCCTGCAGGGTATGCCGGGTCTGCACTCTACAACTACCAGCAGCGCTTTGGCGCCAACAGCTCCACTTTCGACTCCCAGGGGCGGCCCACGTCCCCCTCCTACTTCGGAAGGGACAGAAGCCCCATCCGGCGGTCACCAACAAGAGCTGGCTTCGCAAGTGTTTCGCTGCCCATGACAGCGCAGCCAGCGTCTTACCGGGCCCAACCATCTGCTTCCCTGGGTGCAACGTACAGGGCCCAGCCCTCCGTGTCGCTGGGCATGTCTTACAGACCCCAGCCCACAACTGGGCAGGCTGCAGCGTACAGGGCCCAGCCCTCAGCCTCGCTGGGAAACGCCTACAGAAACCAGTCCTCGGTCGCGATGGGTGCTTCCAGCACACCTTCCACGGCCGCCTCGCTCACATCCTACGGTGCCCAGGCTGCCACCCCCTACAGTGCCCAGCCTGCTGCCTCCCAGCTAGCCTCTTACGGGGCCCAGTCAGCAGCGACCCTGGCGTCATCCTACGGCGCCCAGGCTGCGGCCACACACACCGCCTCTTACGGAGCCCAGCCCACAGCTGGCTATGCAGCCTCCTATGGCACTCAGCCCACAGCCACGCATGCGGCTGCCTATGGGGCCCAGCCAGTGGCAGGCCACTCAGCCTCCTATGGGGCGCAGGCGGTGGCCACGCACGCAGCCTCCTACGGCGCCCAGCCTGTGGCTGGCCATTCAGCCTCCTATGGCGCCCAGCCTATGGACGGCCATTCAGCCTCCTATGGCACCCAGCCTGGAGCTGCGCTGTCGGCCTCCTATGGAGCCCAGCCCGTGGCCACACATGCCTCCTATGGAGCCCAGGCTGTGGCTGGCCACTCAGCCCCTTACGGTGCCCAGGCTGTGGCTGGCCACTCGGCCTCCTATGGGGCCCAGCCCACAGCTGCACTCTCAGCCTCCTATGGCACCCAGCCCGCTGCCAGCCTCCCGGCCTCCTACAACGCCCAGTCTGCCGCCAGCCTCCAAGCTTCCTACGGTACCCAGCCTTCTGCTGCGCTCTCAGCCGCCTATGGCGCCCAGTCTGCCGCTGCCGCCACTCTTGCAGCCTCATACACCAACGACTCCTACAAGGCACAGGCCTCCGCTTCCCTGAGCGCTTCCTACAGAGCCCAGGCATCAAACTCGGTGGCCGCCGCGTATGCGGCACAGCAGTCTGCCTCTGTCCCCATGGCAGCCACCTACAGAGCCCAGGCCATGTCTGCGTACGATGGGCAGCAGGCAAATGCGTACCTGGGGGTGTCTCAGGCTGCTGGCGCCGCCCCACCATATGAGCGCACCCGCCTGTCCCCGCCGCGGAGTGCTGGCTACGATGACCCTTACAAGAAGTCGGCCGCCATGGCTAAAAGGTATGCAGCTGAGCTGGGGGCAGTGCCTGGCACATATGTAGCACCTGCCCGGGCATTGCCACGTGCAGTTTGGGGCCCTGCAGACAGCCATATGCGGACAGGCCTCCGCCTCTGAGAACACAACGCCCTGCTGATGGGCTAAATTAACCTGCTGTCATGGAAATGCTGCAGGGGGTGGGGGGAGGCATTACTTAACTGATTGGTTACACTGACAGACTGGCTTTCTGCTCCGCCAGCCCCCTACGGGGGGTAGTCCAGCAGGTATTCTGTTGCTTCATATGCTCGGGTGTTGGAGACTGCAAGCAAAGGACTCAATCCCTGCACGTCTGGGTGGTGGCATAACTTAGATGCCTCTCTGGGAATGGGAGGAGACCATTGCCACTGACCTGGATTGGTTTTAAACCAGTGCTCTGGAGCTAAAAGGCCTGGTGCCCCGATTCCACCTCTCTGAGCTCAGCTGGGGTCTCCTTGCTGTCTGTGTTGAAAGCAGGGAAGGGGGCCAGGCTGCCTTAGGGAAATCGCAGCACTTGTTTCCTCATGTGTTGGGAAGATTGGTTTTGAGCTGCCCATGTCCCTGGAGCGAACTGTCCCTCTCTGAAATGAGACAGCGACTTGGGGAGCTGCTGTGGAAAGCACTGCCTAGCCGCCGGGGTCTTGCTGGCCAGACAAGCTAGCACTTGGGCTGTGTGGCTGCCGTCCTTGCCCCAGGGATGCCAAGCGGGCGCTGTCCTAACCCTTGTGTTTTATTCATCACCTGTCTCTTTTCTCGACCAGGTATGGTTCTGACCGCCGTTTATCTGACCTATCAGATTACCGTCGTTTAGCAGACTCGCCGCTCGGGTACCGTCGTTCACCCACCAGGTCCCCGATGGATTATCGCCGCCTTCCAGAAGCGCATTCCGATTACGCCCGCTACTCGGGCGGCTATGGCGATTATATGCCCAGTGCCAGGCTGCAGTCTAGTTACCAGCGCCGCCTGTAGGAGGTGGGGTCCCCGTCCCAGGTGGGGCAGTAGCACCGGTTAACATTCCCCGCTGGGACACGCTCTTAGTGTCAAGCCAATCTGCGTCTTCGCTAGGCTGGCGCGCGCTCGGTTCTGTGCTCATTGAGACTCGCTGCGTTTCTTTCCCTCCCGCGCTCTCTCAGGGGTCACAACACGCTGTTATTTTGGCTCTGCTCCCTCGTGTCACTCGGTTCAAGGTTTCGGTGTCGGGTCCAGGCGGGAGCACAAGGGCTCCCTGGAACTTGCGGCTGCAGTCGGCATTCTCCAGGCCTTTGCTCTGGGTGGGGAGAGGGGAGGTGGGTTTTTCAGCTGCCTTTTTCCGTTGAGTTTTTACAATGCGACTTCAAGAAGAAGTTCCGTGCCGCGGGCTTTCCCAGGCCAAAGCCTTAGCCGCGGGATTCCTTCTGGCTCCGTAGTGTTAAGAGTGCCAGGGCGTCCGTGAAAATAATTTTTTATTATTATTTTTGTTTGCTCACGACTCCTGTCGCTTCGCCTTCAGGCCCTATTAGTAACCTACAGTCTCCTCTCAGGCAGGATTCCCAATAGCTGGGATTGTCTGATTTATTGCTCCAAATTGTTTTTATAACCCGAGCAATTGCGCTGTCTCTGAACAGAAGAGCAAGTGTTCTTTTATGTAATGTGGAGAAAACCCTTTCTTTATTTCTTTTCTCACCCGTGTTAAGTTTGCATTAGGCGTGGTGTTAGACTCAATCTATCAGAAAGGAGCGAGTTTTTGTATGACTGAATAAAATGCTGGGCTCTTTACAGTTTAGAAACGGCTGTCTGGCGTGTTTTTTCTTCTTTCCACTAAGCAGTTTCAGGGATTGTTTCTTAACGCTCTTCTTTGGCATCACCTTGATGCCAAAGGTGGACCCCGGCTTTACCACGTGCATCCACCAATGGGTGGACGTGGGGTCACCGACACCCTAGAAGGAGAAGCAGAGGGGTTGGGGCCAGGGCTGTGTCCTTCAGTACTGCATAATGCAGCTGAATAGACTATAAGATTCCTGGCCCCGAGCGTTCATGGTTGGAGCAGAGCTGGGGGCAAAGCGGTATCATCCCTGTTGTAATACTTTCCTGGTAGGGGGCAAATCTGTGTTTCAGAGGCACAAGTCCCTGCCTGGCACACTGTACCTCGAGCAGGGCTCCTGTGGACTGTGCCATTACCCAGGAAGTTGAATTTCTGGCAGCAAGAGTTAGATCAGGGTGGAGTGTGCAGTTGGTATGAGGATAGAGTAGAGGAAGCAGGGGCCAGCTGTACAGCTCCAGGATGGCGTGTAGCAAAGGAATGGGCGGCATAGAACTGGGGAGACTAAAGAAATGGAGCGAAAGGGTTAGGACACCTGTAAGGGGGCAGGAGGGGTGGATGGGCATACTAGGGGAGGGCCTGTGCTGGGGTGGTAGGTATGGGGCTGGACACTGGGGGTGTTCCGTCTGCCTCACTCGTGGCTCCTGCCTTTGGGCTGTCCTTGGCACAAGCCAGGACATGCAGCATCTTCCCTCTTGTCCCCATGTCTGGGGTGCAGGGGGTGACATCTCATTTCCCAGGCTCTTCCAGCTACTATATCTGGCTGCCCTGGGGCAGCAACTGCAGGGACTAGAATGGTGTCGGGCAGCACATCCTTCACCCAGCCCCTGGGGGCTGCTAGCCATATTCCCCATGCCTTTGGGCTCATGAGTGGCAAGGACTAGCCTTCTTCCCTGCCCTCCCCCCCTGGAAAATAGCAAAGAATTCACATTTGCTGTTACTGAACTGCTCCCCCATAGTCAGGATTGACTCCCCTCATTGCTGTCCCCCTCCATAACCGGGTCAGAAGGAAGGGACTGTTTCTCGATGGACAAACATTCGACATGCCTCAGCTTTCCCCAAAAAGTGTCTATTCATTTTTTGGTATCACTAAGGCATTTGTGGCTGACGTCTCAGTTGGTCTGGTGCACAAGAGCCTGAGCTGTTGTCACCCTTAAGCTTTTGCTAATCTAATTATATGCACATTGTTCCTTAGCTTTCTGGCAGGCTTAAGGGCTTGCTACAGCACCTGCTCAATGATTTCTTAAAACGCACTTCAAAAATGAGTCCAAGCTATTACATGAGGTGGGGAAAGTGGGAGGGAATAAAACAGCTTCGACTTGGATTAAATGGTCTTTGCAGCCAGGAAGTGTGTGGATTTCATCATAGAGACTCATTAGGTCAAGTTGGATCCTCTTCTGTGAAATGATCCGTCTCCAATGTCTTAAGCCCCGGTACGGTTTCTCCTGTAATGGTTACAGAGACTTGGATGCGCGAGTGAAGATCTTGCAAGATGAGAATTACAACTTTGTTTAGCTTTAAATCGGTCATCTACATAAAAAAAAAATGGCTTGACTTTTGGACGGACTCTACTGCAAGGCTGTTGGTTGTCTGGTCCTTTAATTGTAACATTTGCTTTTTTTTTTTTTTTTTTTGATCAAGCCAAAATCTTGGCCAGTTTTAGCAAGGCTCAATGTAGTGTAGTTAGCTTTCTGACTAGGTTTTTATTTGGGGAGCGGGGGCTGGGATAGGTTTCAATTAGTAGTAATGCATGGTGAACTTTGCATTTCTCATGCCCAAGTGCAGAGCTTGCTGTTGGTGGAGTGTTTATTAAAATATCCAAAACATCCCCTTTGTCCTGCAGTCTCTGTTCCTTGCCTCGGGTGACTTGGTAGTTCAGAAGCGCGTTCTAAAGAAACAGGTCCATCCTCTTAATCTGGGTTTAGGAAATTATGAAGTATCTGGCTTTCAAGCCACCTTAAATCATGAAATTTTGTTAAAAACAAAAATGTCATCCTGGGTCAGACCAATGGTCCCTCCAGTCCTGACACTGGCAGGGGTGGATGGCACAGAGCTGGGTACCTCTAGAGCGATCTAGTGCCTGTTCAGTACCCTCCTTGCCATCCACTATGTATTGGGTTCATCCAGTCCCTTGCCAGCTGTGGCAATGAATTCCACAAATGTAAAAAATGTCCTTTTGCACACCATGTTTCTGGTGTGTAGAACTGCACAAGTGGGGTGCAGGAGGAAGTGCCCAGTAGTACCACAGCATCCTAGTGGTATGAAAAGCTGGTGCTATCACAAAAAGGGAGGCCAGGCCAGTTCATGTCAGTACTACTGGTGGTCCTCTACCAAAGCTATGCACTCCAGAGCCAAGCCAAAGAATCCTCCTTGCTATTTACCCACTCTGTCTTCCAACATCAGATTACAGCTGCAGCCCTGGGCTCTGACCTTGCCCTTACCAGTGAACGAAGGCAGGAACTGGTGCCAAAACATCATGAAGAGCCTTATAGCTGGGCTGTCCCTTTTCAGGGGAAATTTAACCATGTAATTCCTTCTTTTCCCTTTGCAGGGAGGGGTCTGACCATGTGCTACCTCTCACAGTGCATCAGACTTTCTAGAAGCAAGCAGCAGGCAAATAAGAGGGGGGGGCACATGACTGCTTGCTGGATAGCTTTCCTTATTTTTCCTCTCTGAATAAAGACCATGCCCTGTATAGGCTGCACTGCCTGTGAAAGGCTAAACTCCCTCTGAGATTAGAGCCTGGCTGCCCTTTATCTGTGTTTGATTAGATGTGCACAAGTAAATGGACAGACCTGATAAAAGCCCACCAGCTCCCTGCCTGTGGATGGGCTGAATGCTGTACTGTAACTCTGACCCACTCCCCCACACACACTGACTCACTCTTGCACAAGGCCTACTTGTATTTCAATTCCAACTTACTCTTGAAGCACTGAGGCTGTGGAGGAGGAAAGCAGCAACATAAAACTTGGGGAGCAAGGTGGGATCATAGCAGTGGTAACGCTGAGGCCAGGAGGGTAGGCTGTACCCTCAGGCAACCACAGCAGGGACAGGCTCTGGTACTATGGGGGCAGGGAGAGATCAGTCAGGCTATGTACACAGTGTTACTAAGGATATGGCACAAGCAGTGGAGATCAGGCTGGTGCACAGATACAGCAGTTGAGGGCCACTGGGCAATGTGAGAGGTAAGAGAAACCCAAAGAAGTGCAAGTCAAATCTCACTGCCATAGGAAGAACCCAAGCCAAGCTCAGCACCCACCAGCGGAGGTGGTTGCCCAGATTCAGCCCTCTGTAGCATTTATTATCTCTAAGGGAGCTCTGCTGAGCAGCTGTAGGAGCACGGCCGGTTCCAGGCTTCAGGCAATAGGAGACTTCTGGGAAGGAGTGCAAAGAAAGAGCTACATCCAACTGTCCTCTCATGCATGCCACCCCAGGCACCAGGGCCTCCGTCTCTAGCAGCAGCGGGGGGGACAGAGAGCTTTGCTCTGTTCCTCCCACCCCTGCCCAAACCCAGTGCATGC
>NW_017728937.1:6253125-6261416 GCF_001723895.1 Crocodylus porosus | reverse complement strand
ACCCTTAAGTCCCAAGGGAAGGGCAATCACAGCTTATACTCCAAAAAGAAAAATGGTCAGGGTAGAAAAGACAACTCCACATCAGAGGCCAGAAGTACAGGAGGAAGCTTCGCGTGGCCACATCAGATACAACACTTTGTACTGAGGAAGACTGGACTAGTCACCTTTACAACACACGCACACGCATGCTTTCAGAAAGGGAAGCTACGCACTGGACTGCCCTAGAGGCAGCAGCCTCCAAGCACATCTCCCAAAGGGAAACAAAAAGCAAGCTAGCACTACAACTACTCTAGCTCAAAACCTAGGCTACGGGTGGAGTGTAGTAGCTCTGGGGGCAGGAAAGGCTCTGCGCTGCCAGAGGAAGTGAAATAAAAGGAAAAAAAAGGAGAGACTGACACTAATCAAAGCATCGCCTGAAAAATAGAGAGGGAAGTTAGGCAGTTTGCTTTCACTAGGTTCTGGAGGGAGGAACACGCATGTCCGTTAAAGGCAAACGCGACTGGCACGCTTGGCAGCCCAGCCCAGCGCAGTGCGACACGCACGGTACAGATTTCATGTGCAACAGGAACCCCGACGTCCAGCCGCAAATATCCTACCTGAAAGATAAAAAGCACAGTTCGTTCAGAGGCCCGGAGACAGAGGTCTGCCTTGACACACGCTCGCGTCTCCTGTGCAGAGGAAGGGCATACGGCTGCCTGACAGCCTCCAATGTCAGTGTGAGAGCATACTCGGGAAAGAGGCTCCTGTGTTCGTGGCTGCTGTTCACAACGGAGGCAGGGAATCAGGCTTCGCGAGACCGCATGGTTGCTCCTAGGTCCTGGCCAGAGCGAGGCCCAGCAGCGACTCTGCTTGAACCCGTTTGCTCCCCTGACGGGTAAATACACCTCACACTGACTGTCACGCTGCCCTGTGACCTCCGAGGGCTCCAGCTGCTTGCACATGGATGTCTGACTTTCTCCTTGCTGATCAAAGGCTGCGCTCTGAAGAGTTACTCCAAAAGCAAGAGCCGCTCTCTCTTGTCTAAAGCAGGCTTTCTAGTCCTCACCCTGCCTTCCTAGCCTGACTGGTGCAGCACTGTCCGGGGGCTGTAGGCAGATCTGGTGCCTCTGCGGCTGCTCCTGGCTGGGCCCAGCTCAGGCTTTCCTGTGCTTGCGACTTCTGCCTGAGGGATCGGCCATCTCAATCCTACTGGGAGACTGAGCTGAAGCTGTGAAGTGACCCCAGTCAAGTCCCTTGGAGGGCAGACAGGAACATGGCACTTTGTAAAAATTCTGCTTTTTAGCAATTAAAAAAAGGGTTTTAAAAAAATAAAAAGGGGGGGCAGGATTTAAAGCCCTGCTCTTCTAAAAGAGGTTGGGAACCACTACTGTATACTGGCACAGGAGTGGCAGAGCCGGCTGCCTCCCTCCTGGGGCTGCCCCGCCACCCAGCTTTAATCCCATGCATGACTACTGACACAGCGGAAGCCGCTTGCCCAGACAGACAGACGGGGGTCCAAGCAGGGGGCTTGTGCCACAACCTGGCAGCCAGCCCTTTGCGGCCTGGTACCAGGCTACACCCTGGTGGTTGGGAACCTCTGTTCTAGAGGCTGGTGATTTCTGTCTCGCTGAACCATAGATAGCCACAGTGCTCTACAGTTGGATTCTGGCACTAGAACACCTTTCAGAATCTGACCCCATGTAAGGCTCAGCACCTCTGCACATGCTGGACCTCAAAGTGTTGCTCCAGCCCAGCAGGATCCTGCCTTTTCATGCCCCCACACCTAACTTGCCCCAGGAAGGGAAGGGGCAGGGCTCAGCAAACAAGCAATCTCTACCACACTGTAAAAGCAGCCCAGCCTATGCTCAGACCTCAGGTAAATCAGCTGAGAGTTGTGCAGGGCTTCCTCCAGCAACTCACTGTGGCCACAGCAGGGTCACAATCTGTGCTAGACAGCCATGGATCCCCCTCACCCCCAAGCTCTCGCTCAGGCTTTCCTGCTAGGACCTGCCCCCGACTACCTATATTTTGCAAGCACTGCACTGCATCTAGGGTGCTGCAGGCCAGGAAGATAGCAACCCAGTATCTTGGCGGGCTCCATACAGGGTGCACTCATCTGCTCCATGCTACACTATGTCAGCTCACCCCACTTGTACAAGACTACTGTGGGAGGCTGCAGCCTGCACAAGGCAACGGTGCAAAGGAAGCTACACCCATGCTCTGAGCTCGGCACCAGTTGGCAAGTCAGAGCCAGGAGAAACTTGCTTGCAACCTGGCAGTCTGGGCCCCAAAGCAACCCCCTACCAGTGTGCCATAGCCCGAGGTCAGAATGAACGTCGCTGCAATCTCCCCAAGAGGGGAAGGCTCTCAGCAGCCAGACCGACCAAGCACAAGCTGACAAGCTTTTAACTGCACAAAGCAGGGTGCCCTTGGCCCAACTACCCTCCCCGCCATGGCTGCTTCTGTCTGATAGTCGAGGGAGACAAAGCACCGCCCCAAATTTGTACACTCCTGTCCGTTACGCACACTGTGTACCAAGAGCTCTGCTGACAGGCACCTCAGAAACCGGCAGGACGTCTGTGTTCGACCCCACTTCGCCTCCACACCTCTGCCTTGGACAGTGCCTTCTTAGACCTAAGAGGACCCGGCATGTTATTATGGCTTTTAAAGACCCAGACTTCAATGCTTGACAAGTGACACGCAAGCAGAGAATCTGCTGCACTTGTCCTCAGAGCCCCAGGACAGACATCTATGAACCAGACCTGAAAGCACGCTCACCTCCGGCTCAAAACGCAGAGTACCGCGCCCTGTCCGCGTACGGATCCCGCCCGAACCGCTGCACGTCGTAGAGGGAGGCCGCCCGCGTGACCGACGACGCTGGGGACAGCTGGCTCCGGTCGTACGCGTACGCCTCTCCGACGGTGGTGGCCGCGGCTGCCGTGCGACGCAGGGGGCTCCTATCCCGGGCGTAATAGGTGGAGGACACAGCTGCCGCGGCAGCGGTGGCAGCTGCGGCGACGGCCGCCGCCGCGCCCGGGGTGGGCAGCAGAGCTCTATCGTAAGGGTCTAGGGTGGTGGGGAGGCGGCTGGCCATGGCTGTGGTGGCGGCGGCCATGGCCGTGGGCTGCACCTGGGAGTACTGGGCATACTGGGAGTACTGGGCCATGGTCTGCTCTGCATAGGCATCGTAGGCCGAGCGCACGCGGTAGCGCTTGTAGTAGTCGACCATTCCTCCGTACCCGTCATCGTAATACATGGTCTCCCCATAGCCCGTGGGGTAGGGAGTGCGCACTGCTCCGTACTGCTCGTTATAGGTCTCGGTAAAGTCAGGCACCTGCCCCGGGCGGTCGACTGGACACTCTTTAGACCAGTGCCCTTCCTTCCCACACCGATAGCAGCCACTCTTGTCTCCCATCCCGGGCGCGGTCCTGAGCCGGCTTGTAGACAACTGCACGCGCATCCGCTTGCCTTTAAGAAACAGACGCAAGAAGGGTTGCTATAAATTAACTGCCGCCACACGGGAAGCCCAAAAATCTGTTACAAAGACAGAGCAGAAGAAATCAGATTAAAAACATCAAAGCAAGGCCAACGGCTTTCCCCCTGGAACCGCCAGTCTGGTCTCTAGGCTACCAGCATCCTGCCTAGCTGATAGCTTCATGTTGCATGTCCTGCAGCATCTGGGTTCCCTGCTGGATCGAGGTTTACCTGCATGAAAAGTGCACAACCCCAAGAGCACCAGGGGGTGAGTCGCCATTGCAGCCACGGGGGCAGCCCTGCAGGACTGCAGCACAGACCAGGAGCCGCACAGCACTGACCACCTGACCACCAGCAACATGCTTACCAAGGGGGTTCCCAGCCCTGCCTGTTTCTGCCAGAGACATGATAAGCTCTCCCCACTGCAAGCCGATGGCTGGTGGTCCACATAGCAGCTAGACAAAAGGCACTGCACGCCTGCCACCCAAGCCCAGGAGGGACTATCAGAAGGCAGAAGGGGGAAGCTTGTCCTGAGATGGCTCCCCTGTACCTCCCAGAAGCCTGTTCTGAAAGGCTGCAGAAGCTGATGGACAGATATGGAGCGCAGGGCTACATGCAGGCATGGGCACGAATGGTTTTCTATCGCCGCTGCTCAGCAAGGGGAAATGATGCAAGGTTTTGGGTCAGAGGGAGCTGCTCTGAAGGCTGAGCCTTTTGGATCCAGGTGCCTAAGCACAGGGCCCACAGCAGGCTGCCCTTTCTGCTCTCCTTCCCTGTGGCATAGGCACCCCTCCACAGTAGCTCCTTGGGCTACTGTCATCCTTGCCTGTCTGGCTGAGTGTGTGCCCTACCTTGCCGAGGCGGTGGCTTACTCATTGGCTCTCATATGCTGTACCTCTGGGGCTGCAAAGGGCACTTTAATAGTACATTTGGACACGCAGAATTCAGATCACAGGCTACACACCAAGCAGCTCTGGCAGTTTCCTCCAGAAAGGCACTGGGGTGCTCATCACACTGAGGACAGACACTGAAGGAGCAAGGGGACGAGCACCTTCCGGGCCTGAGGCCACATTCAGATTAGGCAGCAGCAACAACCCTGGCTAACCTGAGCGCACGTGACCTGCTGAAATTCTCTCAAGTGCCTGGTTGCACAGCAACACAGCTTAATGATCGCCACGCACTGACGCAGAGATGAGAGGAGCCTCCGGCTGCACCACACTGAATCAGAGCGGCCTGCTCCTTCTCACCGCACAGCACTGGCCCCTCTGGGATCATCCCCTCCCTTCAAGAGGTGCCCAGGGACAGAGATTCCAGGTCCCATTCAAATGCAGGAACCCCGTCTTCGAGACACTGCTCCCTCCACATAGCTGCATGGGGCAGAAAGCAACATCCCACCTCAGACTTATCTGGAGTGACCAGGCGGCAGCCAGTGCTGAGGTAACACTGCCAGGTACTCCAGAGGGAAGGGGACTACATGCCTGAAAGCAGGCCAGACAGGGAGAGGCTGCAGGTGTGGGGCTAGGGCTGGATCACACTGCACACGAAGCCTGAAGCAGCAAACTACTGAATGCAGCTCACCCAGGGGTCTCTCTGCCCATGTCCTCTACCTGGGAAGGGGCTCCATTCATTCGCCACAGGGACCTCATGCTGCTACAATCACTTCTTAACAAGTCTGAACGGCCAAAGCAACTTGGGCACTTCAGCTTGTTTTGCCCTAGCACTGCCCCCCACCAGGTTAAAGTCCCCTGTATATGGGGGGGGGGGGTTTCCCCTAGACCACACAGGCCATGATGTAATACACCAAGCCAGCAGGTGATGTCACTCCTTAACAAGGCAGGTACAGCCCTATGCCCGCTCCCCACACCCAGCGCACCAGCAAACGGTGGTCCTGGCACATCCCGCCTGAGACCTCCCAAGTGAGACAGCCCCACCCCCCACTCTATGGTCAGGCCAGCCCACGTCACCCTTAGTGCCCTCTCTAGCCCTGAGATGGAGTCCAGCTTCCCCCTGGAGATGCAAGATGATGTCCAAGGATGGGTGCCAGAGCCATCTACCAGCACCCTTGCCTTCAGTGCTGGAACCGGTACAAAGATGGCCCTTATACTACCAGGACAGAGACAGCTGGCATGTGGCGCCGGCCTGGCGCTGATCCACACCATGTACGTTAACCCAGACACCCTACTGAGTCCCCAGATTCATCGACCTACTCAGGCACACATGGAGACCTCCGCTTAGCACACAGCAGCTAACGAGCACACTCAGTGCTCTGCTATAAACCCATGGGCAGGCTCCACTGCCTGGTGCCAGCCCCTATAAAAAGAAATTAAATTCCTGGGCCCATTGGCCACGGGCGGGAGACAAGCAAGGATGCAACGAACCTGCTGAGTGAAGCATCGTGCCATCCCTGGGACCTCAAAGGCAGGATGGCCCCCTTGCCTGGGTAAGGAGGGCTTGCCTTAGCCCTTGCAGCCACCACATGGTCCTGCATGCCACCCCCCACCAATGGCTCCTGTGGCCAGGCAGCTGCCTGTGTGCTGCACAGGCCAGGCCGCGCCGAACCCCCCCCCAAACTTCCTCCCTTAAGGCATCTGGAACAGGCACCAGACAAAGAACATTTTAAAAACCTTGCTGGTGGCCCCCTGGCTGTTATGCAGTGCCTTGGCTGAGTCTTCTAGGCTGCCCAGGGAAGGCAAGAGGGCAAGTCCAGTGCTCTCTGACCGTGCTGGAAAGCTACAGTGTGGCCTCAGTGCTCCAGCGGGGAGCAAGGGTGAGTGATCTTTAATAAAGGATTCTTATTCAAACAGCTGCCTGCTTTCAAGTTAAAGGGGAGTGGGCACAAACACCCCAAAGTCTAGAACTGCCCCCAACCACCTCACGAGGTGACTGCAGAACCACTGGAGTAGAGAACACGTCTCTCAAGACGGGCAAAGCTCAGCCTCCTAGCGAGTGTAGCAGCCTGCTCCAGGCCACCTTCACCCCTCAGGGAAAGAGGCCGACTAGGCTGCTTGCAGGTCCCCTGAAGGGAAGGCTCTCCAGCTCCCGCTTTCCTGGGCAGTGCAGGGCTTCACCTCCATGCACTCCTGGAGGCAGGGCACCAACATACCCCAGCCTTCCCCACCTCCGCCTGCAGCCCAGGGCACCTCAGACCATGCTGCCCGGCTCCTGGCACAGCTCAGCCAATGCCCCTCGTTCCCTTAGTACATCCAAGCAGTAGCTGCAAGGACCTGCACAGCTCCTTGTTCCCAGTCCCTCGAGACCCAGCACAGAGAACAGGCAGAGTGACCTCACCTGCCTGGGAAGTGAAACACACACCCAGGCTGAAAGCATCTAGAGCTAAACCTTGATTCCTCAGATCCCAACCCCTGCCCCTCCCCAAACAATTCTGCACACTTGTTCTCGAGGCCCTAGCAACCCCCTCCCCTGCCCAGGGCACTGTCCATTCATCCAAGCCCACTGGGCCCCTCCAGCTGACCTGTTCCTGGCGCTACCTAGTCCTAGTGGAGGCTGCCCTGCCCTGCGTCACCTTGGAACTCGGTGTTGTCGAGGCCCCGGATGGCCTCAACAGCATCTTCAGCCCGCTCCATGTGCACAAAGGCATATTCCTTAACGATGTCGCACTCGATGACGGGGCCGTACTCCTCGAACTTGGTGCGCAGCTCCAGGTTGGTGCAGGTGGCGCTGATGTTGCCCACGTGCAGCTTGGTAGAGGCCTTGCTCTTGTTCTTGCTGGCCTCCACGTTGATGCAGACACCGTGCAGCTTGTGGTGGTGCAGGTTGCGGATAGCGTCCTCGGCCGCCGTCTTGTCCTCGATGTGCACGAAGCCGTAGTTCTTGATGATGTCGCATTCTAGCACCTTCCCGTACTGCTCGAACAGCGACCGGATCTCCTGCTCCGTCGCCTCCCGCGGCAGGTTCCCGATGAACAGCTTCACCATCTCAGCACGGCCTGGCGGGAGGCAGGAGGGGGAGACATTCAGGAGAAGCGCTCACCCCAGGGCCGTGTTCCCTCACCTCTGCAAACCAATAGACACCCCCGCCCCACACAGCCCTGTTTGGCCAAGGACAGATGTTACTTTTACCATGCAGTTAGCTCATTCATTGCAAGCTAAAATCAAATCATGCCATACCTTCACGGAATCAACAGTGGGAGAAAACAGCAAAAACCCACAAAGATGGTCCACGTTTAATGTGAAACCTATTTTGCTTGGCTTGCATACCTCCCTTCCCAACAAGCTCAGGGCAGCTGACAATGGGAGCAGAAGCAGAGCATGCCCAGCTTCTCTGGTCGGCCCAGTCACAGGCCCCAGGGAGGATGCTGAACACCCCCCAGGACACACCACCTGGGCTCCTCAGGGAATCGGCCCTGCAGTGGGGCAGCTGGTACACATCCCGGTGCCAGCATGACCCAAGACGCGCGCAGTGCTGGACACATTTGGCAGCAGGCTGGCCTCGAAGGGCATGGCCGCCACCTCTGTGGGGCTAGCTTGTGTCCCGCTTTCAACTGAACAGAGAGGGCGGCACCGCGCTGGAACAATCTCCCCAGAGAGGCGGCGCAGGCTCCGTCCTCAGAGGCTTTTAAGGCCTGGCTCAACAAAGCCCTGGCTGGGATGGGGCAGGCGGGGCTGGTCCTGCTTGGAGCGGGGGATCCGACTAGATGTGACCTCCACAAGTCCTTTCAGCCCCCCTTGGCAGGATGCTATGAACAGCGAGAGCCGACTGCAACCCTCGCCCCACCAGCGCGACCCGGCGCGGGGCCCGAGCAGCACCGCCGAGGGGAGCCCTCTGCCCCGCGCCCCCCAACGCCTTCAGCACCCCGCACCGCAGCCCCGAGGCCCCCG
>NW_017728937.1:6250914-6253025 GCF_001723895.1 Crocodylus porosus | reverse complement strand
CAGCGCGGCCTACACAAAATGGCGGCGACGGTGGCAGGCTCGGCCCCAGCTCGAGCCCACCCCTCTCTTCGCTTGTTCGTTGGCTAGGGGTGCCTGTCGATCACGCTACAGGAGGAGACTGAGGACCAAAAGCTGTCGAGCGTTCTCAGCGTGAGCCCGCCCCCCACTCTGCAGCCTGGCTGGGGTGGCGTCATCGCTGCGGTCGAGGATTGGACGAGCGGGACAATGGGAGTGTTCCATTGGGACGAGGGATGGGGGGGAGCAGACAGAACAGTTTGTTCCTTGGGGCGGTTCCACTACGGCTCTGTGTGGGATTGACGAGTCCCTTGGGAGTGGATGAGGGGGCACTGATAATGGCCTGTCCCATCGGGCCTCTGGATGGGGGAGCAGTGATAATGGCGTGTCCCATTTGGGTCTCTGGATGGGGAGCGGTGATAATGGACCGTGCCATTTGGATCTCTGGACGGGGGGGTCAAGTGATAATGGACTGTCCCACTGGGTCCTGATAGGGAGAACACGTCATGGACCATGCCATTAGGGTGCTGGATGGGGGTAGTGGACTGTACGTTAGGAGTCTGGTGGGTGCCCCTCTACTGGGGCAATGGCACACCCCATGGGGCTGCTAGCAGGGGGCAGAGGGGTGCCCAGGACTGCACCCCATTGGGCCAGCTTGCATGGAGGCCTGCAGTGGGGGCTCCCAGGCTTTGGCCTGCGCCCGGTCCTGGGGGGTGGAAGGAAGGGAGGAGGCGGTGGCGTCTTTACGCAGACTCTTTATTTTGGAGTTTCTGTCAAAAGTCGGAACAGGTGCGACTGCAAACACGTGAATAATGTTTCCCACAAGCACAGAAATATCACCAGGACACGCTCAGGGGGCGCGCGGGGCCGGAGCCAACACGGGAGCCAGCCCCAGCGCCCTCGGGCCCAGGCAGAGGCTGCCACGCGCCCGCCCTGGGTGGCTCCCCCTGGCAGGCGGGTGGGCAGGGGGCAGCTCTCTCCTCCGCCATCGCCGGGGTGGGGGGCTTCAGCAAGCGCTCGGGGCAGGAAGGCACAAGTCAGAAACAAGTCACGTCCCGGGGCCGCGGGAGGCAAAGGAAATCAGCTGGGGTTGTGGGGGCAAAGCGGGGGGGGGAACACAAGGTCCTAGCCGGGTGTGGGGTCCCCCCCGCCGACGCCCCTGTGAATGCCAGGCCGGCAGAGCTCAGCATGGGGAGGGTGAGATCGTGAGCCAGCCTCCGCCCCAGGCCCAGGCAGGGCGCCCCTTCCCCAGCCTGCTGCGTGTCGCCGGCAGGCCCCCCAGCTTGGAAAGAGAGAGCCCCCTGGGATGGGAAAGGGGGTGGGGGGCTGCAGAGACCCCCTCCTGGCCCTCGGTGCTCCCGGCCATGCTGCGTCCCAGCTCGGCAGCCCCAACCCCCAGTACCCTTGTGCCTTGTGCCCTGCAAGCTTTTGCCCCCCGCCCCTTCCCAGCAAACCCCCAGCAGCCACCCCACACTGCCCTACACCCTGAGCCTGGAGCCCCGCGGGCCCTACCCGTGTCCCTCCATCGGTCCCATGGATTAAATAGCCGGTGGTGCGGTCCTGGCAGCAGCAGCCCCCCTGCCCCCCCGGGCCCCTATTTGTTCTTCTTGAAGAAGCTGAAGCGTTTCTCGCGGTCCCTCTCCTTGCCCTCCTTGCTGCGCAGGGTGACGGGGCCCTCGGCGGCCGGCACAGGCGGCATACTCATGGCCCGCGTCATGCCCCGGCCCGGCCCCGCGGGCGGCTCCTCTGTGTCCCACTGGGGAGTGGGGCCACCGGCTGCTGAGGTGTTGATCACCCGCATCCAGGTGCTCATCTCCGCCTGGGGGGAGCCAAATGGGGGTCAGTGGGGGTCACGTGAACTGTGCGGGGGTCCAGGGCTGGCATGGGGCACCCCCAGGGGAGGGAGCAGCCAGGACTCACCTCGTCCTTAGCCTGGAATAAATATTCTCTGCCGTCGCTCAACCTGCAGGGAGAAATGGACGCGGGCTTCACGCACCATCGCCAGCGCCCCACCCCTGCCCCTCTCAGAGCTGCCCCACGGCTTGCCTGCACAGCCTGTCCCGAGGCCCATCCCCCCAACCCCCCAGAACATCCCT
>NW_017728937.1:6246895-6250814 GCF_001723895.1 Crocodylus porosus | reverse complement strand
GCCCTGCCCTCCAAAGCCCCCCAGCCTGTCTACCCCCAGCTGCACCCAGTCTCCCAGAGGCCCCCCCAGCCTTACCCTGCCCCCCAGAGCCCGCTGTCCAACCTGTGTGCCCCTGGCCTTACCCCAGCCTCACCCAGCCCCCACATCTGTGTACCCCCAGACTTACCCCCAGTCCCACCCTGCCCGTGCCTACCCCAGCTTGAAGACATGCTTGCGTTTCTTGTAGTCAAGGGCCACGCTGCACTGGGTGCCCTGCAGGCCAACAGGCGCCTCGCCATGGTAGGGCACGCCGTGGGCCGCATTCTTAGCGTCCTTGTAGAAGCCGAGGCTGCCCTTGCGCAGGACACAGTACACGTTCTGCCATGATCTGGGGGGTGGGAGGGAAAGGGGTCGTTGGGGTGTGGACAGCTCTGGCCCATGCTCCCCCTGACAGGGTCTGTGGGGAAGGGGGGGGGGGTCTCACCTGTTGGCTGCCTTCTTGCCCTGGGCTTCCATCTCCTGCTTGCGGCACAGGGTCCCCTCCATAGTCTCCTGGGCAGGGGGCTCAGGTGCCCTGGGTGGGAGGGTGGCAGCATGGGCAGGGTCGGCAATCAGGGCGGGGCCCTTGAGGCGGGGCTTGGGTGAGGGGGCGGGGCTCTGCTCCTTATCCTTAGCCAGTGGGTCCAGCCCTGCCCCACTCGTTGCCTCTGTTGTCTCCAAGACCTGGGGGCAAAGGATGGGGCTGGAGCTGCCCAGTGCCTCCTGTGTCTGCCACCCACCCCGTTCCCACTCCCATTCCCGGGCTGGAGCAGAACTCAGGCATCCAGGCGTCCAGCCATGCTCTCCGTCCCCAGCTCCCATCTCCCCCACAGTCACGCGGGTTCCCCCCCTGCAGGCCCAGCATGTACCTGGGAAGACTCTGAGTCGGGGCAGATGCCATTGATGGCGGGCAGCTCCGTGGCGCAGATCTGCATGGTGGGGGTCCTGGGGATGGGGGGAGATGGTGAGTGGGAGGCAGTAAGATCTGTGGGGATGCCCCCTGCCCCCACAGTGCCCAGCCTGATGCCCCTATCACCACTGTCTTCCCACAGCCCTCCCTGTGCCCCTCTCCATAACCTAACCCCCTGCCACACCCCCTCCCCAGCACAGCTCCTGGCCCCCCACCTGGCACCGTGGCTGGAGGATGGCCCTTGCTGCCCATCCAGGGCTGGGGCTGACTGCGCTGCGGCCGTGGGCTCGGGCTCTGGCGCTGGCTCTGGTTCTGGCGGCTGCCTCTTTCTGGCCTCCTCCTCCTCCCGCTGGCGCCGCTCCTTCTCCTCCAGCTGGGTGGGGGGCAGGGGAGGCAGGGATAAGCTCCTGACCCAGCCCCCCGTCTCAGAAGGGCTCAGAGGCTCTGGGCCCCAGGTTGCTACCCATGGGGCTGGGAACCTTCTCCTGGAAGCAGTGGGGCCACCCGGTTCTGACCCAGGTCGGAGGGGGGCTGCGTTTGGGAATCTGGGGTACGCGGATGCTGGTCTCACCGCAGTGAGGCGCTCCAGTGCTAGGAAGCGCTCCTCCCAGGCTGCCACCGACTTCTGGAAGCCCTCGTGCCGCTTGATGAGGTTCTCGACTTCGGCCACGCTGCCTCCCAGCTCGGCCGAGCGCACGATGGGCTCCTGGCTGGACAGCCATGCCTCCGCCATGCTGGCATCGCGCCCGAACATCAGCACCTCCATCACTGCAGGGAGGAGTGGGGCAAGATGGGTTAGGACCCAGGTGTCTGGGCTCCCGACCTTTTGGGAGAGAACCCGGCCACAGAGGCTCCCCAAGCCCCTGCTCTAATCTCCCCACACCCCACTGCCCTCCCAGTGCTGGAGACCAGCCAGGCATCTGGGCTCCCCCCATTCCTGCACCCCAGCCCACTCACCGATCTGCAGCCAGTCCATCTTGTCCTGCCACCGCTCCCCGATCTCCTTGCGCCGTGCCTGCAGCTCCAACAGCTTTTCTGAGATCTGTATTTTGGAGGGGGGGGCGGATGCTCAGGGAATGGGGTCTCCCCCAACAGCTCTGTCTGCCATCTTCCCAGGACATCCAGGCACAAAGCTGCCCAGCTGTGCCAGGACCCCTGGAAGCAGACAGAGGCAGGGGTCTCACCTCATTGGCAGCGTAGTGCCCCTTCTCCAGCAGCGCAGTGCCGGTGGCTATGCAGGCCATGAAGCTGTCCGCCCGCGCTTCCACTTCTGCCTTGATCCCGTGGTGGTTCTTGATGACCAGGTCAGCCGAGGACACGTCCCTGTGGGGAGGAGGGGAAGGGGGTGCCTCAGACACCTGATGCCCCACTCAGCTGCCCGGCCCTGCAGGCCGATGAGGGTGCAAGGTGGACTTGGACTGACTGGTTCAGACTGGGCTGGTGAGACTGGGATAGGCTGGATCAGGGTGCTTCAGCCTGGGCTGGACTGATCTGAACTGGGCAGAGCTGTGTGGGACAGGGGTAGACTGGGCATGAGGGCTCCAGAATGGGGCTGGGTCAGGGTGCTCCAGGCTGAGTTTGGGCTGGGCTGGGCTGGGCTGGACAGGGCAAAAGGGGACACAGGGCTGGCCTAGGCTGGGCACCCATCGCAGCAGCTGGCAGCCCTCGATCTGCAGCAGCCTGGGCTGCGGGGGGGCACACACTCACCGCGGGTGCTCGTGGCCCTCGATCTGAAGCAGGACGCCATCCATCCAGAGCAGCAGGTCGCGCACAGCACGCAGGAAGCGGAACCGGTCGACAGTGTCGAGCAGCAGCTGGCGGCGGCACCGGCTGCGGGTGCCCAGCGCGGCCCAGGCCTCACTCACCGCCTGCTCGTGCCGCCCAATGTCCTCGGCCTTCTCGCCTGCATAGGCCTTCTGCAGCCGCCCCGCATCCTCCTGCACTTGCTGCACCTGCATATGCACCAGGGGAATCAGCTGGGCCCCACTGCCACCCCCACCTGCCCTGGGCTCCTCAGCTGCTGATCTCCCTCCTTGCCATGGCACCTGGGCACCGGAGGCCTGGATGTCATGTTCATGGCACTCTGGGAACACTGCCCTCTCTGAGCCACCCCAGCCCCAGCCCGGGCACCTGCGTGCTGAGGGCTTGGATGTCGTGCTCGAAGGCGCTGTGGGAGCGTTGCATGGCCTCGGCGGTGTTGAGGTCACGGCCTAGCTCGTCGGGCAGCTGTGCCTGCTTGTGCTGGACCTGGGCCAGGGCCTGGCGCGCATCGTGATAGAAGCGGTGCAGCTCGTAGGAGGCCGCCAGCATCTGGCTGCGCGTGTCCATCAGCTCCAGCAGGTCGGCCCAGGCCTCATTCAGCCCGTCCTTCCACTCTGCCACCGTGGCGCTGTCTGAGTGGCCGCCCGCGATGAGCTCGTCTGCCAGCGCGTTCACCCCGTCCACCCGCTCCTGCCCGATGGCGCTCGTGTCCCGCGAGAACTCCCGGAACTTGTCCCGCAGCATCTGGGGGAGGCGGGTGTGAGCCCGGGGGCCAGGGCCAGGGCCAGGCCCCACAGCGCTACTGGGGGGTGGCCAAGAACCCATGGCCCGGTGGCCCCTGTGACCGCCTGGCGCCCCCCCTCGCACTCACGGTGACGTGCTCATAGTCCTGGCCCAGCTCGTGGGAGGCAGCCACCACCTCGCGCTCCGAGATCCACTGCTCCAGGTCGTCCACGTCCCGCTTGAGCTGACAGAGACGCTGCTGCTCCTGCAGCTGCCCCCGCCGCTCCCCCGCCAGGTCCTTTAGGCTGGCGTATAGCTTGTCCACCTGGCCCTGCCGCAGCCGCAGCCGCTCACTGCCCGGCGGGGGGGGACAGATAGATGGGGCTGGGTGAGCTGTGGCCTTCCTAGCCTCTCCCTGGGGGCCATGGGCCTGAGGGATAGGTGGGAGCCACGCTCTGAAGGGCCAGACCACGCTGGAGGGGTGGGAGGGTATAGGCAGTTTCATCC
>NW_017728937.1:6236428-6246795 GCF_001723895.1 Crocodylus porosus | reverse complement strand
GGCTGGGGGGGAGGGAGGGCATATGCTTACACGGCCAGGCTGGGACTCTGACAACCAGTGTCCCTCTGGCTGCCCCTCCATGCCCCACATAGCCCCGGGGAGGGCAGGGATAGGCCTGGCCAGGCCCCTGGTGCCCCAGGAGTGCCACAGACATGGTGTCCTGGAGGATGGGGGGCACCTAGCATGAGCTCACCTCTCGGGATGCCCGCTGGCCACCATGTCGCGGCTCTGGGCGGAGAGCTGGTGGATGGTCTGGGCGTAGTCCTCCAGCGCCTGCTCCAGCACCAGGTGCTTCTTCAGCATGGCCTGTGCGATCAGCTCATCCTGGGGGGGAGATCCCAGGTATCAGGGGGGGCAGTGAGTGGAGGAGAGGGGTCCCTGGGAGCAAGGGGAGGGGGGTGTCCTGACCTTGGCCTTCTCCTGGGACATCATGTGCAGCTCCTGCTCACCCATCCAGGCCTCGGCCTCTGCGGCATCGCAGTAGAACTGCTGGGCAGCCTGGGACCGCTCGAGGCGCTGGTGCCGCAGCTTGGTCTGTGCCTGCAGCTCCTCCCAGGCCTCACGCAGGGCTGCCAGCCGCCCCGCTGGCCCTGCCCGCCGCCCCAGCAGCTCCTGCACCCGTGGCGCATGGCCCTGCAGCTCCTTCTGCAGCGTCTGCGGCCGGACAGCGGGCATCAGAACCACGGCCCTGCCCTCCCTGTGCACTCATCCCCTGCCCCCCGCCCCGTCCATCTGAGTGAGGGGCACCCTCACTCTACCCCTGCCCTGACCCAGCTCCGGCCCCTGCCTTTGCCTCTGGCCCCTGCCTCCGCTCCAGCCCCAACCTGGTTCTTCTTGATGAGCAGCTGGACGCTGGGCAGGTCCTTGCCGTGGTCAGTGGAAACAGCCAGGGGCATCCGCTCATTCACCCACAGCTGCAAGAACAAAGGGAGAAGTCACAGGGGGCGAGGATCAAACACACAGGAGGCCCGGGTTCCCCCTCCAAGCTCTGGGCAGGGGGCTGGGGGTTGAAAGCAGTGGGGGATGGACGCTTGGGTCCTCTCCTGGTCCTTGGAGGGGAGTGGGGGTAAGGGGTGAGAGCAGGGAGCAGCTGTGAGCCGGGGCTCCTGGGATCTCTCCCAGCTCTGGAAGGGCAGCAAGATCTGCTAGGTCAGACCGGGGGGCCAGGTTTGCTCCAGCTCTGGGACGAGGGTGTGGTGTAGAGGCCAGAGCCAGGACTCCTGGGTTGTGTCCCCCTGCCCGCGGGGTTGGGGGCAGCCCAGCGGAGCGCATGGCCCCTGCAACCCCACTCCCGAGCCCCTGAGGCCCATTCCTGTTCTGCTGCAGACCCAGGGCCTGGCCCCAGAACTGCTCCTTGTGTCCTCCCCCAGCGCCCCAGCACTCACAATCTCGTCCTCTAGGTCGCGGTTGAGCTGATGCTCCTCTTTGGAGGCCAAGAGCCGGGCGCAGCGCTCCTGCAGCGGCCCCCGCAGCCCCTGGAACTTCTCCTCCACTGCCCGGAAGGTGCCGTCCACCTCGGTCGTGTTGGCGTCCTCCTGGCTCAGGGCCTGGGCCTGGGCCCGGATGGCCTCCACCTCCTTCTCCCGCACGTCCATTTGGTTCTCCAGCATCTGGAGGGGGGAGATGTCGAAGGGGTGGCTGTAAAGCACAGGAGCAGCCCCCTCCCCATCCCACTGGGAGAGGGCAGGAGCCCTGGGGGGCTCTGAGGGCCAGGAAGAGGGAAAAGGGGGCCCTGATGGAGGGAGGTAGGAGGGGAGAGACGGGTGCTGTAGAGCAGGGGGAAGTCGCTGTGGGCAAAGGGGACACCCGGGAGGAATGGAGGTCCTGCCATCAGGGGAGTGTTTCCGGGGCTGGGCTGGGCTGGGCTGGGGGACTCTGAGGACCAGAAGCAGGGGCAGGGGGCCCTGATAGAGGACAGGTACGGTGGGGAAGGGGGGCACCCAGGAGGGGCTGGGGGGGAGAGGGTTCCCAGGGCAGGGCTGGGAGACCCGGAGCACCAGCCCCCCCAGCACAGCCTGCCCCTCCGCCCCCCAGCCCTGCCCACCGACCTGCTGCTTCTTGAGGAGGATGTTGACGCTGGTGAGATCCTTGCCGTAGTCATCGGACTGCAGCTGAGCTCGCACGCCGGCCAGCCAGGCCTCCAGTGCGCTGCAGCTCTGCGCGAACAGCTCGGCCCGGTTGGCATCGAACAGGCACTGGGCCTTGGTGCGTGTGGTGGACTCCAGCTCGTCCCACAGCCCATGCAGCCCCCGCAGCTTCTCCGTCACCACTGCCTCCAGCTCCGGCTTCTCTGCCCGCAGCTGCTGCCCTTCCTGCCAGAGGCGCTGTCTGTCAGGGGTCCGGGGGCATCCCGGTGCCACCTGCTCTCAGCCCCAGCCCCGCTGCCCTCCCAGGGCTGGAGACACCCCAGCATCCCTTGGGGATGCCAGCCCCTTAGCTCCCCTATTTCCCCCCAAGGCCCAGAAGGGGATTCAGCCACATCAGGGGAGGTGGGGGGCTTGCCTGCCCCATGGCTGGAGGAGGTGGAGGGCAGCTTACTGCCTGGGAAGGGGACAGGGCTGGGGTCCCCTCTGCTTCTGCCCAGTCCTACCCGCTGCCACAGGGTTGGGGGTGCCCCGGGTCCGAGGTTGAGCTCCAGCCATGAGGTCTGATGCCCCCTTGCCCTACCTGGCCTCAAGTGATACAGCTGCCCCTGCCCCGCCCTGCCCCGCCCCGCCGGGGCCCCGTGCCCCCCGCACCGTGTCAATCTTGTCCAGCCAGTCCTTGTTGGAGGCCAGCTCGGCTGTGAAGGCCTGGTGCTTCTGCCACTTGGTGTGCAGGCTCCGGGCCTCGTCGTAGGACATGTCCTGGGCCGTCAGCATCTTCTCGTTGATCCACAGGGTGAGCTGGGAGCAAAGGGCCAGAGCATCAGGTGTGGCCACTGCCCTGCCGGTCCTGCCCCACCACCTCCCCGCCTTGGGGCGCCCCCCAGCTCACCTCCTGGCAGTCCTGGAGGAAGTGCTGCAGCTCCCGGTTGTCCCGCAGCCGCCCCAGCAGCTCGCTGGCGGCTTCCCGGTTCTGCTCGTGCCTGGGGAGAAGGGGTAGGTGTGGGTCCAGGCTCCCGGTCCCCCCTGCTCTCACCCCCCAGCTGCGCTCCCCTCCCGGAGCTGGAGAGAGCCCAGGTATCCGGGCTCCCAGCCCCTCACCTGCTGCCGATGGAGTCGACCTTCTCCCGGACCTTGTCTGCGTGGATGGGGTCCTCGGCCAGGAGCTTCCTCCCAGCAGCCAACAGCCCCTGGATGCGCTCCCCACTGGCCTCCATGCTAGCCATGAACTCCTCCTGCTTCTTGATGGCAGCCTCGGCGCCCTGCAGAGTGCTGGGCATCTCCGTGTGGGACAGCATGTACTCCTGGGGGGAGAGCAGGGCACGCACGTGACACCCAGTGCTACCTCGCCACAGCCCATGCCCCGACACTGGGGGACGCCCCAGGAGGCGGGGAGGGGGCTCTGGGGCCAGCTGGGCTTGGAAGACCAACTCAGGGAAGGACGGGAGGGCTGGGGCTGGGGCTGTGGCGGGCTGGGTCGGGAGCTATGCAGGGTGTGCGCGTTTCAGGGAGGAAACGGCCCCGTACCTGGTTGCTGAGCAGCCCCTGGACCTGGCGGGCATCGCGCAAGAAGAGCTGGAAGGCGTGAGCCCGGGCCAGGTGGTGCTGGCGCCCATCCCACATGCGGCCCAGCTCGTCCCAGCCAGTGTCGAGGGCCTGCAGGCGCTGGCGCAGGAAGAGGTGCTGTGGGTCGCTGTGGCCCTGCGTGACGCGGCAGCCCATGGCCCGCAGGCGCTGGCAATCAGGCCGGTAGTGCTCCAGCTCATCTCGCACGGCGCTGTGCTGGGCCAGCAGCCGCTCCGCCTCTGCCAGCACCGCCGGCTCATCCTCACAGGCCACGGCCGTCTGCGCCCGCGACAGCCAGGCCTGGAAGTCGTCCAGGTCGCGCAGGAAGCCCTGCAGCTGGCGTGCCTCGCCCAGCAACTCCTCGCGGCGCCGCAGCGTGTCCTGCAGCGCCGCCCAGCCCTCCTGCACCTCGGCCAGGCGCGCCCGCACCGCGCCTGCCTGCTCCGGGTGGCGCCCGGCCAGTGCCTCGGCCTCAGCCCCCAGGCCCTGCACCTTGGCGCCGATGGCAGCCAGGTCCCGCTCCACGCCTGACAGCTTGCGCTGCAGCGCCGTGACACCCGCCAAGTCGTTGCCCAGCCCCTGTGTCGACTCGATCAACTTGGTCTTGTCCCGCATCCAGGCCTGCATCTCGTCGCACTCCAGGTGGTAGTTCTGCAGCGTCAGTGCCGATGTCAGCGCCGCCTTCTTCTCCTCTGCCAGTGCCTGGAAGCGCTCCCACCTGCCAGCCAGCAACAGGGGGTGGGCATGAGCAGGCGGCCAGAGCCCCCACGGCGTGACCTTCCCCTGGAGTGACCCCTCGTCCAGGCAGGCCCTGTGTCCCCGTGGCATAAGCCCCTTAGATGCTGCCCCCAAGGTCTCCGCCCCGCTGGTCCCTGCCCCCGGCCCCAGCCGGGCCCAGGTGGCACCTGGCATTGAGCTCCTCTTGCGTGGCCTGGACTCTGTCACGGTGGCGGTGGTCCGTGCTCAGCAGCTGCCCAGCCACCTGGTTGACGGCGGCCACCCGCATGCCCAGGGCATTCACCTCTGGCTCCAGCGTCTCGAACCTGCGGGAGGATGAAGTCAGGCCAGGACACTCGGCCTCCCCGGCCCCCACCCGTGCCCAAAGGGCTGCAGCCCAGCTCCCGGAGGGATGCTGTCCCTGGAGCACACTGGGAAAATCCAGGCTGGCACCGCATGGGGAGCGGGGCAGTGCTTTCTGGGACATCCTGCCATGCAGACAGAGGCATGGGCGGGGTAGGGGCTCCTGCCCCCCCGCTGCCCTCCAGCCCTGTCATTGCCTTGGGGTCAGGGGCTGCACAGCTTCACACAGGCCATGGGTTGGGCATGCTGGGAAACGCCAGGCTGCTCCCCCATAGCAGGGCGGGCTGCACAGTTGGCGGTAGGCAATGCGTTGTGAGAGGTCCCCAAGGTCAGGGGTCGCTGACCTCTGCTGCACAACCTCGAGGTCCTCGAGCTTCTCAGGGATGGTCATGCCGTGGAGCCACTGCTCCTTCTCGCCCATCCAGAGGCCGCAGGCGTCCGCTTCGCTGAACATCTGGTAGAGCCGCAGGGCATCCTGTAGGTCCTGCTGGCGCTGCTCGGCCAGCCTGGCCAGCTCCTGGTACCGCTCCTCCAGGCCCGGCAGCCGCCCCGCCACCTCAGGTGCCTGGGCCAGGGCGGGCGGCAGCGCCTGGGCCTGCTCGCGCAGCGCGGCGATGGCAGGGCCATGGTTCTGGATCTCCTCCTGCACGTCCTTGTGCTTCTTGGCCAGGCTCTGGGTGGAGAAGAGGTCGTGGCCCACGTCGGGGCTGGACACGAGGCGCCGGGCGTCCACCATCCAGGCCTCCAGGTCAGCGGCATCTGCTTGGAACTGGTGCAGGCTGGCGGCTTCAGCCAGGCGCTGGCCCCGCTCACCCGCCAGCGCCTCCAGCTGCTGCCACTGCTCCTCGATCTCCCGGAGCCGCTCGGCCACCTCACGGGCTCCAAAGTGGCCCTCGCATACCAGCTCGTGGCCCTGGGCCAGCGCCTGCTGCAGGGGCCCGTGGCGCCCGCTCATCTCGTCCCGGAAGGCATGGTGCTTGCTGATGAGGCGCAGGGCACCCGTCAGGTCTCGGGCGGCATCGGGGGCGGCCAGCAGCTGCGCCTGCTCCCGCATCCAGGCTTCCTCCTCCCCCATGTCCCAGAAGAACTTCCAGAGGCGCCGCGACTCCTCCAGCTTGGCCCGCCGCGCCCCCGCCAGCCGCACCAGCTCCTCGTAGCCCCGCTGCAGCGTGGACACCCTCTCCTGCACCAGCTGTGGTTCACACGGCTTGTAGCCTGCCCAGGGAGGGGGGGCATTAGCAAGGCAGCCTGCGGGGGCACCCTCTTGCCCAGCCCCCTGGGCATCCAACCCTGCTCCAAGCTCCTGCTGCCCCTCTTGGGCAGGGACCGGGCTGGGAGGCAGGCAAGTCCAGGCCATGGGTGGGTGCCGCCGGGGACCCAGTAGGGAGGGGAGCCAGTGTGGCGGAGGTGGCGGTGTGGGGCCAGGTGGTGGCCAGGGCTGGCCCATGGGAGGTTGGGCCTCAGGGCTCCAGGTGTGGCCATCCCATGGCAGGGGCTGGGCTGTGGGGCTCCAGGTATGGCAGGCCCTTGGGGGCTGGGCCCTGGGGCTCCCGGTGTGGCCAGGGCTTAGCAGGGCGCTGGGCCGTAGGGCTCCAGGCACAGCAGGACGACGGCAGGGACTAAGCCACGAGGCACCATAGGAGGCAGGACCACGGCAGGGGCTGGTCTGTGGGGGCGTTACCTTCCCCCGGAGTGGCAAAGCGCTGGGCGGCAGCGCTGATGGCCCGCACGCGCTCAGCCTGCACAGCGATGTCAGCTTCCACCAGTGCGTGGATCTGCAGCAGGTCGTCCACGCCATGAAGGTGCTTCCCGAAGTCCTGCGACTGCAGCCGGCCCTGCATGTGGTGGGAGAATACACAGTCATAGGGCAGCCCTATGCCTCTCTGCCACCCTCGTGCCCTGCCCTGTGGCTCCGTGCGGCACCAGGGCCTGGCCCATGGCATCCGCGCCCCCCGCGGCACGAGAATATAAGCTCTGCAGTCAACTGGGTCAGACCCTAGGTCCGTCTTGCCCAGTCTCCAGTGTCACGTGGTGGCAGAGAGCGGAGGCTGGACGGGAGAGAGACCGAGATAGAGCAGGGTTTTCCCCTCTGTTCCTCTCTCACTTGCAGCCTCCAGCATTTAAAGTCTATGAAGTTTCCTACAAGAACATGTCCAATGCCTAAAGTCTCAGCTTCCCCCACACCTGGTGGCCCCGAGTTCAGCTTTAATTTCACACTGGGTGAGAAAAGGCTTCCTGGGGCTCAACTGACTGCCTCGCAGTTTCATGCGGTGACCCCTTGTCCTGGTCTGGTGAGAGACACTCAATAATAAATCCCTATTGACTTTCTCATGGCTGGTAACATGTTGTAGACCCTTGCTGAGTATCTCATCTAAACCTTGCCTGTCTCTCTGTCTAGAGAAGCCCCTCCAGACCACGGATCAGCCTTGTTCCTATTCTTCGGGTCTTCCCCGTCCTTTTGGAGGGGCAGTAACCAGAACTGGGTGCAGTATTAGTGGTACAGACACACCACGAATTAAAAAAGGGGCATCAGGCCCCCTCTTCATCATCCCTAACGCTGCGTTTGCCTTTTTGATGGCTGCTGAGACAACGACGCTCGTAGTGAATGGTCTCCAGTAACTCCCACGTCTCTTCCCCGCGTGGAAACGGCTCATGCAAAGCCCACGCCACGGGCCCCGCTGGTGGTACCTTCATCTCCTCCATCCAGTCCATGAGGTAGGCAAGGTCCTGCAGCATCTTCTGGAGGTCAAGAGTGAGCAGCAGGCGCTCGCGCCGGGCGGCAACCAGCTCGCGCAGGTAGTCCCACAGCCGGGCCACGTTGTCACGCCGGGCCAGCACACGCTTGAGGTCATGGTAACCCTCAGCCTCCAGCTCGGCCGCCACAGCACTGACGGCCTGCACCCGCTCGCTGTAAGCCACGATGTCCGTCTCAATGGCCTCATGCTTCCGCACGGCTGCCTCCACCGCCGAGATGTCCTGCCCAAAGTTGTCCTGGAGGGGGAAGGAGGAGGGCATCAGGCAGGTGGGACGGGTGATGGGCACGGTGCCAGCGGTGGGGAGGAGGGGGTGGCAATGTGAAGGGCAGCCAGGACACCTGGGTTCCCTGCCCAGTTCAGCAATGGGAGTGGGGTACAGCAGGAGGAGCTGGGGGCCTGGGGACGGCACCCAGACCCAGGAAGGGAGTGGGGCTTGGGTGGGGACAGCAGAGGTCTGGGACTCGGGATGCTGGACTCTCTCCTTGCTTTGGGAGGGGACTGGGGTCTGGAAGACAGGCCAGCCCTGGTAAGGGTGTAGGGTCTACGGGGCGAGAGCAGGAAGAGCTCGGGGCCAGGACACCTGGGTCCTCTCCAGCTCTGGGAGGGGACGGGGCTGGGGGCAAGAGCAGGGGGCTCCCCCAGATCTGGGCCCGGGCCAGCAGTGGGGGAAAGGCCCAGAAGGCAGGACCCTGAGGCCCCTGCAGGGCTCCCGGCAGCTCACCTGGGACACGAGGCGCTGGTTCTCACTCAGCCAGGTCTCGCGCATGGCCGCCTTGCGGTCGAACCGCGCCGCCAGCTGCTCCAGCTTCTCTTGCCGGATCAGCTCGTTCCGCAGAGCCAGCTCCCGCTCGTGCTCTGCCTTCTCCAAGCGCTCCCAGGCCTGGGGGCAGGGAGGGACATGGGCACCGCGGGCAGCAACGGCCAACCCTGGGGCCCCCCCCACCCGGGGGTTTAAACAAAGCCTTTGCCCAGCGCTGGGCTGCAGCTGGCTCTGGGGTGGCGTCGGGGCTGGGGCCACAGGGCCCCCACCCAGTGCCAGCCGTGCGCGCCCCGCACCTTGTTGATGTCGGAGATGAGCTTGCCCTCCCGCGGCGTGTAGGCCTTCTGGTTGTTGGCTCGCATCTTGCTCTGGATGGTGAAAAGCAGCACCTCCAGGTTCCCCTTCTCTGTGAACCTGCCAGATGGGACCAGGGAGCCGTCAGGCGGCACCTAGAGGCAGCTGCCACCCTCCAGACCTGGCACCACCGCCTCCGAGCCCCATGCTGGCTGGGACACCCCGGGACCTCCTGAGGTGCACAGGAGGAGCCTGCCTGGCTGGGGCCCAGCTCGAGACTGCTCGGAGAGGAACAGCCCCTGCCCTGCCCTGATGTCTACGGCTGGCAGGCACAGATCCCCGGGGGTGGTGCCAGCCATGTAGGCTTGGGGCCCAGCTCCAAGCACCGTTCCCAGGGCGAGGGAGGGAGCAACCGGCCAGGCTGGTCTAGCGGCACAACACCCACGCCCGCTCCGTTCCCAGGCAGGATACTCCCACAATGCCCTGGGCCGGGGGGGCACGCACTTGGGGGGCTTCTCAACGGTGCGGTAAGTGTTGAAGGCCTGCAGCTGGTTCTGGACGCCAGCCAGGGAGTTGGCCAGCTGCCGGTCGTTCAGCGTCAAGATGGTCTGCTCGATCCACTGCAGCAGGTCAGACGCCAGCGTCTCGTACTTCTCGATCAGCTTGTCGGCCTCGATGGCCGAGTCCAGCACCTGCCGTGGGGGGAACGCGGGTCAGGCACCGCACCGGCTCTGCCCTCAAGCCTGGGCTTGGGGCTCACCCCACAAACGGCCCCGTCTCCCGTGCCCCATGGTACCTTCCCAATGCGCTTGCCCTCCACAGCCAAGGCCTTCATCTTGGAGAAGTAGTGGTAGTAGGTGGCCACGTAGGTGATGATGGACTTCTCATCCGGCTGGTCCACGTTGACATCTGTGGGGGGCCGGGGATGGGGTGGAGGAGAGTCCTGTGCGTCAGAGAAGTGTCCTTGCCCCTCCCCACAACACCCCCAGGCCTTTCCCTGCTCCGGACAAGTCACGTCCGCACACATCAGGGCAGGATGGGAGCAGGAGGCCTGGACCTTCCCAAGCCTGCATTGCACCATGGGCAAGCCAGACCCGCAGGCCTTTGCTCGTGGTAAATCCAGAGGGGTGGGACTAGGGGGCCCAGGTTTCCCCGGCGCACTGTACTACAGGCAGAGCAGACCCATGGTCTTTTGCTTGTGGTCATTGTTTTGGTGGGGGGAGACCTGGATTTTTCCAGAGTGCACAGTGCCTGGCCAATACCCCAGCGGGAGAGGCCAGCCGGCCCCCCCAGCCCCCCCAGACAGCACCCACCTTCGGGGTCCAGCAGCTTGGTGAGCCCCAGCTCGCGCTCAGCCACGTTGAAGGCATTCTGCAGGTTGTAATGCGCGTTGCACTTGCGCAGCGTCTCGATGTCGATGAGGTCCGGCCTGCATGGGGGCAGGGGGTCACCAAGAGAGCGGGGTCCCCCTCTCCCCAAGCCTGGGGGATCTCCCCATGTCTCCCCCCGCTGACCTGTGCTTGTGGATGATGGCGTTGAAGGCCAGCCCGTCCCTCCAGCTGGTGGTGAAGTTGTGCACGTTGACGTTCTGGTACCTGCGGGGCCAGGCAGGGCCGTGAGGGAAGGGTCACCTCTGCCCACTGCTCCAGACCAGGCCTCCCCCCTGCCCCCAGATCGGGCCATGCGCCCAGCCCCAGCCTACCCCGCCGTCTTCATCTGGCACCACAGCAGCAGGGCATCCTTGGCTGACTTCTTCTCCTTGTTGTCCTCTGTCTCCACACTGATGTCTTGGATCTGGGGGAGGCATTGCGGGTGCGGGGGGTGTCA
>NW_017728937.1:6232073-6236328 GCF_001723895.1 Crocodylus porosus | reverse complement strand
CGGTGGTTGCCGTCCACGATGTCGTGGGACCCCATGTTCTCCAGATGCACCTTCTGCTCCTTGAGGAACTGCAGCGCCTTGTCCACGTTCTCCAGGCAGTGGATGCGCATCCGGCCCTTGGTGGGCTTGGGCTGGGGGGCGGGGGGCATGAGAAGGAGGCACTCCAGGCTGCAGCTGGGACCCCCAACCCAGGCCTGCCTCCCTCCAGCCCCGCTCCCACCCACAACAAGGGACCCACACTGCTCTGAGCCCTGAACCAGGAGCCTGGATGCCCAGGCTGTATTCCTGGCCTCTTCTTGCCCACCCTCAGTGCCTCAGTTTCCTCCTCTCCCATCTCTTGTTGCTCCAGACCAGGGCACAACTTAGGTGAGAAGCTGGTCTGGGCAGTAGTTGGTATCAAAACGGCACAGGAGAGAGCCTGGGCACCCAGGCTCTAGCCCCCAGTGCCCCCCACCCCCGAGCTGGAGGGACCCCAGTGCCCTGCTCTCAGCCCCAGCTCCCAATCCCCTCCCAGAGCTGGAGGGAGCCCAGCCGTCCCCGCCGGTGTGGAGGAGAGCCCCCAGGGCGGCCAGGGCAGGAGCGGCTCCGGCAGACGCTGCCAGGAACCAAAGGAACCGGCCCCACCCCACCCCGCGCACTTGGGCCAGGTGCCCCACCTCGGGGACAGGGCCCTCGGGCTGGGCGGGGGCTTAGGGCCAATGGCTGGGAGCTGGACACCCGGGCTCCCTCGTCTGGGAGGGGAGCAGGGCTGGTGAGCGGGAGCGCGGACCCCGGGGTCCTGTCCTGGCAGAGAGGCGGATGCGTCAGGACAGAGACGCCGGACACCTGGGCTCTGTTTCGGCGGGGGTGCCAGGACACCTGGGTCCCTAGCAGGGCGGGCGGCGCAGGGCCCTTCCTCACCAGCTGCTCTCCTGAGAGCACCTCCAGCAGACGGATGAGCATGCGGCCATCGCGCAGATCACTGTACAGGTCGCCGATGCGGCAGGTCACGCGCGCCAGGTGCGAGTTCACCCACTTGGTGAAAGTTTTCTTCTGCACGGCCTCACGCTCGTCTGCAAGGGCAAGGGCAAGGGCATGGCCAGATGCCCTGCTCAGGCACAGGCCCGCAGGGACCCCCCCCAACCCCGCAGCGCGGTGCCCTCAGGACCGGGGCCTGCCTGGGCAGAGCACCCCCTGCTGGCTGCCCCTGGGAAAGCCCTGCGGGGTCCCTGGGGCGTCCCATCTGGAGATGCCCATCCCATGGGCCCTGCAAGGCATCCGGGGGCCCCGCCCTGGTCCCCCCGCCCCGTGAGTCACGCTGCTTCCTGGCTGCGGGCCGGCTCCCAGGGCACCCGCCTGCCCGCGGCCCCGTCTGCACGGGTGGGGCTGGCAGGAGCGCGGGGCGGCGAGATATGATCTGCTCTTCCAGCCACAGGCCGGAGCCCAGCACGCGGGGAGCGGGCTCAGCCAGAGCTGCCCACAGGCTCCTGCACCGGGCAGAGCCAGCCATGAGTGTCCTGCGCCAGCTGGGGGGGGCTGGCTGGCAGGGCAGGAGTGGCAGTGCTGGGGGGGCAGGGGCTGCAGGTCAGGGGTGAAGGGCACTGACAGGGCAAGAGGCTGTGGGTAGGGAGTGAGGGGCACGGGGGCATGGGGGCAGGTCGGGCTGGTTGCACAAGGCCCTGCTGGCAGCCGCTGTGGACAAGTCCAGGCTGAAGCCTGGATGTGAGCAAGGCGGAGGGGTCTCATGGTCTCACCAGGGCAAAGTACAACCCCCTACACCCCCTCCCCAACTGCACTGACACACCAGGGCACGCACACACGTGCACACGCCTGTGCCTTGCGAGCCTGTTGCGGGGCCTATGCTCCAGCTGGGACACACCGGGGTGCGCACACCCGCAGACACCCACGTCTGCGCACGCCCATGTGTGCACAGGCTCTGCTCCGTGTTTGCTCGGCACGCGAGGGGCAGGCAGGTGGCGGGAGGTGGGACGCCGCCCTGCACCGAGGCCGCGGGAAAACAGAGCGGAGTCCAGGAAAACAGCCCGGGGCTGGGCCGGGCCGGGCCGGGGGTGGGGGCAGCCTGGGCGCCGGGGCTCTCCCCACGCTGGGAGGGGAGTGGGGGCCGGGGTCTTTCCCGCCTCCAGCCCACGACACTCACTGCCTTCCCAGATGGCTGGAAAGAGCCCGGGCATCTGGCGCCCGCTCCCAGCCCATTTCCATGAGCCATCTGGGCTGCGCCTCGCCCAGCAGCAGGTGTCTCAGGCGGGGGCGGGGTGGGGGGCGGAAATGGAGTTGGGGGCACTGGGAGCGCGGGTGCCTGGGCTGTCTCCCAGCTCGGGGAGGGCAGTGGGCTGCCATGGGGCAGAGCTGGGAGCCTGGACACCTGGGCTCTCTCCGGGCCAACATGAGGCCCGGCTGGACTCCAGCCCCCTGGACCTCCGCCAGCCCAGGGGCAGGATCAGGCCCAAATAGGGGCCCTGGCAAGGACTGGCCCTGCTCCCTGCCCTGCGCTGCGGGCAGAGGCTGGGCCCCGGCTGCTTCGCTCGGCCGCTGCTATTTACTCCCCAGGGCACCAAAAACTCTTGCCGGAGCTGGAGGCAACCGCGGGGCCCGGGCTCCCACCCCCGACCCCACTTCCCTCGCAGAGCTGCAAGAGCCCAGGCGTCCGGCCCCCGGCCCCTTGCATTAGCCCCCCCAGAGCCACGGCCCTCCTCACATGGAGAGATCCCACCGGGCACCCGACCCCGAACCCACGGGCTCCTGTCACACCCCAACCCCCAGCAGCCCCTGGCCGCACGGAGGGGGGAGGCAGAGCCAGCAGCACGGCCCCTGCGCCCCCCACACCTCGGGGGAAGGCGGGTGTCCCCGGCACGTCCCTGCCAAGCCTGGCGCCGCGGGAGCTAATTCCTAGCAGCACCTCGGGGATTAGCTGGCGGGGTGGACACTTCCACAGGGCCACCTGGCGTGGCCCAGGACCCCCCAGCTGCAGTCAGCTCTGCTGTGGCCGGGGGAGCTGGGGGCACCCCCCCGAGCCCCCGCCCCGGCGCTCACCTTGCAGCTGCTTGAAGCGGCCCTCCAGGACGTTGGCGTACTGGGCCGCGTTGACAAAGGCGGCAGGGGACAGCAGGGGTGAGGGGGGCGCCTCCATGGGCCCCGGCTCCACCTGGAACATCATGGGGGGGCCAGGGGGGCCGGGGCACACGGCCGGGTGCAGGCAGCGAGGCAGGCGTGTGCGGGGCTGGAGCCAGGAGCCGGAGCCGGAGCCGGAGCCTCGGCCTCCTCCCAGCTGGCAGGGAGGGGCGGGGGGGCAGGGCGGCGCGGGGCATTTACGTAAAAACAGGTTGGGCTGCTCTGTTGTGCAAGGGGGGGTGCGCGCGTGCATGTGTGTGTGTGTGTGTGTGTGTCCCGTGCATGCCTGTGTTGCAGCCACCTGCAGCTTGTGTGCGTGTCCCAAACACCTGGGTCCTGAGCGTGTTTGTGTGTCTGCCTCTGTGTCTGTGCATGTCTACGTGTGTGTGTGTGTGTGTGTGTGTGTGTGTGTGTGTGTGTGTGTCCCAGAAGCCTGAATGATGTGTGTGTGTGTGCACGCGCGTGTGTGTCAGATGCCTAGTTGTCTGCGTCTGTAAGTGTTCCCTAGAAGCCTGGAGTGTGTGTGCGTGTGTGTGTGTGTGTGTGTGTGCGCGCGCGCGCGCACACGCGTGCACGCTGGATGCCTCGGGGGTGTGCGTGTGCATGCATGCGTGCACCTGAGCTGGGCTGTGGTCCGGGTCACACAGCTGAGGGCATGAGCGCGCCGCACGGCCCCCCCCCACGAGACAAGGCCGTGAGCTCACCCGCGCGTCGCCCGGCAGAGCGGATTTACGCCTATTGTCACTGAGCCCCTGCGCCGTCTGCCTGGGCTCAGCCGTGCCCATCACCAGGCGGGGACGGGGGGGCAGGGCCATCTCCAGCGCCCCTCCGCATGGGCCTCACCCTGCCCCCCGCCACGCAAACCCACCTCGCTGCTGCCCCCCAGCCAGGATTCGGGCCCTGGCAAGACCCTGCAGGGCCCATGAAGCCGAGTGTGCCAAACCCCTGCCCCATGTCCAAGGCCTGGGGGCATGACCTCTGGCTCCCGGAGCTGGAGAGGACCCAGGTGTCCGGCCCCCGGCCCCCTCCGCTCCAAACCCCCTTCCTGGAGGTGGAGGGAACCCAAGTACCCAGGCTCCAAGTCCTCCTTGCTCTAACCCCTGGACCCTACTGCCCCCAGCCCAGGAGACAACCCAGGCATCCAGGC
>NW_017728937.1:6230694-6231973 GCF_001723895.1 Crocodylus porosus | reverse complement strand
GACTTTCCCTGACTTATCACCCAGCAGCCGGACTTTGGTCAGGGACGACCCCCCAGCCCTGTTTACCCTGGGACTATCGGTGTGTTTGAGCCGGGGGGGGGTGGGCATTGGCCTGCTCTAGCCCCTTCCAGGCTCAGCAGCCGGGCGCCTGTCCCCTCCCCAGCCTGGCTGTCGGGGGCACCGCTGGGGAGCTGGATGGAGGTGGGGGGTCCTGCAGCGGCTGGAGGGATCCCCACCGGGGACTCAGCCAGGCGGGACAGGGCGGGGAGGGAGGGGTCCCCGCCTGGCTCCTCCCCGTGCTGTCCCACCCCATTACTATGGGAACTACGGGGCTGGAACGTGGTCCGACTGGTTCCCCGGCGCAGCCGTGGGAGGCACAGACAGACGGACGGACCGGGCAGGCAGGGAGGTGCATGGCTCGAGATGGGGCCTGGGGCACTGACACTGACCCCCGGGCTCCCCGTTGTCCCCAGGCCTCAAATCGGGGGCAGGTCATAGGCCACCGGGGCCCCGCCAAGGTGCAGAATGGGTCGCAGCCACGTCTGTGGCCCGGGACCCTCCCCGCAGCCGCATCCCAGCCAGGGCCGTGCCCCAAATTCTCACTCCCACATCCTGGCTGGAGGCGCGCCCCGAATGCTGTCCGCCCCAGGCGCCCGCGCCCCACCACCGCACCCCACCTACCGGCCAGGGCCTTAATACGGGAGCGCTCGAAGAGGCGCGCGGAGCTGTTCTCATTGTCCCAGTCCTCATCCGCCACCTCCCAGCGGTTGTTGATGTCGTTGTACTGCTGCTGGATCTCCAGGCTGTCGTAGTCCGTGGGCGACAGGGTGCTGCTCATGGTGCCCGCCGCGGGATGCCCACATCCACCTGGGAGGCCAGACCCAACGGTGATGCCCTCCAGGCCGTGCCCCAGCTGCTGCCCCCAGCTCAGGCCTGAGTCACTGCCCGGTGGAGGCGACACCAGTGGGTGCTGCAGGACCAGGCCTGGATCG
The DNA here is from genome assembly GCF_001723895.1 of Crocodylus porosus. NCBI lineage: Eukaryota > Metazoa > Chordata > Crocodylia > Crocodylidae > Crocodylus > Crocodylus porosus. The sequence continues at coordinate 6,230,981 of NW_017728937.1, read as the reverse complement.
GGGCCCCCTGGAGGGGTCAGGGCCCCGCCCATGGGGGCCGAGTACCTACCTGTGAGGCTGGGGATCTGTCCGGGGTCTCTGGTGCTCAGCTACAGCATGGCCTGCGCGCCCCGGAGAGCCTGAAAGCAGAGGCAGCGCCGTGAGCCGCCAATACCCTCCTGCCCCCAAGCCTCACGCGCCAGCGGTCACGAGCCCCGCAGGCCCTTGGTGCATAGACAGAGCCTCATGGGGTGCCCCCCGGCACACCAGCTGATCCCAACCCCCCCCCCATGGCTGCCCCACCTCCC
>NW_017728937.1:6222504-6230683 GCF_001723895.1 Crocodylus porosus | reverse complement strand
TGAAGCATGAAAGTTGAGATTGTGCATATGCACTTTGGGCCTGGTTCCTCTGTATGTGCTAGGGGAGTACATCTGATATAATCCCCAACCTGGCTATAGACAGAAGTATTCCCTGAACCCCAACAACTGGATCCTCCAGATAGTCCACATTCCTTTTCATTATCCTTTATGCATTGCCTTTCCCATCTCAAATGCCCTTGGCTCCACTTTTATCTCACATATCCCCCATACTTAACTCCATTTCATCATGCCCCAAGCCCCATCACACCCCACCATCCCCCTTATATCCCACTGAGCCCTCCCCTGCTCTTCTGAGCATCCAAACCTCACTGCTTTCCCTTACACCCCCTGGGGCCCCCTCACCCACACTTCCTCTTGTTCCCAACCCCCCTCAGACTCTAGTTCAGTACCATAGCCCTCATTATACCCCTCAGATTCAAACCCTGTTTTGTGTCACACTCCCATACCTCCATAACACCCTAGCTCCTCCTCACCCCACACTGCTCTACTCCACAGGCCCCCATCCCCACAAAAGCCCCTTGGTGCCTGTGAACCCCTCTCTAGCCTCTGATGGCCTCCAGGAGCCTCTTCACCTCAGAACCCCTTCCAAACATCCCCCCATGGCCCCCAGCCATGGGGCATGACTGTAACTGTCCCCCTCCTCCAGTGTCCCCCCTTTGCCCCACAGCATGCCAGTAGCTATTCTCCACTGTTTTTCACCCTCAACATACAAATCATAAAAATCATGGAGTAGTAGGGTTGTAAGGAACATCCTTGTCCTAGCCCTGCCTGAGGCAGGATCATCCTTATTCAAACCATCTACTCTGCCATCTCTTGACATGTGCTCTTTGATGGACTTATTCAACAAGTCCATAATCTAACCCTTTAGTACAACTACCATCAATCCTGACACAACACAAAATAAAACACCCTTCCTGCCACAGGTAAAGCAAGGGAACCATGGCAGCCGATTTCCTGCTTTTATGAAAGGTTGTTAATATAAGCTCAAGAGATCTCAGGTAGAGGGGTATGCCGCCACTACAAAGGAGGGCAGAACTCCTCACAATCCATACCAATTTGACCATGGAGTAAAATTCTGTTCTGACCCCAAATACTGAAACAAACAGTTGGGGTTGGGGGAGGACTTGCTTCAGCTGCTTGCATTTCTCCTGCCAGTGGAGACCAACCTCTCTGGGTCTGCCCATGCTGGGCTTTATGCTGACCTGACTGTGCTGCTGGTTCAGCTTCCCATCATCTGCTGCAATGAATAACCCAGGAAAAGGTCACTGTAGTAACTTACCTCTTTGCAACTCCCTCCTGTCTCTGATCACCTGCACCACAGCCACTGGACAGCTGGACCTGCCTTCAGTCCTGCCCCTCCCCACCCTGTGTCTGATTTTGTTGTGTGTTTGAATTCCCTAGGAACAAACCCACCCAGTACAGGGTCCTAAGTAATGGCATACCTTTATCAGACAAGCTGAGAAACATTACCAGTATAACAGTAGAAGAAAGGATAGCTTGATTAGCAGTTCTCGTGTTGTCAACACCTTTGAAGCAAAGAGCAAAAATTAAATTGAAATCAATAGTCTCTTAAGTCCACCTGAATAGATATGAAGCTGATCCTGTAGGCAGCTTGTTTTAAACTTTGAATGGAACAGAAATCAAGGGGCGGGGGGTGCGGCTGCACCACCAAACCTTACTCTGCATCCACCCCAGCCTTAAGCCAGAGATAGATGCTGTCTTCTGACCCGTGCCTCTGTTTCCTCCTTTTCCGGCTGCCATGGTATCTCAGAGCTGGACTAGAACCACAGTTTCTGAACAGCTTCCCTGCCAAGCTGAGGTTCAGAACTTCCTTTCAAGCCCTGCGCTCCAGTAGGGTGCCTGCCTAACCACCACATCATCTGATGTTGTGTGATCTCCACTCCCTGTGACCATCAGAGGGAGCCAGTGGGCTGCACAAGCCAAGCATTGCCTGGGCTGCATGTCTCAATACTTCACGGCAGCAACTGATAGAAATGGCAGGACACAACCAACCTCTGTGCCTTGCTGCTTTGCTCCAAGCAGCCTATGTACAGGAGGCTACGGACAGCCACATCTGACATTAAGTTCTGATGCCCAGTCTTCTGGGGTGTTAAACACTAACAGAGTGTTTAATGGCTGAGGCCTGGCCTGCTCTGGAAGGGACTGAGCATAGGTTGAATCTAATTAGTACTGTTCCATTCCAGTGTATTGCTGCATGGACACAGGAACCAATGCTGGCAGCAGCTAGTGCTGGTTCCTGTTGAAACCGTTTTTGGGGCAGCAAGAATGAGACAGTGATTCCAAGCAGGGATCAGCAAGAAAGCTCCCCCAGGCTTCCCCTTCCCTCATTTAGTGGCTGTGCCTGCTCTTCATTAGGAGAAAGCCCTGTCCACCTGAGGAGAGCAACCCTGTCCACCCTGAGGAGGGTGGCTGCTGAAAATAGATCAACTGCAGGCCCAGGACCAGTGCTTGGATACAGAGAAAACTGACTAAAATGTTACAGTTACCATGCCCAAGCCCAGCTCAGTCTGTCTGATGCCCAGTTCTTTAAGTGTGACTATCTGACAGAGTCTGTCCAGCTTGTCAGCTCCAGTGCTAGGGCTTTGCATACCCTAAGCCATCCTTGGTACTTCCTCATCAACCAGCTGCTGTGCTATGGACCTTCAGCAAAGGTACTTGGTCCACCATGCCAGGAACCTGCCTGCCCAGAATTAGTTGGTGCTGATTACTGTGACTCATGGAGTGCCCCGTCATGGATTCATTTTACTTCTGCTATCCTTCAGAGTAGGTTGTCTTGCTGAATTAGTGAAAGGATAATTCAGGTGAAAGGGACTGGAGCTGCACATGGCCATTGAAGAGTTTCCCTGGGGAGGTCACAACTGCCTCAGTACTTAGTATGCTTTAAAACAAGGTGCTATGGGGAGCCATTATGTACAGGTCCCCTGGGAGAAACTCAAGCCTTGAAGCCCTGACTGTTCTCTTGGCTTTCTCTGACATCTCTGTGGCAGTAGGATTGGGTGCCAGCTCCATCTCCGGTTTCTCTGGCTGTAATGCACTGTGGAAATGAGGTTAGCACTGGGAAGATAGTCCCTTGCAGCAGGGCGTTGCTTTTTGCTGAACATGAGAGGAATTACGAGGAGGTAGCACCATTGCCCATAAGTACTGGAGCAGTGAGCACCTTTGTTCTTTAAAGCCAGCCTGAATGAGGGACCTGGTAGGGGCAGGCTGCCTTCTAATGGACACACTCCAGGATGGGAACAGCTCTGCAAAGACAACACAGCTCCTGGGACATGTAGGCAGGGCTGAGGACACCCCTTGGCCCAAGCCTGTCTTCCTCTTCATCCCAGAGAGACCATGGGTCTCAACATACTGGTTTGCTGCTTTGCATTAAAGAGGAGGAGCCTTGAGCCCAGGATGACTCCTGGGTGGGCACATGGGAAGTAGGGGTGCACCGATAAAGATTTTTTGGGGGCCGATACTGAGGGTCAATTATTAGCCAGCCACATTGGCTGATACTGATCTGATTGCTGAGATGCAGCCTGGCAGCTTAGAGAGCAGTGTCTGGTGAGTAAGTCTGGGGGGGAGGGACGGGGGAGGGAAGAGGCATGAGAGGGGCAGATCAAGGCCTCCCACAGTGAGAGAGGGAATGGGGTTGGCGCAGGGGCAGGTGTTGCCAGCTGGGATGGGGTGTGGGATAGAGCTGGGGGTGGAGGGGGTGTGGCTCTCATTACCATGTGCACCCCCAGGGGAGGAATGGGGTGAATGTGCCCTGGATTTGTGTGTGTGGTCAGGCTGCCTGCTGCAGGCTGGGGCCAGGGTCTGGGCCAACCTCTTCTGGGTGTGGGGACTGGGCCAGGGCTGTACATGGGGTGGGCAGGGGTGGGGTGGGTGGTGACATTGGGAGGGAGGCCTACAGAGAATTTGGGGTGGCTGTAGCCAGCCCCGTAGCCCTCCCCTCCCAGTGCCACCGCAGTCCACCCTCCGCTCACAGGCCACGGCTTTGTGCTGCATCCTGCCTCGGCTGGGCAGTGTGTGCCTCTGCCCCACTCCCTCCCTCATTGTGCGGGCCTCGATGCGCCTCCTCCTACCCCCCAATGCTACTTCCTCCCCACAGACTTACTGGCTGGAGTCTGCTTTCCATGTTGCCAGTCTGCATTCCTGGCCAAATGCACACTGTGGCTCTGTGCATGCATGGGCCATTTATCAGTGACATTATCAGCACCATTGGCCAAAAAAAGCTGATTGCCTGTAAGTCATTTTTCCTTTTATTGGTGCCGATATGATATGGACTGATAGGCCGCTGCACCTTTAGTGGGAAATGTAGGCTGTGCACTTTGGGGAAGCATAGGTATATCAGAGCAGTGATTTACCATCTCTTTCTGCCCACAGGAGTACACGATGTTGTGTCTGTTGTGTGGCAGGGCTGAGGACTCCATCAGCATCCTGCCTGATGACCCTCGCCAGATGGCCCCGCTCTTCTGAAACTGGCACCCAGGGTAACACACCCACTAGCAGTGAGATGGCAGGATGGAGGGGGTGGGAAATGTGCAGTTTGTTCTGAATGAGCATCATGTGGGTTGACCCCACAAACTGCTCCTGCACACGCTATAGATTGGAGAGTCTCAGGATCCAGTGCCTTGCTTGGAGTAGACCATACTGCTCTTAGTACAGTGGGCACAAATAGACCAGTGCCTGCTTTGCAGTGATGTCCTGCAGGTGAAGGGAGGCAGTAGCAGTGAAGTGGCCTAGGATGCAAAGACCGGACAAGCAGCAGCTTGCCTTGTGAACGGCAGGACTGATGGGGTTAGGGAGAGGATGGGGATGTGCTTGGGTACATAGCCACACTTGGTAATTGGCAGGATTTGGATCAGTCTCTGGCACAAACAAATATATGGGTGTGGACACACAACACCGTTACTGCAGAGGAACTTCTACCAGATGTTATTTAGTAAGGAGTGGACACAGCCTCTTGCAGGTTGGCCTCCTGCAGTGTGTTTCAGTGTTTGCCCACTAAATGCTGGGAGTTTATTTGCATTGTGTAAGGTGGGAGATGGAATTGCTTAGGGCAGGGATCAGCAACATTTGTTTGCCTGCATGGGGCCCCAGAATGACCCAGCTGAGGTTGGAAAAGGTGGGTACTAAATACCTGGCCACCACAGGCACTTTTCTCCAATGCTCAGCTACAGCAGGATGAAGCAAAAGCCCTCTGCTTTACCCTGTGTTGCCTGATTGTGATGCAGCAGCATGGGCAGAGCTCCCCCTCTGCTAGAGCTGCAGGTACCCGAATGCAGCACAACACGGGGAAAGCCCCTGCTGCTGAAGGCACAGCTCCAGAGCCAAAGGCTATGCAGGTCATGGGTTTCTGACCCCTGACTTAGAGAAGCAGACACAAAGTTTAGTTACTTCTTGTTTTCCAAGGATTAAGTTTATCTTGGAGCATTATGGCTCACATGCCTATCATATGTCCTCTTCACTTTTACCCAGAGTAAAGTTAGGCAGAAGGCAGGGCAGAGGCACCTTAGAGACTAATTGGTTCAACATGAGCTTTTGTAAGCCATAACCTACTTCTTCAGATACTAAGAATGCACTTGCTGGCAGAAGGAAAAGATTTTATGTAGGAGGGAAAGGGGCAGGGAGAGGAGATCTGTTAAGAGGTAATGAGTGGGTTGATTAGATAAGTTGAAATGAGCAAGGCAGTTAATACCTGGAGGAACACTAGAGTAAATGCATAGGCCAGGTAATGGGTAAGAATTCAGTCCCTCTTGAAATCATGATTAGTACAGTCTAGTCTGTGGATGATTTCTTGTTCTGAGATTTCATAGTTTCATATTTTAGTTTCATAGTTTCATATTCAAGTTGGTTTTTAAAAGTTCTTTTGTTTAAGGACAACTGCTTGGGGGTCAGTGATGGGATGTCCAGGGAGGTTAAAGTGTTGTGCCACAGGCTTTTGAGTTTCTAGAGTTTATGTTGAATCCATGTCCATTCATTCTTTCATGTAAGAAAGAATGTCCCAGTCAGCATAGACAACAGAAGGGCACTGTAAGCAGGTGATGATACAGATGACAGTACAGGAAGAGGTGAATGAATCCCAGACACTATAATTTGTGTTGTTCAGCCCAGTGTTGATGTGGTTTGTTGGTGAGGGGATACAACTAGCACCTGGGCCTGTAGCAACACCTGGTGGCCTTGTGAGGATTGGAGTTAGATAGTTGGACAGGCTTATCCCTTGAGGCTAGCTTGACAGTCAAATTGAATTATTCATGAGCAAACCTGCCATGTGTCCACACCCTTAGATTTGTTTTTTGTATCCCCAGTGGCTACTGAGAAGCATCCATTCCTTTGCTGCTGTATAGCTGGGAGGTTAATCTTACAGTAAGCCTGCAGGACCCCTCACGACTCATCCGCCCTGTGTCTGTTACACAAACACAAGCATGCCCTACTCACTTGCTCCCCACTCCACATGCTCCACATCCTGGAAACAAGGTGTTGAAGCTGCTGTGGTGCAATGCTGAGCACATGCCAGCAAGTATGCAGGAGACCGTGCTGTGGCTACTGCTTCACTGTTGGGTCTTGGTGCTCTCAAGGGTGGTACAAATGAGCCCTTACTCTGCTCTGTTTTTTTACAGGTATTTTCAACTTAGTTATGACACCGATCCTTCACCAAAGCAAAGTGTTTGGACCTGCTGCCCTTTGCACCCATATTTTGCTGCTTGGGAATCCCAGAATCTGGTCTGCGCTTCTCCTTGCCCTGTACTGTGTAGCATGATTGCTTGTGTTTATCCCTCTACATCATGGGTTCCCAACCTTTTTATGCTGAGGACCGGCAAACCATGGAATGGAAGTGACTGGCATTCTATGGACTGGCAGCCAGCCCTTTTTTATACTGAGTAAAAACAAGGGTTGGCTTCCTGCCCGCAGTATGCTGGCACTGCTGGTCGGCAGCTTGCTGGTCTGGTAGCCAACCCTCCTGTAGACTGGCAGCCAACCCTTCACAGCCTGGTACTGGGCCCAGGGGTTGGGAACCCCTGCTGTACATGATGGGCTGTTCAGAGCTGTTCTGGGGATGTTCTAGCAGCTTTGTGACTGCAGCCAGGCTACACAGGTTAAATCAGAGTGTTGCGTTCCAGGCCCATAGTTTCTCTTTGCCCTAAAGATAAGGGTAGCTGTGGCCCCAGGGCTATCCCTCCCAACAATGTCCCTTTGTTCCTGCTCCTCCTCCCATTTCCCCTCCCTTCCTGGTTAAATTCTTCTTCACACAAAAGGCCTAGCAAACACCATGCTTGCATGCACATAATAAAACAAAAGGCCTAGCAAACACCATGCTTGCATGCACGTAATAAAATCTGTGCTTTGGGACAGTGCCAGGAACTCCTTCACAGCAAGTCCAAAGCCCAGGGTACATTGAGCATGTTGAGAGACAGAGTGGTGCTGCCCCTTATTGCTGAACCAGTAAGAGGAAAGCGTCTGCCCCTAGTATTGCATCCCTATGGCACTATAACGGGCCTTATATCAGTCAAGGAAACTAGAACACAGTTGTCCTAAACTAAGGGAAGTTTATTGAACCCTAATGGATACTACTCTAATTTGAACTGAAGCAGCATTAGCAGTTAAAATGTTAGGTTTGTGGTTAGTCAAAGGAGATGTTCACCACCCTGTATTGTTGTGAACGCAACTTCACTGGTTGATCAAATGGTGAAGTCTTGTCTGGGGCTTCTTGTTCCCATGCCTGAAGTTGAGGATCTTGGATTGGTGACAGGATCTCTTCAGGCTTCCTCCAGAAGTGTTCCGAAGTATACGCTCTCTCACCTCTCTTTATGTACCATAGAGCTTGCATTTCTTAATACATAAAATGAGTTTAAGCTTTCCTCCTAATGCATATTAATAATATTCTCTTTGCCAAATATGCTTACCTTTAACTGGAATTTTCTATGCTGAGATAACCTTTTCATAGTTAGGTGGGGGTAGGTTTTGCTCTGACTGTTCCTTTTTTGCCCAGGTTATATTTATTTAATTTAGCTAGACAACTTCCTGATGCTTTTTAAGTCAGGGACAGTATTTTTCCATCTGCCCGTTTCATTGGGTGCATGTCTCAACCACAGTGCAAGCTAAGCATGCAGTCTGAGCTAAGCACAAAGGTCAAACCCAGGCCTGGTGGGGC
>NW_017728937.1:6199391-6221909 GCF_001723895.1 Crocodylus porosus | reverse complement strand
GTACGCCCAGAAAAGGTATCATGTCAGTTCAACTCTCCTTGCCCAACGTCTGTATAGATGGGGTGCTTTTATCTCATTGCCGATTGAATCAGCTATTAGATAAAATCACCAAAAAAGCCCCACTAAAGTGCCAGAGCTATACCTGAGTTTCACTGTGCTCTCAGCCCAGAAACCCAGGGCTGGGGGGTGGGGCCGGGCTGGCCCCTGTTGTGGGAGCCCGCGGGGCTTCCCCTGGGTCCCACTGCCCTTGGTTCCTGTCATTTTTGACAGGAACTAAGAGCAAAGAAATATTAATTTTCTTCATTTTTTTAGGGGCCCCACGGGCCAGATAGAATGGCCTTGTGGGCCAGATGCAGCCCGCGGGCCATATTTTGCCCACAGCTGAACTAAAGTAAGGAGAGGGAGGGAGAAGGTTGGGGAAGGAGTGCTCTCATTATTGACTGTGTAGCTAGCCAGTGACTGTCATTCTTCCCTGAGGTCTCTTCCAATCCCAATGCTGTGGGGGTGGGATGGAAAAACTGCATGAGGCAGGATTGTTTGAACTGCCCTGCTTTCTGCCTTGGTGTCAGTTGCTGAGCTGCGTGTTCCAGTTTTGCCTGTCAGCAGCCAGAGGTGCAGAACCCAGACTCCTCCTGTACCGATCTCCTTGACAGCTGGCAGGCTTCCTGGCCGTAGCAGGGCATAGGAGGCCTGCAGTTTTCACCCCACTGTGCCCTAAGCCAGATACAGTCAGTTGCACAAGCACCAATGTCACGAGTTTTGCCTGTCAGCAGCCAGAGGTGCAGGGCCCCAGAACCCAGAAGCCCCTGCACCCATCTCTTTGACAGCTGGCAGGATTTTTGGCTGCAGCAGGGACTAGCAGGCCTGCAACTTTCACCCTGCTGCACCTTAACACACGCATTGTCACCCATGACATGAGAAAACAGTAGGCCTAAGCACCTGGACTGGCCTAGTATGTGATGTATCCCAGTGTGGAAGGGGCATTGCAGGCAGGTGGGGTAAAGAGTGGACAGATCTTTGGGGAATGGGCTGACCTCAGTGTCAGGCTGCGGTGAAATGTGAGTGCTGCTCACTTCCTCAGCTGCCTCAGGTAAGAATGGGCAAGTTGGGGGTAAGGCCTGTCCCCACCTCCTGAGTTTGTTAGGATTCCTTGGCCAGAATGTGGGCCATGGCTCTGACTGCATAGGCCCAGGGATTGTCATGATCAAGTGATTCTTGGGAGCATATACAGGCCCTATCCCATGTCATGGGCATATTGTGCTAGCTGCTTTACACGTACAGCATGGGACCTGGCCTTTGCCCAAGAATAGGGGAGGGAAACTGAGGCATCAAGTGAAGCTGTTACGCAGTATGTTTTTAGAAGAGCTGGGAGGAGACCTGGGCTTCTGAGTTGCTGGTTAGAGCCATCCTTGCCATGTAGTGTGGCCTCTTACTGGTAACCTGAGAAGGGCTATGGGTGGAGAGATGCTGAAGGGAAGGTGTGAAGGGTTTGGTTTGAGCAAGGCAGACCAGTGTCTAATAATCCTGCCCCTGAGCCACACTGAGGACCCATCACAATATCAAACAATGTGGAACCTAAATCTGGCTGGGCTGTGGCAGTTTCAAGTTGCCGTTCCAGGGACTATGGAGTTGGCCCAAGGGCTCTCCATACACTGGGACAGCATCATGCCCCCAAGGGCCCAATTCAGTGCTGTGAAATCCCCCAGGCATCAGGGGTCCTCAGTGACAGCTGGGCTAATAGAGTGGGGCCTCTCCTTGCTCCTTCCACCCACCTACACTAGAAGTTGGGCAGGGAAAGGCCAGTGGGGCCTCTGAGGAAAGATGGCATCTGCTACGCAGCTGCTGTGCTGACCTTGGGCTCCTTGAGTTGGGTGGCCTCAGGTGGAGAGGAGGACAAGGGGGGAAGTTCTGCTGGAAGGAGCCACCAGAAAGTCCTGCCTTAGGATCCCAAGTGTGTGGGGCTCAACCTGGAACAGCAGTGGAGAACTTGGGAGAACCTGGAGAAGGGATTGCTCCCTGGCCACATCCCTGTGGTAGGACAGGGCGGAGGAAAAAAAAGCAACTCTGGAAAGGGATTGAGGACACCCCTCATCCTTGGCCCCTGTCTTGCTCACTCTTGAGCCTTTTTCAATGCATTTCTTGGACGGGGGCATGATGCTCCCTTGTGGGGCTGTTCCCAAGACATTACCAGGGCTAGATTTACAGTGAACAGCTCTCTTGCTGGTTTGCTTCTCAGGCATTGCCGAGGTTTCCTTCAGCCCTGAGCCACTGCCTCATTTGTGACATGTTGCTGCAAACTTCCCTTGCTAGGCATAGGCTGCTGCCTTCTGCATTCAACAGGAATCCCTTCCTTGTCACTGCTAGTTCCTCACTTCTTTTTTTTTACGGAAAATTTGTCACGTTCCAGGGCAAATCAGCCACATCAATTCCAAATCCATGAGTCATTCAAGAACCATATATGACCCTGCTATAGGCAAGCATCCTCCACCCCTGCCTGGGGCTTCAGATGCTTCCAAATGCTTTAGAGGGCATCCTACATACAGGCCCAAGCCAGGAGGCTTGGGGTTCAGATCAGATGCCCCCAAGTTTCACCTGCCCTCAACCGTATGGCCACAGGAACCAGCTAGGGAGGACTCTCCCTTTTCCGTAAAGTTGGCGTGTAGCAGAGATCTTCCCTCTGGAAGTGAAAGGGGGAGGCTATCTGTGCATTACAACAGTCAGGGTACTACCCCCTGCCAAGAAAGTGGTTTCCCCCTGTAACTAGTAAAACCTCCTTAGTGGTCATGGTATTTTCTCTGCCTTACTCCTTTTGCCCCTCTTCTCCCTCATGTCACTCTTTCCTGTTGCCAGTGGTCCCTTGTGTGCCCTTTCTGCCAGCCCTACAACAGAGAGTGCTGTGCCCACCAGCAGCCTGGCAGATGGGATCCTACAACTCCATACAGGCTCTTGCAGGGTGGGGAGGGGTTGCCTGCTCCCTCCCTTGCTACATGTCTGCAGAGGCTGATAAAGTCCCCCCCCCGCTGCCTCCTGCCCCCAGGGCTTCCTGGGTTGTGCCACCCCCCTGGCAGGGCAGCTCTGGCCCCTGGCTCCCTGCCCTGGGTGGGTGCAGCCCCTACACAGAGGGGTGAGGCAGGCCCAGGCTTCATTCTGCCTCCCCACACTTCACAGAACCACAGGCCGACACTGCCACAACCGTGCCCATCGTTGCACCCATTGATTAATCATTTAACTTGCTGTAATTACAACAGGTGAAACATATTATTTGATTGATACTTACATCCTTACTGCTGACAGACATGAGAAAAATCCCCAAAACCACACTTTATCAGAAGAAGCAATGCATTAATTGGACCCAGCTTCTCAGCATCTGTATAGCTCTGGCACTTTAGTGGGGCTTTTTTGGTGATTTTATCTAATAGCTGATTCAATCGGCAATGAGATAAAAGCACCCCATCTATACAGACGTTGGGCAAGGAGAGTTGAACTGACATGATACCTTTTCTGGGCGTACACTGGGCTTGACACAGGAGCCCACAGAGTTTCAAAAGAGCCATTTTGTTGGGGGGTTTTTTCCTCATGTCCGTCAGAAGCCCAATCCGAGTCTAACCCCCAAATATTTTTTTCCGATGCGCACCTGAACTGCAAAATGTGAATTACATTCCCACCTGAACCTGACCTGGTTACAGCTCATCCATGGACACCTGCGGGTACTGGGCTCTGCACAAACAGAAAACACACAGCTAATTTCCAGCTCATTTATTGGTCTCAGTGTTGTACAAGGTGCCCCTCTGGCAGGCAGAGAGCTAAGCACGCAGGCCCTTCACCCCATTCAGGCCCCCCTCCCCAAGGCGTTTATGAAGGGGGCCGTCACCCAGTAAAGGGCTGCTGTCAGCCTTGATAGGGGGCACACTGCATGCTGAGATGAGAGCTAGGGAGGGCTGGTGCTAGCCCCCACCCACGCCCTTCCTGCCCCGGCAAGCCCCCTACTTGGCAAGCTTGAGGAGGCGCTGGATATCAGGCTCCACGTGGCTGGTCTGGAACTTGGGGCTGTAGCGCTTGAACGGCTCGCCCTCGGGCCCCACCAGGAACTTCTCAAAGTTCCAGGTCACGTCTGGGCGTTGCACAGGGCTCCACACCAGGAACCGTGGGTCTGTCATAAGGGCGGCGGGGTTATCGACGGGGGCAGGTAGGTGGGCCTTCAGGTAGGCGAAGACAGGGTGGGTGTCCTGCCCATTCACCTGGCATTTCTGGAAGAGGGTGAAGTTGGGCTCGAAGCCTCCACCTGGGCGCACATACTTCAGGCTGTTCAGGATCTCCTCGTTGGTGCAGTTCTCCTGCAGAGGACGGGCCAAGGACACCTTGAGCAGGATGCCTAGCCTTGCCCTGCCCTGCTGACTCATCCTCTGGCTGACGCATCCAAGCCCCCCATCCCCAACAACATGCTCTCTGCCCCTGGCCTAACCAGTTCTGCAGCTGGGGCCTCTACCATAAGCGCTCAGACAGCTTGGGGCCCCAGAGAAGGGAGGACCAAGGGAGGCTGCCCTGTGGCGGTACCCCTTTATGCAGCACTGCCAGAAGAGGGCTTGCTTCATGCTCTGAGCCCCTAACCTTGCACCAGGCCCTGCTCAAGACCAGGACCTTTCACTAGCCTGGGTGCTCCTGACCTCAAGGTAATGTCAGGGTCAGTCATATCAGGCACTGCATGGATTGGCAAAAATCAGTGCCACCCCTGCTCCCTCTCAAGACCCATTAGGCTGGATCCTAACAAGACTGGGTCTCCCCATTTTAAGAAGGCTGCGCAGTGATGGGGGGAGGGCGGCTGGGTGGAGAGTGCCATTGCGCTACTTAGACAAGGAGTGAGAGCCAGGCCTTGACCCAAAGCAGTTAGAGGTGAGACGGAGGAAACTGATGCACAGAGAAGGGGATACGGCCACCAGCCAGGAAGAAAACCCAGGCATCTCAACTCCCGGCCCAGTGCTTTGGTCACTAGGCTACTCAGTAGCTTCCAGAAAACATGCCCCCTTCCCCAAAACAGCATCATTTAGAGCCAGGGGAAGATGTTATGCCAGGCAATAGCCCTCTCTTAGCTCTGAAGGCCTGTCCTGGGAGGAACCTGTCTCTCTCCCGGCAGAGGATGGAGCAGCTCTAGCAACCCCTTATGGCTAGTGCTCAGTGCTGCAGAGAGGGCTGCTCTTGGCAGGCACTCACATGGCTAAGACATGCAGAGCAAAATGATATGCAGATGCCCCTCCAGGACCTGCTGCCTGGGAAGAGCACCAGTGGCTGGCACACCAGCCCATACTTCGAGCAGCCCACGAGAGTGCAGCTGGGACCAACGCCACTCAGGAGGATCTAAGCCTCCTGGGATAAGCAAAGTCAGCAGGTGAGACCTGTTCTTTGCAAAGGGTTGTGGAAAGGGGAACATCACTGTGGTGAAGGGGCAGCTGGCCCATGTGAGAGGGATATTGCAGATGGAAACTGGTCCCAGCTCTAACATCAATTCTGGAGCTGTGTCACTGCATGGATCTGAAAGAGCCATTTACCTTCCTCCCCCTGCCCACATGCCCCTAAAGGGGCTGGTGCTATACATAGACATCATTTCTAGATACTGGCTGTGGATAGCACCCAGCCAGTACTCCACAACAGGGATGATTCTGCCACGGACATTAGATCGCTTGGATGGGTCAGTTAATGTCCCTCTGATGGAAAAGGGGAAGGAACAGTGCAGGGACCACTTACCTGGTAGCCAAACTGGTTGCAAGGAAAGCCCAGCACAACCAGCCGCCGGGGGTACCTGGCCTGCAGCTGGTTGAGCTGGGTGTAATCCCGCACAGTCGTGCCTCAGAGTGAAGCCACATTCTCAATCAGGACCACCCGGCCACGGAAGTTGTTGAAATCCACCTTCTCCCCTTGCAGGGTGATGGCGCTGAGGTCATAAAAAGACTTGGCTATGGGCGTCATGGCTGCTGGTGTGGAGTGAGCCCAGCAAAGAGGCAGGAACCAGCTTAAGGCTGTCTCTTGCAAGCCACGTGACCAACTGTTCCAAAGGTTTTTCTCTCTCTCTCTTTCACTCTTTCCCTGGCATGACTTTACGGAAATCAGAGACCTCACCTGTGAGTGATCTGGCTGCTTTCAGATGCAGAACAGAAGTAGCAGGTCAGGCCAGTACAGGTCTCGTTGCAAGGCTGATGGCTCCATGAGGGTATTCAGACCAACATGATATGCCTGGCAGCTTTCAATTATTCATGCCAGTCACATTCTTCTAGGACACTGCAACTGCCAGGCTCCTAGCAGCATTAAGAGCCCCCAGGATCAGAACCATCTTGTGCCAGGCGCTACACAGCTAAGGAGCGAGAGATGGTCTAAGTGCCCTGGCTGGCTCCGTTTCCTTTCCTGCCCATAGTTTAGTTCAATTGCCAGCTCTTTGGTACAGAGCCTGGTTCTTGCCATGTGGGGTTCAGCAGGCCCCTGACAGGCTGAGGCAGGGAGCACTCTGGGGTTCAGGGTGTCTTAACACATACTTGTCTGGCTGCTGTGGGCTTGACTGCCATCAGGGACCAAATTCCTAAGCAGCTCTGAGCACTGGCGCCTGAGCACTTGCTCCCCCCATTCCCCTCCAGCCCACTCCACCATTTTTGCCTCTCAGCCCTCAAATGCCCAACCCTTACCCCTCTCATAAGCATATGGGTCAGACTGAGGATGTGCCAAGGGTTTCCTAGGCCCCACTTGCAAAGTAAGCTGAGAAGACAGAAGCATTGCCCATAGCAGATGGGGTGGATCTTCAGGCTGTTGGGTGTTGGACTAGGTGATCTCTTGAGGTCCCTTTCAGCCCTACCTCTCTATGATTCTGTGATGGGTGGGTGATGCCAAGGGTCCCCCTTCACTGTGGGGCTGTGGGCATGGGGCATCGATTTGGCCGGCCCATGCACCCACAGTTAATAGCTTGGAGCACCCATGTTAACCCCTTCCTGCTCCTAATGAGGGTGGTGCAAACCTCACTGCACCCCAGCCCCAGGCTGGCTGCAGACTTGGCAGTGCCAACTCAGGAGCTATTTTCCTGACAACATCATAAAAGGTTGCCTTTAAAAAAAAACAGATGAGAATAAGCAAGCAGCTCAAGGGAGGTCTGGGCATTGGGCAGGGATCCAGGCTGGCTACTTCTGAGTCCTGTATGGGCCCCTCCTGCCATCCAGCCAGGGTCCCAGCACCCTTCTGCCAGGTGCGCCTTCCTGTTCAGGCTTGTCTGCTGCCTTAGGCAGGCAGAGATCATTCCAGTCCTCCGCTGCCCCTCACACACTGCCAGACCTTTGCTGCTGCCAAGAGGACCTTCATTTTAGGAGATGAGCTGCTTGTCCATACTTTCAGGGCCACCCGGTAGTGACAGTGGGCTGGGCTCCCTAAGGCTCATTACGCAACTTGGGCAGGAGCCTGAATGGGTCAGCTCTGTCCCTGTGTGTGTTGCTGCAGTGTTGGCTGCCCATCCAGCACCAGGACCCTGCTCTGAGGTGCTTCACCATCTTCTTCACACTCAAGGGCTCCTGATCAGGCTGGGCAGCTGTCACCATGGCTGCTCACCCCCTTCTCCCTGACCTCAGAAAGGATCCAAGCCCCTGGGGCTGACCTACCACCATTGACCAGTCAGACCCTACACTCCTCCCCCTCCCCAAGTGGGCTGGTCCTTGGCCTCCCCTCACCCTGAACTGCTTCCTTTCCTCAGGAGCCCCCTGAATTTAGATTTCTCCAGTCTCCCTTCCCGAGAAAGCGGTCACTGTCTCTCCAGCCACTCCCCCGCCCAACTCCAACAGTATTTCTGTGAGGGAATTTGAGAGCTAAGGACACTGCTTTGAAGAAAAGCTGTGGCAATGCAGGACACAGAAATAGAACACCAGGTACCCAGGATCTGGGTCTCAGCCCCAACAAAGAGCCTGAATTATTCATGGCAGGATCAGATGTCTGGCAAACACAGGCTTGGCCACAGCTGCTTACTCCCAGCACTACCTCTCAGGAGCAAAGAGGGTTTTGAGGACTTCTGGATGCTCTGCACACCCTTCCCTGCTATGCTTATGGGTAGCTTCCTGCAGAGCAGACATTGCCAAGCTCCCCTCCAAATGTCCTCACCTCCATCCTGTGCTCTAGGAGCAGCAGAAGTCCTGAACTCACCCCCTCCAAATGACCCCCCAGAAGGGGTTGGCTGGCAGGAGCAGCTCCCTTGCTGTCCATGCCAAACAGCAAAGTATGACCAGGAAGTCTGGCTCCATACCAGATTCCCACTGATGTCCTAGCCGCTCCAGAAGGCATCTGGCCTCCAGTCTTTCTGGTGCAGCTCTGGCCAAAGCCTCCAGAAGTGACGCAAGCTGGATGTAGTCCTGGCTCCTGTTAGCACTGCCCCTTTAAGCACTGCCCATCCTGTGTTCCTAGGAGAGCTGCCCTGAGACCATTTCTTCATTGTGGCAGCTGTCTCCAGTACACCCATAGCTTGCCTGGAACAGGTGCATTTACCCCTGCCCTCTACACCCATTTGTGGACAGGGCAGTTCTGGTGGAAAGGAGATGCCCAGGCAGTGGTTCAGAACCCCCTTTATTTTGTAAACGTTTGTGTCTAAAATAATGAACTTCGGGGTGGGTCACACAAGGGAGGTGGCAGGCACCGTGAGCAACGTGCACATACAGCTGAGATGTGGAGCTGCAGCGTGGTTGGTGTCTTGGTGACGAGGCAGACAGGTTCCAGACAGACAATGAGATGATGGGGCTGGGGCAGGGATTCTAGGGGAGGTGGAGTTTCTAACCTCTGCCATCTTTGTGCAACAGTTTGAGGCATGAAGCCAAGCTCCAGGGTGTCCAAATATTGACAGGTCTTGCTATCTCCCACTTGGAAGTTCAGAAGGGGTGCCCCTCCCTGGGCTGGGGGTTTGGAGCTTTCCAGATGCATCACCCAGAGGGCAATGCAGCCTGGTGGGAAGGGAGCAGGCACTAAGCTAGGCCCCATGGCAACCTATCAGCAGGGTTCAAACTGTCCCTCTCACCACAGCGGTACTGACCCCCATCACACACACCTCCCCAGCCTTAGGTATCATGAGCCCCCAGCCTAGCTCAGGTCTGATCTCAGCTTTTTTATGCCAAAGGCTGGGGGTGGACATCACTGGATACTTGGAGCCAAGCTGGACTGTGCAGTGTCTGCAGGCAGGGAGGAATCTCATGTAAAAGTACGTGACTTCCAAGGGACACCCCCCCCCAACAAGCCCCAAACCTGTCCCCCATCCCCAATGCCAGCTGAAGGATGACTGTTTGCCCCTGCCACACAGGACAAACCAACGGTTTCTTTCTCCACACCTGTTTTGTGCAAGGGCCCCAAGGTCCCACAGCTGCCCTGAGCACACCAAAGTCTGTCACATGGACGGAGTGGGGCTGGCAAAGACCCCATTGTGTCACATTTCTGTTTGCAGAAAACAAGGCCCTCTTTCCTACAGGCCTCTCCACCCTCCCTTCTAGCAGCACCACCCTGCACAAGGCCCCTGTACCTGCTGTTTCTTCAGTGGTGCAGGACTTGATGGAACAGCAGCAGTGATTGCAAGCACTAGAGCAGGAAGGGTTAATCAGTGCACTGTGAGTCACACCTCTGCCCTACCAGCCACCCTTGGCAGCCTCCCAGAGCCCCTGCTGCTTACAAGACACAGTGCAGAGCTGTGTCAATAGTACTATTGTAGCTGCACGCTTATCAGAAAACCCAGGCTCCTTCCTCTTCTGGGAAGCATGGTGCTCAGCTCTGCCACCCACTGCAGCACCTGGGCATGCCCCTCTGCCCCTGCCAGCAAGGGTTCCTCAGATGATGGCATACAGAGCAGCAGCCCAGTGAAACTCCTGTCCGTGTGGCCTATGCTGCATCACCCTGGGTAGGAGCATGGTCCACAACCCCTCTTGAAGCCCCCAGGGCTGGGCTGGGACCCTCAGGGGCTCCTCTCCACATGAGCCGACAACACCCTGCAAATGAAGCTTCCAGAGAAGTGAACAAAGCAGGCTGTCACACCTCTGTCCCATCACCCACCCCATCCAGCAGTCAGACCCCATGCCTGACTCCCTCCCAGCCCAGCCCAGGCCTGAGAAGAGCTGAGGGAAGTCTCCAAGTAGTTTCCATGGACTCTGAGAAGATCTTTGCCTGCCACAGTCATGACAGGCAGGGGAGCCTGCTGGCAAGGAGGGCACTGGGACAGCCCTTAAGCACTCTCATCACTTTCTGGGCAGGGACAGGCCAAGGGCCTTCCCCACTCTCTCTCTGACCAGCTGAGGAGAAATCATAGCCCAGAGGCCTAAATCCAACCCAGGTACCTGAGGAAAGAGGACAGAAACCTAAAGGAGTTGGGCAGCCCCAGCAGAAGCCAGGGCTGATCAGCCCCTCTTGAGATCCCACCATTTTGAGCCAATGGTTCTGGCCTCAGCTTCCATGCTGGAAAAGCTGGGGCTTGGAGGATTGTTGCCAGGGAGCCTCCCTCCTCTGTCCCCATGCAGGGGCCAGTGTCAGCTGCAGCCAGTGGATGTCCAGGGCAGGCTGGTGTCTGGGATACCCTGCCAAGGGATGGCAGAGGGACATGAGCTCAGAACCATTCTGCCCAGGCTGCTCAAATCCATCTCACTGGCAGTGCCTGTGGCTTTACCCTCTGTTGCAAAGCCCACAGGCAACGTGAGCACAGCCCATGTTCGCCAGTGCCTCCAAGGGAAGCAGATCCTGAGAGCCTCTGATCCGCCAGGGCAGGCAGAATCATGCCAGGTGGATGGCACATGTGGCATGGCAGGAGGGCACGAAGCATGTCGGCGCTGGGGACACTGGGGGCAGCAGAGACCAGTGACTGGAGGATGCAAGGGCAGGAACGGAGGCAGCCAGCCAGGCCTGGGGCAGAAAGAGGTAACATGGGGGCAGGGTAGGGCTTTTCAACACCAGCAGGTTTTGGGAGAGTTCTCAGCCCCGTCCGGCTTGCGCTCCTCCTCCTCCAGCTCAGCTAAGTTCAGTTCGTCTGCCGCATACGTGCGGAGCCCATCCAGCTCCTTCTTGTGAGCCTGCAGCACTAGCTCCGTCAGCCGGGTGAAGGACTGCAGGAGAGACCACACTATTAGGCAGGCACCTGTGGCACTCAGTTACCTCTGAGGTGCAGCCCAAAACAGGACCCTTACATGCCTGTGTGGTGCAGTGCTGGGATTGTTGTCCCTGACAGAGGCCCAGGAGAGGATGGGTGGGCCAGGGATAAATTGGGAGTGGGAACCACCCCTCACTCATGTCAATACCCCCAGGGTGGAAAGAATACCTCCTCCTGATCACAAGTGCCATGCCCTCCAGCACTCCCAGGCCTTTGGAGACAGCTCTCACTCAGCCCTGCAGCCCTTCATGGGCCCAGGTTCCTGGCCTCAGGAACCCATGGGGGAGTCTCAGTTTCCCTCCCAAGGCTAATCTGGCTAGCATTCTCCTCCTCTGGTTGGCCATACTGCTGAATTGATGGGGGGAGGAAGGGAAGGATGTCAAGTAGTATGGGTGCCACCCCAGGGCTTGAGAGAGCTGAGTTCAATCCCTTGCTCTGCCACAAACTTCCTGTGGAGCCTTGGGCACATTACTTAGCTTCTCCAGTCCTGGTCTGCAGCAAGGGCACAACAGCTCTGCTCTGTCTTAGGGTGAGCGAGGGGCCCCAAAGGCTGTGGTGATGGGCACTGGGCAAGTACTAAATGTGGAGGGATGGCCTGGTAAGGGAATGCCTAAGAGTGACATCAACTCAAGGGTAGCAGGGTGCTATCTTTCCTTAAAGGATGAGATAGAGGGGCCTCTCCTTGCAGTGCTGAGCATATGGAGCCCTAGTGAGGCCTCTGGGCATTCCCAATACACAGGATAAACAGCATCTTTCAGCCAGGAATCACCCCAGAACCTGCCCCCCCACCCATAGGGGCAGCAGGCACAAACATGGAGCAACTCAGCCAAAGGTGCAGGGAAAGCAGGAGAGAACTCAGGAGTCCTGACTCCCGACCCCTTATGCCCAGGCCCAGGCCTTCCATGTAAGTGGACTTCTCTTCCCAGCAGATGCCCAGGGGAGTTGTGCCCCAGGCTATGCCAAGCCTGGTCATCAGAGACTTGAATGCTGGGCCTTCATATCCCATGGCTGTGGCCCTACTCCCCCTTCCCTCCTTAGACTGCCCCTTAGGTAGGGGGGAAACACACTCTAGATACTCCCCAGCCAGTTGCGACTCACCAGCCACAAGGCCAAGCTGTCCATGGTGCATGGAATGAGAGTCCCTCTGGCTGGACTTTGGTGCTACAACACAAACATCTGTTCCCCAGAGAACTCCTTATGTCCATCCATGTGCTCCAAGTGGCCTCTCAGCCACTTTCCCCTTGACCTTAACTCTCAGCTGCCCCATCCCTTTGACCTGACTGGCCTGGGCAGCAGCTCCCCTGGAAGCTGGGCCACAGCAGAAATGTGGGAACAGCCCCATTCCCGCCTTGGAGAGGGGGCTGTGCTGCTCTGAGGTCAGCATGGCCTGTTTCTTAGAGTCATCAGGCAGAAAACTCCCTCCCCCAGCAAAGAGTGGTCCTTCAGGGGCTCTCACCTCCTTAATGTTTAAGTTGGTGCAGGCACTTGTTTCATAGAAGTCCATGCCATACTCCTTGGCCAGCTGGAAGGGAATAGTCCTGGAGAGTCAGGAACACCTGAGAAGAAGCCATCTCCTGACCTGCATCCTCCCCTCCATAGGACACAGGCCCTCGGGCAGCTCAGAGACCCCCAGAGGCTTCCCAAGCTCTTTCCAGAGAAAGCTGAGCAGCTAGGCGGAAGGGGGAACCCTGGCCTGGGGGTGACAGCAGAAGACCAGGAGCTGGGACCCCTAGTTCTCCCCATTAAGTTCTACACACACATAAGAGACCTGCAGGGATGGGCCTGGAAGCTCTGCTTTAGCTCAGCTGCTCCCCACAGGCTACAAGGGTGGTACATGCTTCTTAACATGTCTGTAGGAATCCCACAAATCAGAACCAAGGGCAGATCCAAGGAAGTGCAGTGGTGAGTTTGCACCCCACTATGTAGTGCACAATCAGTAAGCTCTTCACTGCCAGTTGCAGGTGCCCCAGGTGTCAGTAAGCTTTCTGCTGCACCCCCTTTTCAAAATCCTAGATCTGCTCCTGCTCTGAGCTCCCCTTCTCTTGGCTCTGGCCCCAAAGAAAAGGGTTGCAGCCCATACATCATGACCATCAATGAAGGCTGTAGGTTGGTTCCTTGTCCCTCAGGCCAGGATGCAGAAGTCTCAGCACATGACACATGTCCCCTGCTCAGGACAGCCCTAGGCCCCATTACAGGCAGAAAGGGCTGTAGGCTGCTTCCTCAGATAGGTTTTCCCCCTCCTCAGGAGCCAGCTAGGCCTTTTCTCCATGTTTGTGGGAGGTTTCTTCAGCTGCCCACATCTGCTGGTCCCAGCCTGGCACTGAGAATGTCAGGCAGAGAGCAGAGTCCCTGACCAATTCAGTGTCGTGTGGCACCCAGACCCCAGCATCTAGTCACATTCTGCAAACAGCCCACACCCAGCTTGTCCCCTGTCCCTTGGGAAGGAACATCCCCAGGGACTCACTGGTGATCCACCTACCTTTGCCGTCAGAGCTGAACTCTGTTCACTGATCTCCCCCCCACGCCCTCATTGCGGAGCCCTAGTCTCACTTGCCGCACTACAGAAGCAGAAGTTATGGCCACGCCAATGCAGCTGCCTGAGCTAAGCCCCCTCTGGGATGGCCCCTCCCCAGTGCCCCATCTTCCTCCCTGCAGGGGGTACAGGGCAGGGCTGGCACTAACCTGAAGGCCTTGGTCTCTGCCCACCTGCCTCTTCTGCTCCTCATCTGCTTTGTTCCCAATGAGGATCTTCTGGACTCCATCTGGTGCATACTAGGAGAACGGGAAGCATGAGCCAACCTGGTGTGCACTGCCAGGACCAAGCAGTCCTGCACAGAGCTCTCCACAAACAAGCTGCAGCCCCTTGCAACCATGACAGCTCTTGGTAGCAACACAGCGCTGGATGCGTGAAAGGTTTCCAAGGCCTCTTATGTGGGCAACAACTGCCAGTCACCCTCTAACCCACACACTGTGGCAGTCAGTAACAGCAGTGCCCGCCTAACAGGGGCCCAGGCCAGGCAACAGGCCTGTCTTGGGGGGCTGAGGTGCCTCTGATATCAGCCCATTGGCAGGCTAGCATTTCAAGGACTGAAGTCCTTGCTGAATGGGTGTTGAATGGGACCTGAGGCCAACACTTCCTGATGATGCCATGGCTGCCCTGTGCCCATGTGAGCCAGCTCCTTGCCAGGAACTAAGCAAGCCCCAACCCGCCATGCTTCAGGCATTGCTCCAGAACCCCTTCACTACTGTTGCAGACGGAATGTTTACCCTGACATCCGTCCTCTATCTTCTTTGCTCAAAATGTGGCAGGTCTCTTTCTATCAAGCCCCCCAGGGACATGGAAGCCAATCAATCCCAGCCTAGCCCATACCTCCCGGATGGGGGTTATCGCATCTCCTCTCATGTTTCTGTTTTCTAAATGAAATAAAAACTCAGTTCCTTCTACCTCTCTTCAAAGGCCATGTGTTCTCCAAGTCTGGTCTTGTTCTTGTTGGTCCCATCTGGACTGGAGCTGTACATGTCTGACAGTGCTGTGCCTCAGCCTGGACCTGAAACCCCAGCTGAGCAGATCATCATCTCCTGTGCAGACGTAAACCAGCCCAGCATCATGCCAGCATGAGGTGCACCACTGTCATGCTGCTGACTCATGGGCAGCCATGTTCCCCATGCCCTGGGCCTGCCCTGATGCACTGCTGCTCAGCCAGGAGTCCCTATTCCAGCTCAGCGTTTTCTCCCTGTTCCGTACAGCCTTTGCACGTACTTACTGCATTTCACCTCGTGGATTTCAGCCTTCATCTCCAATGGGCCAGATGCCCCCTGCTGCCCACATCTGCTACTGCATGTCCCATAGAGCATCCCTTTCCAGCAGCATGATCACAGCTCCATTTGCCCCTTTCCCAGGGTTTGGCTAGTCTGTTTGCCCCAAGTTTTGCTTCTGAGCTTGGTCAAGAGCAGCTGGATGCCATGGTGGCTAATGTGTCTCCCTGCCTAGGGCTCAGCTAGGTTTGACACATATATAGCTACCAGTATAGCCCTGAGCTGCCTGCTCTTCTGGGGTAGATATGCACAAGACTAAATTCCTCCCAGCTCAATGCCCCAACAAGGGAGCTAAGACAATGTAGTGCCTCCTACCTCATCCACATCGCTGGCCCACTTCATTATGTGCTGGTAGGAACGTTCACTGCTGATGTCGTAGACCAAGAATATCCCCTACAAAGAGAACCAAGGCACAAATGTGATGGGAGGAAGCCAACATGGCGGAGACTCAGCCACGGTGCACGGGAGCATTCTTCACATATGCAGCTCACTGCTGTCCTCCTCCTCATTTGCCCTGGAGCTCAAGGCCACTATCATCCCAGTGACGGGCCCTCTGGTCCCGCAACACAGGGCAGGGATTGCCCTTAGTGTGACTGTAACAGGAAACCCTTGCCCTGTTACTGCAGGAAGGCTGTGGGATTAGCAGGGCCATTTAAGAGCTTGGTCTTTGCGGCCCTGGGAAAAGGCAGTTGCAACAGCCAGTAGGTCTTCCCTGGAGAGTGGCTGCATGCTGTGGAGATAGCAGCCAAAGGGCAGGAAGCTGGCAGGGCTGAGGGCAATGACCAACCGCTGTGCTCAAGCCAGGCAACAGGCAAGCCCAACTGGAAGGGGAGGGGTCAGAGGAGTAAACAGGCTCACCCTCAGGCTAGAGAGGCATTCTAGCCCTGACTGAGGAAGAGGCAGGACTTCCAGGTGGGCCACGGGGGTGCCCAGAAACAGCAAGGGGAGCCCTGGGGACTAAGTACTGAGAGTTTTTTTTCCTTTTCCTGTTTCCTTTTACCTAGCCACAGGACTCAGGAGGGATAAAGGATTTCACTTCACTTTGGGTTGGTTTGAAAGTGCCTGAAAGGATGGTTATTTTAGTTCGAGCAGTTGCATACATTTTTTGTTTCGGTTTTACCAAAGGATCAGGAACAACTTTGAGGAGAGATGGAGGGCACACTGCAAGTGCCTTAAAACACCTTATGAGATTCACCTTCTCCCCTTGTTGGTGAAGGGGGTCACGCACATATGGGATTTAACCCCTTCAAGGCTGGAAGACCAGAAGGGCCCAGAGCCCTGGCCATGCAACTTAATTCACAGCTGTGTTGCTGCTACCAAGGAGCCAAGGTTGGACTAAGTAGGTCTACGGCTGAAGGTAGCAGTTAGAGAAAGCAGGCTCAGGCCAAGAGAGTCAGGGCCTGGGCAAGCTTAAAAAGGGTGGTGCCAAGTGAGCCAAGAGAAATCCCACTCTTAGACTCATGATGCCTTCTGCATAATAGGTTGTTCCATCAAGGTGTGGCAGATGAGATATAGGGTGACAGTTTGGAAGAGCAGGGAGGAGGGAAGGGGCAGGGGGCAAGCTAGCTGGATGCTGAGCGTTACAGCCTCCTAGCAGGGCTAGTCTTGCCACAGTGACCCAGTAGAAACAGCACTGGTCTGGCACTTGGGACACCTGGGTTTTCTTCTAGGCTCTGCTGGGTGACTATGACCCCTTCCCTTCCCACTGTCTCTTCTGTTTGGGCTCCAGAGTTTGTCTCTCATTGTGCATCATTCAGCACAGTGCCCAGCATGACAGGGCTAAGGCATCCTGATAGAGTCAGCCAGCAAAGACATCTAGACAAGCCAGCTCCGGGGGGGGGGGCTGGGGAGAAGACTCCTGCCTGTAGCCACGGATACAGGAGCAGGGCTTGCTGCCACTTGAGGCCCCTCCTAATCCTCACTGCTCATGTTAAGCCTACTCTCAAGATGCCCTCAGACTCCATCATGATGGATTTTGCCATCTCCTCTTCAAAGGGCCCAAATGCAGAACAGGAAGGGCACTGTGGGGTGTCACACCTTCCCCTCCATTATCAGGGCCAAGTCTGGTCTGGATACATCAGAAGGGTTAGGCTACTTCCGGTCAAGCAATAGTGCCCCCCTTTTTTTTTTTGCTCTTGGCTGACACTGCTGGTGACCAAGGCCCCAAACTCCTAGCAGGCCACATTACCTGGGCTCTCCTGTAGTACTGCTTCGTTATCGTCTGGTACCTCTCTTGGCCAGCTGTGTCCCTGCAGCAGAGCAGAGATGGGGTCAGACTGTGGGCACTCCCTGGATGATGGCAGATACCTAGTGCCTGCTGCTGCATGTGAGTAGGAATGTGGGCCATGGGGCAGCCATACAGAGCAGGGGTTAAAGCTGCCCCTGCACTGAGGCTCCCTCCCTCAGTCCCTTCAGGGCTACAGGATCTCAGCTCCCACCCCAGACTGGTGTACAAGGGGCTGGCCTGCCTCTGACCACAGGGACAGGCTGGTAAACAGAGAAGGGGGACCCAACAGGTTGATCTGGGGGATGCAGCTAGGGAGTCCAGCAATGCTTCCCCCATCTCTTTTTCAATGGGATAACAGTGGCTGTACCAAGACAGTAGACCTGGGTGCCAACTCTGTGAGGGAGCACAAAAGGGGCCACTGCTGCAGTGGTAGCTGGACATGCCACTATGATTAGCATGACAGGAGTGGGCACTGCCCCAGGTGTTGATCTGCCCTGGTATACCTCTACAATTTGTTCCTGATGAGAGAAGAATTAAGGGGAGGGAGCAAAAGAGTTTTCTATACAGAGCAGGAGGCAGGGAGCCAGAGGGAGGGGGAGCTGCCCATTGACCTTCAGAAGGGGCTGGGGAAAGGTCCACATGGGAAATGGGTTAGTTAGGGGTAGTGGGGCAAAAAGCTTTCTCTGGGAAGGATGATCCCATGGACATCCCTAGGCTCACTATTATTCTGGGCATCAGCAGTCATGAAAATGTCATTAAGGGGTTAAATGGTGTGGCTTGCCCCAAATAGCCATGGGTAGATGTGTAAGACAAGTGTGACATGCACAAGGGAAAACAACTCTTCAGTGGGTGAAGAAGATCAGTGGGATGGGAACACCCCCATGTAGAACCTGGGTTAGAGGGACCGACCTGCCCTGCCTCCAAAGGCTCCCCACTGCCCTCCAGGTGCCACTGGCTGCTGTTCTTCCTTGCTGCCATAAGGTGACAGCCCAGTTCCCAAAAAGACTCAGGCAAACTCTATTGCCCCCTCTCCACCGAGGGGACCCAGGCAGAGCTGCAGCTATGTGCCCTCCCTTGTCCCCCACAGCAGAGCTGGGCCAGAAGTCTGCTGCAGATAGGAAATTCACCACAGTCCTGTGGGTTCAGCCATCCCATAATGTCCTGATTTGGGTCCAAATACACTGAATGGTTTTAGTCAAGAAAAAATATATATCCCATGGAGAATTCATGCAAGTGGAAGAGATGAAGGTGGAGGTGCTGGCAGCTCCCCACCCTGCCAGGGTGTGGAGATCTAAGCCCACCCCACTCTTCCCTATCCATGGAAAGTGTTGGTCTAATAGAAGCTATCAGATTCACCCAAAGAACCTTATCTGCCTTTAGCCCCAGAACACCTTCTCGCCTGGGGTTTGGTGTTCTGCATCTCTTTGGCTGGCAATGTCCTCCTTTGCCCATGAGGGGACTGCAAGGTATTGCTGGGTGAGGTAAATGGCCTTTCTAGTGCCAGAACTCACATCTGACAGAGGCAGGTATGAAACCCATGGACATACACACAGGAGTATGCCTGAGGCGAGAAGAAGGGAGGCAGGCAGGGCCATCCCTAGGGGGTGCAAATTGGGATGACTGCATTGGGCCCTGCGCTTTGGGGGGCCCAGCAGACAGTGCTGCTCCAGCCTTTTGGCCCTGCCCTCCCTCCCGGCTGCTTGCCACCCCCTGGCCCCACACAGGGTGATATGTCCCGTGCCCTGCACACCCCCAGGGACAGTTCTGCAGGCAGCACCTTCCTTGTCACAGCTGCACTGACTTATTTGTGGCATCCCCTCTGCCTTAAGGTCCTCAATGCTTTAAATGAGACACTGCCCTGCCTCACACAATGAGGGGCTGGGAATGCCAAATAACTCAACTAGCTACATACACTGAAATGCAGCTACCTCTGGGGAAGAACACAGCTGGTGGTGAATTGAGTGCAAAAATGCCAAGCAGCAGCTTAGGGAAGAAGGAGAAGAGGAAAGCTGTAACCAGCTAAAACGGGACAAGAGATTCAACAAACGACTGCCCACTGAGGAACTCTGCCTTTGTCTCCTTGCTGATGCCCCTGCTCTCAGAGCAAATTGGACCTGCAGGACAAGTTTGCTAAAATCTCAACCCCAGACCATGATGCTG
The DNA here is from genome assembly GCF_001723895.1 of Crocodylus porosus. Taxonomy (NCBI): domain Eukaryota; kingdom Metazoa; phylum Chordata; order Crocodylia; family Crocodylidae; genus Crocodylus; species Crocodylus porosus. Next base: position 6,202,581 of record NW_017728937.1, on the reverse strand, counting down.
GGGCACTGGCTTAGCTTAAGAATGGCAGCTCCTCCTGGCCATCACTTTGTCTTGCAGCAGCCCACAGGTCGTTACACACAAGTTCTGACTCCGCTGCCCTCTTTGAGCTTGTAAGCATAGCACCTCCACCCAGGCACCTCATAGACATAAAAATTAGGGCTGGAAGGGACCTCGGGAGATCATCGAGTCCAGCCCCCTCACCTCACTTCAGCACTCACCAGATCTGTATTCGCACCTTGATTCCATCCACTTCAATAGTTTTCATCTTAAAGTCCACCCCTGGGGAGGCAAGGAGAGAGAGAGGTTATGAGGCACCAGGCTATGGCCTTCCCTTGTCCATGGCCCTGCTCCTGAGCATGTCACAGGGGTTGTGGCACAAGATGAATGGCATATACAGAAGCACAAAGCCAATTAGCAGGGGCAGTGGCAAGAACCAACATTTCTATTGACAGTATTTCCAAAATCATCCAATAGCTACAGAGACAGGAAGCAGTGTTTAGAGCAGCAGAACAAGAGAGGATGCCTAAATGGGAACGGATGGGCTGGGCAGGTAGATCCCTGTGCCCTGGCTTCAACTCCCTACCTGCCTTGTTCACTCTATGCCCTACCCCTGCCACTTCCTATGTCCTTAGCAATGCCCATATCCCTCAGGTTCCCGCTGTACCCCAGCACCAGTGTCCTGCTGTTCCTTGCTTCTAGAGGCCCTTCAGATTTGGGCCAGACAAAAAACTGAGCTGAAAGGCAGCAAGCCCATCTGAACAAGACACGGATCAACCTGTTCACATATCAGAGTGGGGTTTAGAAAACCAGGGAGGAGGGGTGGTCCTGGCATAGGGTTTCTGTCATGGAGGACAGCAAGGACCCCTACACTCTCAGCAGCACACAGGTGTGCCTTAGCCACACAGCTTTTCAGTGCAGAGGAGAGCATTCACTTCAGCTGCTCTGCTAGGAACAGGGCCCGCAGGCCCTGGTACAGGGAGGCTTCCTCATACCACCCATCCACAGGCCTTATGCTGAGCCATCCTCTGACCAATTGACTGAGAATTGGCAGCACTGGGCATTGGTAGCTTTCCAGGGATGGTGAGCCGCACTTTTCCAGCTCTGCTATTAGGAGATATTGTGGATACTTCTCTAATGAGCATGGCACTTGCCTTGCTACACACACCTCATCATTGCTTCATATTCTTGTGCTTCAGGGAGGAAGAGAGGCTAAAACCTGGTGGTTACTTATAGTTATCTCAGATCATGCCAGTTCAACAAGAACTAATGCAGAAAGCTTTGGGCTACAGGGTGGGACTTGGCTGGCTCAGCAACAAGCCAAACCCAAAAGCAGATACTCTCTCTAGGGCCACTGAGGCAACCACTCTAGACAAACCCTTCCAGGTCCAAGGAGAGTCTGTCAGGGATTCCTCGGCAAGGGCAATTTGGATCTTCCAGTAAGTGGGATATTTACAGGCAGTATTTCTAGGGGCATGGTGTTAACTATTAAGAGCAGATGCGGGTGGGGAACAGAACCAAGAATCTTCATCCTGCAAGGCATTGCAGGAAGGAGGATGAGAGTCTGGTTCTAGTCCTAGATCACGCAAACTTATTTTCCGTGAAAACATATGGAAGAGGGAAATACTTGCCTTACTTACAAAGAAAAGAATAAAAGGCCTATGAAGTAACACGGGCTATGAAGTCCATACAAGGCAGTGAATCAAACTCACAACACCCTGGCTCCCAGCATAGTACATTTTCCCTAAGCTAGAGGACATCTGATGCAGGTGAGAGCACAATCAGACTGCTGCAACTAGCTTGATGGTTTGGGAGCATATACTGGGCCCCTGGAACAGAGGCAGAATGGGCACATGCAAATTCCCACAGTTCTGCAAAGTGGCCAAATCAGGATGGCTTTCCAAAGGCAGCAAAAGGAACTGTTCCAATCTCAAGACTAAAAAAGGGAGAGCTTCTGCTCCAAGAGGCAGCAGTGTGACAGCTAGGAGACTTTACCCTATTCCTGTTCAGCTTTGCTCCAAGAACAAATTCCTCATCGTGCAGTTCATCTGGCAGCAAAGATAGAACATTACACCTACCCACCTGGAGAAGAACAGTTTGGAGAAGTCACACAGCATGGAAAACAGAAGGGGAGAACAGATCTGTTTGGTGGCCTGAATGACAGGCCTGATACCCATGCATCTTACAGTGACTAGATCTGTGTTAGTCCTTGTACTATGACACCAGAGAGCAGCTGCTGTGTTGTTAAATCCGTATCTTTGGGCTCCCGACATGCTACTTTCCTCCACACACTCCTTAGTGCAGCTGCATTTGGTAATGGGTATCTCTGTGCCTGACTTGCCTGTTTTTCTGAAGCCACCACGCCCCGTTCCCCAAAAGCCAGCTCTTTGTGACTGCAACAGCTCCCTTGCTTTGGTGCATTACAGTGAACAGCCAAAAGTGAAGACTGTGTGCATGCCATGGCCTAGACCACACAAGGCATCAGTCAGTGTCTGCATGCTCTTGTATTCACCTGAATGAACTCAATCACTCTTTCCAGATTTTCAGGCTGAGATATTGCGCAGGGAACTCAGGTACTGACTCTACAGCTCCTGGCTGAACTAGGGCGTCCCTCGGTAGAAGGCATAGCACATCATCATTCCCAGCCATCAGTCTTAGGAGACCATGGAGATTGTGCCTTTTGTGGGTTACCAGGCACCACCACAACTTCTTGAGTGGCTGAGGAGTCCAACGCATGACAAGCAGACCTTCCAACAAGCTATACATACAAACTCAGTTGAGCTTGCACTGGTGTGCTGAGTACCATTTTGGCTTGCTTGCCTTTGGTGCCTCTTCTCTAGCTTATCACTGACTCTCTCCAGCTTGAAGTGATATAGATCATTCTTCACAGCAGCTTTCCACTCTCAGCAGTCCAAAGCAATTGATTCCTAGCACTTGCCATCAACATGCGGCTCATGAAGGTTTTTCTTGCAGACATCAACAAAACGGAGTTTGGGCCATCCAAGTTGATATTTGTCAGTGGCCAGCTCACCATGGAGTATGTCCCTGGGGATTTGGCCATCACTCATACGATTCACATGTCCTAACCAACTGAGGCATCTCTGTCTCAGATGCACCTCGGGAGGAACAACCCGCACCATACCTACAGGTTAGGGAACTCCCCTCTTGTCAGCACGGAGGCGGAAAAGGATCT
>NW_017728937.1:6183142-6199031 GCF_001723895.1 Crocodylus porosus | reverse complement strand
GGGGCAGCAGGGCAGGCCCTATGAGGAGAGGCTACGGGACCTGAACCTGTTCAGCCTCCAAAAGAGAAGGCTGAGGGGGATCTTGTGGCCTGTTATAAACGAGTCGGGGGATCAGCAGGCATTAGGGGAGTCACTGTTCCCCCGAGCACTGCCAGGAGTGACCAGGAATAACAGCCACAAGCTGGCAGAGGGTCATTTGACCCCAGTACTCTTTCCTGCCATGGCAGGGGGTCGGACTAGATGATCTGCTCAGGTCCCTTCCGACCCTAGAAACTATGAACATGCTGGGTATCTGGGCCCATTCCAGAACAGCAAAGTTGGGGGTTTTGTCACACCATGTTATGCCCAGGATACGATGGAGACATCGAAGATAGAAACTGTTCAGTTTTCTTTCTTCCTTGGCATAAGGAGTCCATGTTTCACTGTCATACAATAGAAAGCTAAGTATGCAAGCACCATAGATGGACATCTTTGTTGACAGAGCAAGCATTCTGTTTTCCAAACTCTCTTTTTAAATTTAGCCATGGTGTTGCTTGCCTTTCCAATATGAGCATTAAATTTCAGCTTCCAAACCAAGTTCTTGCAAAATAGTGAAATCCAAGTAAGTGAATTTTTCAACCACTTCCAGGCTTTCATAATTTATTCTAATTTCAGGAGGGTGGTCAACTTGTTGACCTGTGACTACTGTCTTCTTTAAGCTAATGGTCAGACTGAAATAGTCACAAGCAAGAGAAAGGTGATCCATGAGACTCTGCAGTCCCGCTTTTGAACGAACAATTGTTACATTATTAGCAAAGAGCATTTCACAGACAAGAACTTCTCGCATTTTCATTTTCATTTTGAGATGAGCAAAGTTAAAGTGTTTCCAATTGGATCTGGTCTGAAGGTATTCTCCTTCCAAACAGCTGTTGAATGCATATTTGAATAGGACAGTGAAGAAAATCCCAAACAAGTGTTGGAGCTAGGACATAGGCCTGTTTGGTACCACTCTTGATTTCAAATTCTTCTGAATGTGACCCAAACTGCACCGTTCCATGGATACTGATGTGGAAGACTTGATGCTTAGGAGCTTAGGATGGCAGCCAGTCTTCTTCAGGATTCAGAACAAGCCATCTCTGCTGACAAGATCAAAAGCTTTGGTGAGATCAAATACTATGTACAAAGATTTCTTTTGTTTGTGGAGCTTCTTGTAGCTGTCTCAAGGAGAATATGATATCTGTCACAGATCTACCAGCTCTAAAACGACACAGACTCAGGGTAGACTCTTTCCACAAGGGTCTGCAGTCTTAGCAGAACAACTTCAGTGAACAGCTTCCCCATGATGCAAAGTAAAGGATATACCACCATAGTTACTGCAGTCGCTAGTATCACCTTTATTTTTGTAGAGTGACTATGCTTGCATCTTTCATGTCTTGAGGAACTTCACCTCGTTTCCAACACATACATATTAATTCATGGAGATGGAAGAGGAGGACGGATTTCCTGCGCTTAATAACTTCAGCCAGTAAGCAATCCACACCTGGGGCTCTACCACAAACAAGCTGATCAATGGCTTTTTCTACTTTGTCTACAGTAGGTTCATGACCAAGTGCTGTCAGGGTTGAGAGGTTTTCAAGTGCGCTAAGAGCAAAGTCACGGACCACATTCTCACAAGAAAAGAGCTCTGAGTAATGTTCAACCTATTCATCCATCTGCTTACTGTGGTCATTGATGACTTCACCTGTGGAGGATTTTAAAGGGGTGGTCTTCCACAGAACAGGCCCGAGAGCTTTCCTAATGCCCCCAAACATTGTTTGCATGTAACCTCAGTCAGCAACTTTTTGGATACTTTTGCACAGTTGTAGCCAATAATAGTTTCCACACCGTCTCAATGTATGTTTGACCTTTTGCTGGATCTCCTGAAGTGCCTGAAAGTTGGAGTGGCTAGGATCACATTTATATTTAAGGACAACTGACCATTTCTTTTCTATGAGTGGGATCATTTCAGATGAGTTCTCAACAAGCCAGCCATTTGAGCTGCAATGCAAGGTACGGGCAATCCTCAGACTTACGACACAATTGGTTCCTGAATACGGTGTCTTAAGTCGAAATGTTGTAACTCAGAATGCATTTTCTCATAAGAAACAATGTTATAAATGGGGGATTGGTTCCTGAACCAAGGCCCAATACCCTATTTTCACCAAAAATACTCCAGAATTTTGTACTCAGTCAATTATAGATGAGTAATATAGCAACATTAACGTATTTATATTGTAAATAGCAACCATATTGATTTGGAAGGCCTTCTTTGAGGTGACTGCTGGACTTTTTGACGGGTTCTTGGCTGAAGGGAGTCTTCTCAGGCGTCTTGGCTGCAGGTTTTTCTGGAGTCTTGTCTACTTTCTTACAGAAAGTGTCCAAGGGAGTTTGGACAGATGTTCTCCAGGCAGATAGGCTATGCAGCAAACTTGTTCACTGGCATGACATTGCATCAGATCAAGCATTGTAAATCAAAACTGACATCATAAAGTTGAAACAGGGTGTCAATTTATAAACATTGTAAGTGCAAAATGTTGTAACTGGAAGCATTGTAAGTCAAGGACTGCCTGCCACAAGAATCCAAGGCAGTTCGATAGATCATTCCTTTGAGCTGAAGCCATTTCTCCTCAGCAGTATTATACAGCTTAAGATATGATAGAGCCCCGGAGAGAGTTTTAGTGAATTGAGAGGATGTGTCTTTAGCTTTCAGTCATGTGGCATTTATTCATAGTAAGGAGAGGTTCTTGCTCTTGTACAATTTCCTGGGATGCTATTTGACTTTAGCGCATACCAATGAATGATCGGTATCAGCCAGCACTCCGACAGGATTGCATAACAATTACATCATGGAAGTCCCATGAGGTGATAATTAGGTCAAGTTGATGCCAGTGTCCAGATTTTGGGTGGCACCAAGATACTTTATGTTGAGGTTTCTCACTGAAGAAATAATGTGTTATACGCAGCTCACTGCATGAACATAGCTTGAGTAAACTGTGTCTGTTTTATTCATTTTGTCAACACTGTTGGTCCCCAAACAGTAAGGCCAAGCAGCGTGACCATCATCAACCCTTTCACTGAAGTCTCTGAGCAGGAGGATTTTTTCTTTGGGTGAAATATTATTAAAGTACTAAGCTCATCATAGAAGCAGTCCTCTGATTCAGATGAAGTGGTAAGAGCTGGAGCATATGCATGTAAGATACTGACAGGACTAGAGGTAGTAGTGAGTCAAAGAACCATAAATCTTTCAGAGCCTTTGTTTGTGGGTTCTATTGCAAACAGCAACTTATTTTTTACTCCAAACCTAACAACATGATCTCCAGTTTCTTTGGGCTGTTTCCCACACCAGAAAAGGGTAGTTCATAAATTCATAGAATCTATGTATGTATAAACTACCCTTTTCTGGTGTTGCAGTTCTTCTCTTTCAGGCAGCTAGTGCCTGGTAGTCTGGTCTCCTGTAGAGTGACAATATCAGCGTTCAGTCTCAGCAGTTCTGCAACAATTACTGTACTTTCGCATGTGTTGTTAATGGTTTAGAAGTTGTGGGATATACCTGGGGTTATTGTCCGTACATTCCAACTTCCAGTCTTTAGGATTGAAAGTTTTCTCCTTACATTTTTTGTAGTAGCTGGTAGTATGTGATAGCAGTCTGCTTTCAAGTTGAATCTCTAAGCTCCAAGCACCCACTGAAGCACCAGACTGTGACAGGAAAACACCTTATTGGCTGGGGACTGCCATGCTTCAGGCAGGTGGTAGTTTTCCAAAGAGGTGTGATGACCTCTTTCACCATGGGAGACAGTCCCTGGCACCTGGATCTCTGCCAATCAATCCATGGCTTATAACCAGTAACTGTTGATTCCTACTTGTTTCAATGTGTTGACAAAGCTGGAGTAACCTCTCCAGGGTGCAAAAGACTGGGCATTTACTAAGTGATCAAGAGTTGCCCAAGCTTCAGAATCACCCTTTTGATTTTGCCAACATATCCACTGGAAAGGTAGAACCAATACAATGTGGGGCCAGGCAAGTTGCAGGAGCTGCTAGAAAGACGACTGAATAATTGCCTAACCGCCTTAGGGGCTCCACTCCAGATTTTCTGTCAGGGTTTACTCCTAGCCTTCACCTCTCCCAAGGCAAACCCCAAAGCAGTGGCTGTGGTTACTGTCATCTCTGTCCACCAGCTTTGCCGCTGAGAAAGGTCTTCTTCCATCTCAGCTGCCATTGTGATGATCAGAGGACAGCTCTTAATGATGAGAACTGTCTCCCCTTACCAAGTTCAGCCCATTGGTGAAAGTGGCTGCCCAAGGCACAACACGCGGAGCTATTAGTAAGAGTTGGATATGAGTGAGTAATCCCAAACCACCTCAACAAGGTATCGCTGTTTGAGAAACAAAGGTTCTACCCCTCCTTAAACACTCCATGCACCTCAGGCATAATACATAATATCCCAAAAAACAGGACAGGGGGCCTCTCTCTCACAGGAGCACTGAGAGCAAGGGTAGGCCACACCCTAAAAAGGGAATTTTGCAAAACCTCAGAGAAAGAAAGAGATTCCTGCAATGTCCTTCCATACAGGCTTTCTGCCTTTGCTACCAGAGACTTTGGCTGTTTATAACAATTACACCCATTTAACTTCAGTTCAGTTAAATCCATGCTAATGCATACGTGGACACTTAATTTTGGCTTATGCCAATTTAGTTTAATTTGGAATTTACCAGATTAAGGTCAATTGATACATAACAGGTAAATGTAGGGCAGAAAAACCTTGCTGCAGGGCTGGCACCATTTATTATGCTGTGTTCCCTCCTCCCCACAGCTAAATGCATCAAACAATCAGAAGCCACTGAATGCTAATCAACTCTAGAAACCCACTGTGTAAAGCTGCCCAGAGGAAAACAGAGGAGAGCCCTGCCTGGCTACATCCAGCAGTGATGCTCTATGCATCTTCCCCAGACAAACATGCAGACATGCATATATTCCCAGATTGGCAAATCACTTGAGAAAACTGTGGGGGTACCATCCTGCTCACTGTGAGCTAGTGGAGCTTCACCACTCAATTAAAGCTGGCCAGGAATTTTTCAAGCAGTCAGAAAAGGGTGATGTATCAAAATCATAATGTTATGGGAACAGACTTGTCATGACTAAGCTTTGCCAGGCAAGCTCTCTCCAATGATGGCATTTCTGGTAAAAGTGAGACAGACCCAGATGCAAGTCCCTGCTCTGAAGCAGTCAAAGAAAGGATGCAAAGTTGTCTCCCACAGCTGAGGCACACAGAACCACCAGTCCTGGCTGTCTAGTGCAGCTCCCTCTTGATTTGTAGGGAAACCTTCTTGGTTTTGTCTGGGTCAAGAACAGGAATATTTCTGAAATCTCAGAATGTTTTGTGCGACAAAAAAATAATTTCCTGTCCAGCCTACCTCCCATCACCAGCTCCAAAACCTGTCCAGTCTCCTCTGGCTGTTGATGCATAGTACTGTGGCTGGTTACTGAGGCCAGCTGTGCTGAGCAGCATAGATACCCCCAAAATTTTTTTAGCTAGGATTTCAACTCAGGCCCGTGACTCATTTTCTCTGCCCTCCCCCTGTTGGGAGTGATTTGGAAGAATACCAAGGCCTCGGATTGAAATGTGTTTCTAAACATTTCCCTCCTCCTTGGTTTCTACCGATTTAGATCTTGCCCTGGCAGGAAATTGAGAATTCGTCAGCTGCTAATTATTATTATTTAGAGAGCAGAGTCATGCATTCAATCCCAACAGTAACAACAGTCATTTCGTGTCTCAGACTGCCTGTCTGGGGGAGGGCACCAGGGTTCACAGCCATCTGATCCCTGTGGTATACGGTGTGTTTAAACAGAAATAGGAGACTCTGGATGGAGGTGCAGAGGAAGCACATCCCTGTGTGGAGCTGTCCATGGTACAGCTTTACAGCAGTGGCTGTGCTGTGCACACAGCCACCTTCCAGAGCCAGCTAATTAGGGCAGTGCTTCAGTAAAAGGAACCATTACCACTGGAGGGTTTCATTTTGTGTGTTTCGACTCCATTGAGCCATAGGCCAATGTCATTACAATGATGCCATAAGAAGCCTAGCAACAGCTCTTCAACAGGAGGCAGCCTTGTCACCTGAGCTCACTCGGTCTGCCTTGTCAAGGTACACTGATTCAGGTTTGGCAGTGCAATAGAGGGGCCATCCTCTGCTTCAGAGGAGACCTGCATCAGGAAGACAAGCAGCTGATGCTAGCGTACTAAAGATGCCTACTCTAACAGGGGAAACAGAGGGATTGGGATACTGAGCATCAGGTATGCTACATGACTACCCAAGCCAGAAGTCGGTTGGGTCTGACCAGCCTGGGGCTTCTTAAAAGAACAGCAGCCTGCTCTGGTATTGCCCTCGTCTGCCCCCTGACAGGGGACAGAGAGAGGGATGGTGGGTATTGTATTGTATTGTTTGTTGTTATTGTTTAGATCTTGAATAATTTGCTTCCTAGGGGGGCAGGAAATGAGTGAGTGGATTTTGGGACAGCAATGGCCCCCTATGAAAAGGAGGTACAGATTGGAAGAGTGGAAGAGAAAGTAAGCAGTGTGCAGGGTGAGGGGCTGGGGGGCTCCACTATGAGGCAGGGGAGTGAGAATGGATAGGAATGGGAAGAATATGAGGGAGGGTGGACAGGAAACTATTTTCTGGTTGCTTTCTTTTATAGAGGTAGTGAATAAGTGAATGTGGGCTGGGAAGCAAGGTTGGGTTGGCCTGAAATAATTGCCTGCCTCTGGTATAGAGGAAAAGGCTGGGGCTGTCTTTGGAGAAGACCAGCTGCACAGAAGAAGGGACCAGATTTTGCTGGACTACTCAGTGAAGGCTTTGTCACTGCTGTTGTTGGGCAGGCACTGCTGCACATCCATGGTGTGTGTGTGTGAGAGGGAGAGAAAGGGAGGGAGAGATCAATCGATGGACTGGCATTGTTAGCCAATGCCCATTCACAAACAGGGACAGGAGGGGCTTCAAGAAGTCACATCTAGTACAATCCCTTCCTCAGGCCAGGATCAGCCCTGCCTGAACTATCCCAGCAAAGTGGTCATCTAACCAGCATATAAGAACTCCTTGTGAGAGGGAGTTCACACCCTCTCAGGCAATCAGTTACAGCAGCAAACCTCCCTCAGCAGCCATCTGAGCTCTAAGATTCAGAGCTCATAGATGTTTTTCAATTTCCTAGGCTACTTATGCTCTGGGGAAGAATAGATGGGGTGGGATTTGAGAGGAATGACTGCCATGCCATGACAGAGTGAGATCAGGGAGACCTTGTGGTGAGCATGTGCACAGCACCACAGACTCAGGCCCCCGCCAGTGCCTGCTGCACAGCACTAGGGCTGAGATGTCTAAAGGGTGAGGGCTGTTAAAAGGAAGCTGAGTTTGTAGCCCCAGGATGTCATCAGGAGTTGATTCAAGTCTCTGTGAGGATCAGCAGGGGTCTGAGGACCCACCACACAAGAGCATGTAGCAAACAGCAAGACAGCAGTATTGCTCAAGATATACCCTTGTCCCTGTAAATATACCAAGCAGTCCTTGCCCCCAGTCATGGCAAGGGATACAGGCTTTATCCCTGACACAGCCTCACGCTGGGCTTGGTCCAGGAGACTGTGGTTCTGTCATTCAGACTTTAGAGGTGACGGTTGATCCTTCATCCCATCACTCATTACTACAGCCCCCACCAGCACCCATGAAACATGGGATTTTTTTTTTAATGTGTGAAACCACTATATTCTTTTCCCTGACCTTCTCCCCAGAAAAGACTGGACAAGTTTTCCAGGGAGATTCAGCCCATGCCTGATTGCTTAAAGCTCAGCAGAATTATAACAGAACCAGAGAATAGGAAAGCAGTGGGCAGTGCTACCGCTGTACTACAAAGCCTCTAGAGAGAATTCAAACTTCATCTAAGCCATTTCTACTCACTGCACTGACCCTCCCACCCTCTGCTTTTCCCCCTTACCGGATCTGGGATACAGTCACTGGGCCTGACACAGCATGCAAACATTCCCATTCACACCACTGAACTAAATGTCGGCTATTAAGTGAGAGATTAGGGGGGTGTAGAAAACCAGCCACTGCCAGAAGCATGAAAAGAGGGGAAAGCAGAGTCTCTTATTTATTTGGGTATCACAATGGTGTCAATACATATCAAGGTCCCAGCGTGCCACGCCCCACAGGGTATCTATGCCCAGACAGCCCAAAGTCTAAGCATGTCCCAGGAAGGAGGGGAAACAACTTGTCCAGGGGTTGCCCACCAGAGCAGTAGCAGGTCCAAAGGTCTTAATCCCGTGTCTAGCTGTCCTGCTGGAACAGAGAGCCAGAAGGCTCTTGTTACTTGAAGAGAAAAGAGTAGCAGGCAGGGCTGGCTACAAGGAAAATAGACAGCTGGGGAAATGGCAGAGGCTAGGAGTTACTCTGCTCAACAGAGCTGGCTACTCTCCAATAATCCAGCAGGGCAGAACCCTGCTTGGGAGCACAGGTGCTGCTTTCCAAGCAGTGAACTAGCAAGCTGCACTGAAGGCTAGTCCGGAAGCCTACTTGGGAAACACCTGTGGGAACTCAGAGAGCCATATGACCAAATGGGGCATAGCTTCCAACTCTATAAACCCAGGGGCTGAGCCAGAGTAGACAGTCTGACCCTGGAGGCTGAAGTGGAAGGAGCAACAAAGACCCAGAGAGCTCCTACAGTTGGCACCAGTGTTACCTTGGGGAAAGCAAATAGAACGCATCTACCTTGCAGAGGAATGTGACCCAGGATAAGAGGAAGCCTTGTTGTACAGGTAGGTAGCCAGAGAGGCATATTCCTTTGTCATATTTTATACTGGTTTGTGGAAGAAACTGAGGGTTAGTTCAGAGGTCCTATGAGTGCCTGAGCGGCATGTGATTGCTTTGGGCCCCGTTAGGGGTCAGGCACAAAGTGCAGACTGGAGCCAGAGGGCCCACAGCCTGAAATGGCAGCAAGTCCAGAGAGGGGCAGAGCCTAGGGCCAGAGGACCTGGAGCCCAAAAAGGGGCAGCAGTGCCCAGAGCAGAGTGGGACAAAGGCCAGGGGACTCAGTGCCCAAAAGAGGTGGAGACAGGGGCCACAGGCCCAGTGCCCAGAGCAGGGCAGAGATGGAATACAGTTACAGACAAGCCCATAAAAATCTGTGTAATATTCCAGAGCATCTGTCACATGCATAAAGACACCAGGGGCCTTCGATTAACAAGCTGAGTTTTGTCAGACTGCTTCTAACCATGTTAAATTACCATCTGATCATAGATCCTGCCTGTTTCTTGCCTATGAGCTCAAGACTCTGGAAGAGAAAGAAATTCACCTGCTTTGCTTCCTTACAGAAGAAAGGGCTCACCAGCATACTGAGTGCACACCTTCCATCGTCTGGACTCCAGGGCTGCTTCTCTGGGAGGGAGTTGCTAGGGAACAACGTCCTCTAGCCACAAGGTAGCAAAGCAAGGTTATATCTGACCAAAGAAAAGGGGCTTAATCAAAGTAATGGGGCAGACTGTGAAAGGAGGCACGAGGTCATCCTCACTGCTGGCAGAAATGTTGTCAGCAGAGGGTGAATGCTCAGGTGCCTGTGGTGCACATGAAAGGCATGGTTCTGCTTCGTCAGAAAGCACCTAGCACTAAGTGCTTCAACCCCTCCAGAAGTTCAGGAAAGGATGCAGCAGGGAGCAGCTTCAGGGAGGCACTGTGGGGATTTTTAATCCACTGCATGGCACCACAAAGAATGAAAACTTCTTGACCCTTCACAGCAGGTACATGGATGGATCTAGGATTTTGAAAGGGGAGTGAGGTGGTATATCATCACATAACACAATGCATATTATTCTCCAATTAAAAATAAATTAGAAGCTTTAGGAGTCTAGAGCTATAATATTTAGTCTGAGATCCAAGCAAAAACATATAACTGAGTTTGTGGCAAGGAATGACTGCCAGCTGTATGGTGGGGCAGGCACCTGGTGCCAGACAAGTACAGCTGTTGACCCCCAACCTGACTACACACAGAACTGCCTGAACCCCAACATGTAGGTCCCTCAGACACTCCACCATGCCCCAAAAAAGTCCCTCACTGCCCTTTATGCATTGACTCTGCCACCTCAAATGCCCCTAGTTCCACTCTGTCCCCTGTAATCCAACACGCCCCTGGGGGTTACAAGAAATAATTGCCATAAGCTAGCAGAGAACAGATTTAGACTGGACATTAGGAAGAACTTCTTCAAAGTTAGAGTGGCCAAAATCTGGAATAGGCTCCCAAGGGATGTGGTGCTCTCCCCTACCCTTGGGGTCTTCAAGAGGAGGTTAGATGGGCATCTGGTTGGGGTCATCTGAACCCAGCACTCTTTCCTGCCTATGCAGGGGGTTGGATTTGATGATCTATTGAGGTCCCTTTCGACCCTAACATCTATGAATATCCCCCATACTCAGCCTCACCCCATTATTCCCCAAGCCCTATCAGACATCACTGTCCCCTCATATCCCAGCAAGTCCTATCCTGCCCCCATGCACCCACTGCACCCTGAACAGGTTCTTCCCCATCATCCCTCAGCCACCTGGACCTTTCACCTGGGTTTATGCTGCCCTGGCAGCACCACTCTAACATGCCACTGAGCCCTCCCCTGCCCCTCTGAGCACCCAAATGTGACTGAAGGAATGGGTCACTACAGTAACTTACCCCTTTTGCAATCCCTGCTGTTACTGACCGCTTTGCCGTTGCACAGTTCAGCTTACCTAGCCATGTCCCTCCTTGCATCTGATTTGTTGTGGGTTCAAATCCCCTAGGAACAAAGGGTGCCTATACACGAGCAGGGAGGCTGCTCTGACACACTGTAATCCTAGCATGTCAGAGCAGACTCAATTACTGTGCTCCAGCAACCACTTACATCTTGTGTATCAATGTGCTTTAGAAAAAGTGCCCCAACCACCATTTTGAAATGCAAGGATACTGGTATATGAGACTTTCTGGGTGCTTTAATTAGAGCAGCTCTCAGAGCCACAGAGAACATGTTTATAAACACCCAATGCCACTCAGTACAGGTACCTAGATAGGGACAGACCTGTATTGGACACCATAGGGTAGGTGAGCAAATTGCTAGGAATAGATAACACAGGTAACAATTGTAGAAGAAAATAGCTTGATTAGAGAAAGCTGTGAAGAGATTAGCAGGAATCAAACAGATAGTAATGAGCCTTTAAGTTAACTGACTCCCTCAGTTCCACCTGAATAGAAATGTGGCTGTCCCTGCTGGGCAATTTATGTTAAACTTTGACTAGAACAGGAATTAAAGGAGAATGCAACTGTACTACCAAACCCCCTCTGGACCTGCCTGGGCAGGGGCTGCATGCTTGCAACACATATGACAGTGCAGCCATTTCCAGTGACCACAGGGAGAGTCAGGGTGCTTTTGCACCCAAACCAGATGTGGCAGTGATCCTGTCCATTGACCACCAGCCCTTCATCTGCCAAGTGCCCCCCCATGCCATGGTAAAGATCAGTGTTGTGGCACAGTGAAGCAGGATCCTTGGCTCTGCAGACACTATGTGACTTCCCAAGGTAACATAATTAGACAGCAATCAGAAGGACAGGCTAGAAAGTAAACAGCAACAACTCTTGGGAGTAGGCACAGTGCACTGTGTCACTGAAATGCCACCCATGTCCATGTCTACCCCCTTCCATCTGCAGACCCACCCAGGACATAGGGACATAGTTTTGCCTGCATGGCAGAAAAAGCCTAGAGAACTATTGAGCACATAAGCCAGGATTTCTAAACTCACCTCTCCAATCAGGGTTTCAGATACCTCCTGTCTTTAACAAGCAGTATGGCAGGGGTGTTACATCTATATTATGGGGCAGGACAGGGGCACAAAGAGACTAAAGGGATTCGGAAGTCAGTGGCACAGCAGGAATGTCTATGCTCTATTGTTGGTATTTCCCATGCTTCTGAGCTTTGCTGGTTGCCTTATGAGGTCAGGAAGGAATTTTTCTCCCTCCTGTTGCTACACAACAAGGGTTTTTCCTCACCTTCCGCAGAAGCATTGGGGGTTAGCTGCTGCCAAGGCTGGGGATTTTGACTGAGGTGTGCCAGTACTCCTGCAAGAACTAAAACCCAGAGGTTCCTTTGCTTAGGATCCCACCAACTGCCACATTTAGGGTCAGGAAGGAATTTTACCCCATGGTCAGACTGGTGTGGACTATTGTGAGGGGTCTGCCTTCCCTGTACTGGGATGCGTGGCTCTCTTCCTTGGATCTTTTGAGTATGTGTTAACAACCCTCGTGGCAGCAAGACAATGACCACCATTGTCCCCCTGCTTTACCTGTGGCAGATTAAGGTGCTACACCTTGTAGTTGCATGGCAGGGTTTACTATGTAGTTAGCAACAAGTTAGATGATTTGCAAGGGACTGTTTGGATAGAAATGGTTCTGCCTCAGACAGAGGGTTGGACTAGATGACCTGCAGAGGTGCCTTCCAGCCCCACTTCTCTATGATTCTATGAAGCTGACCCTAGGTCTCTTCTATCACTGGCTCCAAGTCCAGATTAGCTGTTCTGTCACTCCATTAAACTCCACAGGGGCTGAGGGGTGTTTGGCCCTCCCAGCAGCCACACTATTTGTTTATCTGTCAGATGAAGACAGAGGATCCCATTTTGTAAAAAGCCTCAGCTGCTGCATTTTCCAGCTGGAACTTGTTGTGTTTTTAAATGAGGGAACCTGACCACAAGGGTCCCTCCTACTGCCCTACTCCGTTTCTCTACCAGTCTCTAGGGCAGGGGTCTAGCATGGCATGCAAGGCCATTTTACTTGGCACACCACCACCAGCCCAGGCTCTAAGCAGCTGCTGCTGCCAGCCACGGAGCTCAGGCTATTTATTCCCAGCAGGAAACTGGGAGGCTGCAAGTAGATTAGGCTCCATGGGCTGGCTGCAGCTGGGAGGCTGCAAATAGCTGCTCCAGGCTCCGGCATGCCAGCACTCTGGCACCTTTCAAGATAGACATTGTGGCTTTTTTGGCATTCCAGCCAAAAAACTTTGTCTATCCCTGCTCTATGGAAACAGTGTGACAGCAGTCTTGAGAACAGATTCTTGGAGAAGCATGAGTTAGGCCCCCAAAAGCCAGGAGACTCATTCTTAATCCATCATTCCACAATACCGGGGATTTAAAAATTTGCTTTCTGGTGTTGGATCTTTTGGGTGTCTTGTTTTTCCTGCTTTCCTCTACAATCATAAGGGCCAGAAATGTCCATTATACAACTAAGCAGAGAGTCTTGTCCAATCATTGGACTCCAGGAGGTGAGGCTTTAAGGAAAAACACACAGAAATACCTCAAATATGCGCCCTAAAAACCAATGATACCACAAGAGAGATCGTCAGGACAGGTCTCAGGCCTCAAATGCCTGTGAACTTTGAAAAAGCTTAAATCTGAATTCAGGCTTATGTTTAAGGAAGTGAGGCAGGGCCAATCCTGTTTCTCATCATCAGTCAAGAACCTAGTGTGATATCACTGCAAGTTTTGACATACTTCAGTTGTAGACATCACAGCTAGCTGCTATTTTAAATGGAATTAATCTCTACTCTTGCATATATCACTTCCAAACAATCATATTCTGTGAGAACTCTAGCTCCAGATCTGAAATTCACAGTGAAACATCACGTTTCAGGTGTGGCTCAATCAATAGAAAGGTGGAGAGAAGAAAGAAAACAAGAGATCTTCCTCTGAGAAAATCATACCAGGGCCGCCAAGCTGAATTGCTTTGGGTCCAATATAATCACCCCTGAACATTTGGAAGCCAGGCTTAAGGATCAAGACCCTTCCAAGTGAGCTATTGTTTGTTTTCTGCCTTGAGTCAAATCACAGCAAGACAAGCAGACCTGAAAGGCCCTTTTGGGTCACTGAGCTAGCCCCGTATCATCACAGGTATGCACATCATGCAGCACCTTTCAGAATCTGATCCTACAAGGAGAGGAGCCAGTACCACATGAAACACAGAAGCAGTAGCCATACAGCCATTCAGCATGGTACCGGGGGGCCAAAACTTACCTTGGGATATAAGCATTAGTGATAACAGGAGTTGTGCCTGTTTGAGCCAGGGCTAAACTTGTACCAGGGTGAGTCACAGAGAAGCAGTATTAATACAAGTTTGCCCAGATCGCTATGACTAGGGTGAAGGCCTGAGTTTAGCAGCAATGACTTGTTCTAAGTAGCCTGCTGTCTGCTTTCCTTCAGAGGTCACACTAGGTTGGACCACCCCCACTCCAAAGAAGCAAGTTCAGAGAGGCAACCACACTAATTCAGCATTCATGAGACTGACTGCCAAGATACAAGTGCCCGGGCAGACGCATCCAAAACCACTGCCAGCTCCTGCCATCTGATTATCCAGAGTTCAGCATCGGTTGGTTTTCATAAAGCCCCAGCCTCCTGAGTCAGGTGATTATGGGAAAACATCAGCTTTCCTTTAAGAAGCAAGCCCTTGGGATTGCAGAGAAAATAGCTTGGGTCCCACTAGCTTCCAGGCTTCAGAGAGCACAAGGGCAACTGGTGGCCTGGCTAGTTCAAGGAAAATCTCTTTCCTTGTCCCTGGCTGGGATGGAGCACCTAGGCTTGGAGGAACACGAGTTCCTCTCTTCTTGCAGCTAGACAGCTCTGTCTCCCCAGACTCTCCAGGGCACTGATCATGCTGGGGTGAGCGTGAAGCAGAAGACAAGTAGACAGCAATATCTAGCTATGCAGCCCCACAGTGTGGTTCCTGAAGAACTCAGGGCAGGGGGAATTAAATGGAACAGAGCCTCCTGCAATCGTCAGACCTTGGCTCCTGGAAAGCTGCTGCCCAAGGGCTGATTTCACACACAAGAGAGTAAGTGACCTCAAGCACAGGATGACCAGTCCCTTTGCTGAGCGTATAGCCCAACAGAGAGATGACCATACACAGGAAGAAAGCAGGTTCTCTCCCCTCCTAAATGAAACATAGCTCTAGTTCTTTGATGCTGGGAGTACTTTCTCCTCCAGAAAATGGCAGTCCTTGCCGTGTACTTCAGCTAGAGAAAGGGCTGGATGTTGAAGGAAAGCTCTCTCCCACCCAGTTTCAGTTATGGTCATATCAGCCCCCTGCTGCAGTGCAGCCAGGCCTGGGGCAAAGCCGAACAGGGCCCTCACAACACGCAACAATGGGATGTGCCAGTCTGTGGTGGGAAGCAAGGAGACTACAGAAACCTCTTGAGCTGGCAGGGGAAGATTAGGCAATGCAACCTTCCAAAGGTGGAACCGAGGTCTGGCAGAAAGACTCCAGTGCCTGGTCCGACCACCAGAGGGGTCCCAGAGATCGGGCCCTCCGTACCAAAGCCAGCACAGTGCCCCGGGCACTGCGAGGGGAAGGCGGCTGTATGCATGGGGCCCATGCACTGTGGGGGAGCTCCTGCAGGCCTCCCCCGGGTTATAGGGCAGCGGCCCGGGCACCGGCTCAGACCCCGCAGGGATGGAAACGTTAGGAGCGCTCTGCTCTCCCTGCGCCCGCTGGGCACACCGGAGGCCCCACGGGCCTGAGGGCCGCTCCAGTGCGCGGGGACACCCCGCTGCTGAGGCGGCCCCAAGCTGGCTGCGGGCGGGGGCCCGGCCGCGCTGGGCCGCGCTGCGGCGCCACGGACAAAGAGCCGCTCTGCCCCGGCGGCCCGGCCCCGCTGCCCGCCCGGCCCCGCGCGCGCGGCTCGGTACCGATGGTGGAGATGTGCGAGGGGTGGAACTCGTTGTCGGTGAAGCGGCAGAGGAGGCAGGTCTTGCCCACGCCGGAGTCGCCGATGAGCAGCAGCCGGAACAGCACGTCGTACTGCTTGGCCATGGCTGCGCTCGCTCAGCCCCGCGCCGCTGCC